>NC_143197.1:7500-312282 GCF_051530095.1 Phoenix dactylifera
AGCCATCGCTACCTCTGACGATCCCTCAAGCACTTTCAAGATTTGCACTATCGTTCCCCTTCGCCTCAAAAAGAAAGAAACGGAAGGCCTCTGCCCATACCCGTCCCTTGTTTTTCCTCGTCTCCTCGCTCGCCGGAGCTGCGATCGCACGACGGGTGTGCCATATAAGGGCTATTATGTGGCGCGCTGGGGCGAAGCTCGCTGCTCCCACCCTTCTTGGCGGAGCAGGGGCCGCAGCCATCGCTACCTCTGACGATCCCTCAAGCACTTTCAAGATTTGCACTATCATTCCCCTTCGCCTCAAAAAGAAAGGAACGGAAGGCCTCGGCCAATAGCCGTCCCTTGTTTTTCCTCATCTCCTCGCTCGCCGGAGCTGCGATCCCACGACGGGTGTGCCATATAAGGGCTATTAAGTGGCGGCTGGGGCGAAGCCCGCTGCCCTCACCCTTCTTGGCAGAGCAGGGGCCGCAGCCATCACTACCTCTGACGATCCCTCAAGCACTTTCAAGATTTGCACTATCGTTCCCCTTCGCCTCATCGGCGACTCCATCACCGCTGCTACCATGGCCTTCGGTAAGTCTGCTCTTCTTGTCCCTTTTCTTTTTTTTCCTTTTCTTTTCGTATTGATTTAAACTTTAGGGTTTTCTACCTCTTTATGCCAAGTTTCAGTTCCTTTTTCGTGATTTAGGTTTGAGGGTCTTCTATCCGAAACCCTCAACTTTTGGGGGCTCATCTATGGCTCTGCTTCCAAACCTAAAAGCTTTGGAAAATCTTCTGATCCGTAACACTTGACTAAGATCTATATTTCATGCACGTGAATATGGAAGCATGCCTCACACAACGTTCGTTGATGACCTTTGGACTCCTTGAAAATCTTGTTTTGAAATGAGAATTAACCTGGACAGTTAATTGGATGAGCTGAAAACTATAGCCCATTCACTTGTCAGCATTCTTGAGCTTGAAATTTATTTAGTCTTTTTGTTGCTACTCTTGAACATTTCTCTCTCCTGGTTTTGATTGGGTAACAACATAACTATGATAGTGCGGGAAACGTTACAGTCTTCGTGACAATAACCCCCAAAACAAGAAATAATTAATAAATATAAAATAAAATATAAAATAAAAAGTAAAATTAGAAAATAAAGGAAAAGAAAAGAAATGAGTTTCATTATATCTCTTTGGCATAAGTACAAACATAACCCAAAACTCTCCAAAAACTTTTATAATGATCATATAGGGCCTTTACATAGTTAAAATTTGACAATCTTATTTTATTCAGTTAAACCGTACATTTAGTAATCTTGTAATTAATTTCAATTGTATAGCTGCTAACAGTAATGTGACGATGCTATGATATTATTCAAATGATAATCTTCAGACAAATAACAATATTTGGCTGACATGTTATTTTTCATGTATCTGAAATCGACAAATTTCTGCCGTTTCAAATGTAGTGAGGTCTAAATGAACCCCCTCCCCTTTTTCACCAAAAGAAATAACCCCTTTTTTATAAATAATAATGTTAAGCAAGGCCAATGCTAGATATATTGGAAAAGACACCCTCTTAGCAGATATGAGATGAGGGTTTATACTTACACTATGGAGAATCATCTTTGTCCAGGAGAGTGTCTGCAGTGGCAGTAATTTAGATGCTTTAATTGCTTTTTATTTTTGAACTTTGCATCTATTAGACTTAAACTATATGTTTGATGTTTAAAGTAGGTTTGAGAGAGCGAGATTAGATTACTATAGCATTGCTACCATGTGTAGTGCTCATGCTGTAGTAGGTAAGATTTTCTGCATCTTTTTGGGTTTCTTTTTTGAGGTTTCAATTCATAGCCACAGTTAATTAAATTCTAGGGCCATGCTTCAGTGCTATAATAGTTCTAATAATCTTCTCAAAAGCTAGTTGATGTTTAATTGAGAATTGTAGATTTAACATGTTATTTTGAATATGTGACCCCTAATACCAAAACTGGTTCTTAAATGTTATAATATTTACCCTTATGAGCCCATTCCTGACCACATTCATTCTAAACATGATTTTAAAGAATCAATATAACCCTTTTGCTTGTACATCTGGTATAACCACATATGTTGCCTTGCGCTAGGTGAATTTTCATTGCTCACCAAAAAAATTATAAAAAATCAATATAGCCCTTTCGCTTGTACATCTGGTATAACCACATATGATGCCTTGCGCTTGGTGAATTTTCATTGTTCACCAAAAAAATTATCATTGAATGTGAATGCCCTATGATGTTGCTTGTTAGAAATTGATGCTACTGTTTTGTGATATTTATTAAGAAAAAATGTTTGTATCACCTCTCCATCTTTCATTCGTGCTCTGCCTTGCTGCCTTTTTTTCCTTTTCAGACTATCAGTATTCATTATGGGGGCTTAAAGAAGGAAGTGTTGAATGGTTGAGAGCCAAGCATGAAGTCCATAATCAGTTTGCTTATAGGCTTCAAGACTTATGCTTCCATAGTGGAGGAATTTACATCAAGCTTGGTCAACATATTGGTCAATTGGTATGTTTCAAATTAGACCATCTTATTCTGTACAATATAAATTTTTCTAATGCATTTCATGAAACACTGGAAAAGCATGTCATCTAGTGTCACAAAATTATGAACCTCATGAAACACTAGAAGAACATGCCGTCTCATGTCACAAAATTATGAACCTTGAATTTCATTGGTCAACAACCAAGGAACTGGAGAAGTCAACTAGTGAAATCTCAAAAAAATAAATCAGTTGGATCAGGGTGCCTTCTTTCTTCCCAAATATCATTTTGTTTGGACTGTTGGAGAGCTAAATTAAAATCTGTGCCTTTTACTGCATAAATATCTGGTATATTCACTGAAAATTTCCGGATTAGGAATGATATTTTGCCAAAAACTGAGCGTTAAAGAGGGAGAATGAGAACATGTAAAATAAGAGAGCATTAAGAGTACTGAAAACAATCTTATGCATAAGAGTTGAGCATAGGAAAGTTATTTATTTTGGGGGGTTTTTATTGACTACTGTTTTATGAGTTTTAATCTGAATTAATTTTGAGATGTAATATCCATTATGTGACTTAATGATTAAAATGCATGAAGTTTAAGATCAAGTATCTCATATTTTAGTTTTATATTTTGTTATATTAAAATATTCAATTTCATCAATAAATAACTAAATGTTAGGTCAATAATTGGCTTCCAATGTTCTATGTCGATATTATCCCTTCTTGACCTAAAAAATCTGGATGAAAGTTGGTAGATTATTTGATCACTCAGTTTGAGGATGCTGAAATAGTAACTGGACAGATATCTGTTGATTTAGCTCCATGTCTTAATGGGACTATAAGAAATTATCTTCCTTCAATTATATAAGCTTCCATAAGGATTAATAATTACCTAGGACATGATTCCTGTTGCCTAAAAAGAGTGCTTTTGTAACTTTTAAGACAAAAAAATGCTTCGTAGAAAATATGTGTTCGGTACCAATATCTGAAAATTGCTTCTACAAGGAGAACAAGTCAAGAAAAACTGCTTTTAGGAGAAGCTTGAAAACCTACTTCATATCTTCTCCTTTCATGAAAAAAACTTTTTAAAAGCAGAAGCAACACCAGCATCTTGAAGAGGTTAGATCTTGCTTATTAGAAGTGGCTGCAGGAGCAGGAGTTGATTCATGTTTGGGTATAGGGAAGTAGGTCTCTTAAACTATTTTGAAATAGGAAAACACTTAGAAAGAGAGTGTGAGGATGAGTTTCCAAGGGGATTATATGAAGCAGGTCTTCTATTTTAAATGCATGATTCCTGCTATAAGGGTTAGATTCATCAAAGGTCCAGTTTTGCCTTTTTTTGATGATATCACATAATCAATTTAGTTGTTTACATAGGTGTGAAAAGGATACAAAAGACACATAGCGTCCATATAGTGTTGCTAGAGATTCCATATGATTATTTTCTATAGTGGGTATGAAGGTAGGAAGATAAAGTTGGTCTTTGTTCTTGTTATATTTCCATGATCAAGGGAGTGAAAGAGGTGAATTTTTTATGAAAAAAGTAACATATTAGCAAATTTGGGATTATTTTGCCTAGTAATACTCAAAAACATATTGAACAATTAAAAGTGGATGAATAGAGCACTAGATTCTACTAAATTGTTCTCGGTGAATAGGAGATACTGAAAGATTTTCATGACGTTTTTGTATTTCTAGAAGTCACCACAAAGTTTCGTAAAATTGTAATTTTTATGAAGTTTGGATAAACTTCAGATGCAAAATTCTGGGAGTAATCAGAAAATCATTTCATAAATCAGATAATTTCATTAGTTTCTGGATGAGGATGAAGACCATCTTGGGTTGCTTTATAGGGTAGTTGCACCTTTTACACTTCTTCTTGCTCTTTGAAAGAGGTTCTTTTGATTATCTATAGGCATGGGCCTGGAGTCATACCACCCATCCCCCACCCGAAAAACAGAAAAATCCACGACCACCTTATGCGGCATTTTATAATATCCTTTTGGTGTTAGGGATATGCGGTGCCTTTATGTTTTTATGCTGCTGGCATTTTACTAAAAGAATTGTACAATTATTTAGAGAAATACTTCATTTCAAATGTAGGAAATTTTCATTGAAAATTCAATTAACCGTCAATCTTTTTCTTTAAATGGAAAATTTTACTTTTTAATAATAATATATAGTTTGTTTTTATCTTATGCTGTTAGCCTTTCACTAAAAAAATAAAAAAAGTACAATTAGTTAGGAGAAAATCTCAGTTGAAATGTAACCATTGTTCTTTGATACTTGTTTTTATCCATTTCATTTTTATCTTTTTAATGGATAATTTACTTTGTTATAGGAATATATAGTTCCTCAAGAATACGTACAAACAATGAGGGCCTCAATGCTGAAGAGATGTCCAGTTTCCTCTTGTGATCAAGTGCGAAGTGTATTTGTGAAAGAGCTTGGGGCCACCAGAGAAAGTCCGTTCAGTTACATTTCCTTTTTCAAGTTTATCTTGCAAAAACTAGAGAAAAGTATATTTTTCTTTATTTTCTATTTGTGCTGAAATAATGAATGTTGCTGGTAGGTATGCCTTCTTGTGCTCTTCTTTACAATTTATTTAATAGCAAAGGCCTTCTTCATTTAATATATGTGCATGTTTTAAGGTCATTCATTTCACAGTACCTATGAAGTACTCCTCTATTGATTAAACAATTATGAATGCTCAGATTTTTGCAGAATTTGATCCAATTCCACTGGCAAGTGCTTCTCTTGCGCAAGTTCATGCTGCTAAAACTCATGATGGCGAAAAGTCTCTCTGTAAAGGTTGTGAACCAAACTGTACTTTCCTGAAGTTATGAGATATTAAACTTTGAATATTTTTTCTCCCTCTCAATATTGAGTACTGAGAGTTATCTAATATCGTAGGTTGTCTTCTGAGCTATGCAAGGGCTTAATTATGTTAAAGTCCAGGTTCAACACACTCACTTGATGGATACTGCCATTGCAGATATTGCTACTGTGGGTTTGGTAGTGAATTTCTTGCACTGGTTCTTTCCTGCTTTTGATTATAGGTACTGCTTCAAATGGTTATTATTGGTTATTGTTCCATTTCAGAAATTAGAGGTTTCACTTGGAATTTGACATATTTTCTATTTTCTATTTTCTTTCCTGCTTTTGATTATAGGTACTGCTTCAAATGGTTATTATTGGTCATTGTTCCATTTCAGAAATTAGAGGTTTCACTTGGAATTATCGGTCATTGTTCCATCTGAATTTTGAATGGTTCATATTCACTGGATTCGTTGTGGGCTTGATTGAAACTTTTAAAAATAATTTAAATGTTATGCATGCTAGTTGATAGAAAATTGGCCATGCTCCATAGGTGCAACATGTAGTTTTTCAAGGCATCAGTCACTAAAAAAATGCAGTAAGATCATGCTTCTTTTGTAGACAGATCACAAAATGTGTGCTCTCAAGTTCTCGGTATATACTTCCATAACTAATTTGTGTTTGCACTTGTGTGTAGGAAGCAGAATTGTCGATCTAGATATCAATTTGCTTTGGTATCTTGATTCTACTTTTCCCCAAATTCTTAAAGCTTCCAACTCCTTGCACCAAAAATAATCTATTGTACTAATGTATCTTAAGGCAAATTCTACGTCACTTTTTGCACTATCTATAGGATGTTGCTTTGTGCCCCCTCACCCAGCTTTAACTGCTTCTGGCTTTCAAGCACATATCATCATCTATTGCCAAATGGCTCTTTCAAGACAGTGCTTGAGTTCAATAACTTATGTACTATTTCTAGTTTGTGTAGTTTCAAATTGTGCTGTTCATGAAATATGTTTTGCAGTTTCTGTTATCAAATAAGTTTAGTGCAGTTTGGCCATATTGCTTCTGAATTTAACTTTCTCATGTTGGAAGCAAGATATCTCATCAATCATTTACATGAGGCACATATATAAGCTAGATTAGGTAGCATGTGAGCCAAGTGATGATGTTGAGACACCCCCAGATATGAAAAGCTATAGGCTTGTATGCTGGATCCAAATAAATTGGGTATTGGCATTTGTGATGATGAACTTGTGAGCTAAATTATTATGCTCTCATCAGTACTACAAGTTACTATGCATATGTAACAACTTTTTTTCGAGAGAGAAAGGAGGCCCACCTGCATTATAATTACCAATGTCCTAATGCTTGGGTGTGCACCACCCAAGAATTGAACCTAGAACCTCTGGTTGTTAAGCAGAGGGGTTTAACCATTGAGGGTAGCCCCAGTTCACGTATCTAACAACTGAAAACAAATAAAAACTGGTCCTATCATATTTTTTCACATTTGTCTAGCCTGTCATATATTCATAATAAATCCAAGTTATCACAAGATTATGACTAGTTTATGTTCGGTAGAGATACTTATATTTGCATCGTATAACACCTTCGCACAACTAAAATTGTAACTTTTTATTTAGTTGGTTGGTTGATGAAATTCGAGAAAGTGCACCTAAGGAAAGTTTACTTTGATTTCTACTTGATCTTTCTATACTAGTTTTTAGTGTTGGCATATATTTGCATGCTTGCAATGAAGCATGAATGTTGTAACTCTTTATGTACTGATGGGATGCATGCATGATTTTCTTCATCATTTTTGGGTCCCTTAATGTCTTAATGTCGGACAGTCTCTCTGTGTGTATATTCACATACAGATAGATGTTTATATCTGCATTCAGGTGACCTTTGTCCTAATGATTATTTTTTTTAATTGTTGTGATGATGCTTACTTTCTTCTCCCTTATGCTTTGAGTTTTGTTTTGTGTACTGACTGCAGCTATCATTTTAACGAGGACATAGTTCAAAATGTTTGTATTTGGCTGACATCTAATGTGTCCTTTGACAACACATCCTTTTTAGAAGAATATAAATTACTTTTCATTTTACTCTAGAAAGCTAGACATGGTACTATGGTAATTGTGGTTGTTATTATAGCAGTGTGCTTCTTTCTGTTTGTACTGAATTTGAAATTATGATGTAAGACTAATTATGGTTGGCCTACAAAGGCATAGGTGGACCAAAGGAATTATACAACGGTTTAGGTCAAGAAATCTCCTTGTTGTTCTGTTACAGAGAAGGATGTTTTTTTGAAGATTGTAAAATTCAGGCCCGCCAAAAAATTATTCTAATCTCAATTCCCTTTATCTGATCTTTATCCTGATCTGTTTTCCATCACTCTGGATGAATATGCTGCTGTGTCTCCTCCTGTTCAATGGTCCGATGGTGTTTTTCATTTACATCTTTTCTTTTGAAGGACAATTGGTGATTACTTAAATTTGGAACGCTCTCTGATTTGTTATCTTCTCTTTCACAATTCAACCCTTCTTCATCTGGATAAAGCTCATTAGAGATGGTCTTCTGATGGATCTTTCAATGTCAATTCTTACTACAGATTTCTAAACTTTGATAGTCTGGTCACGAAGGAATTCTCTCCTATATAGACATATGTTATTTGTCTTAAGGTTAAAAATTTCAATTGGCTGGCTGTTAATGATAAATTATTGATTGCTGAGAATCTCTTGAAAAGGCACTAGCAATTTTTCTCTAATTGTGATCTCTGCAATGCCGGAGGAAAATGGGGTTCACTAGTTTTCTAGGTGCCACCATACTAGAGGATTGTTGAAATTCTTTAAAACCAGGTTATCTATAAAAGGTTTGTCTGGTTCCCTATCTTCTACTTGGAAATCTTGTAGAAATTCTAGAATTGAAAGGTCCCTCGGTAGGGTGAAAACAGATGTTATCCATATCTATGTTCGTTTAATATCTGTATCTACATTTATATTCGCTGAAAAAAATATGGATACAAATATGAATATATTAATATCTGATCCAGATAAAGATACAAGTTGAATATTAGTTATATTCGTATTTGGTATCCGAATATGGATATAAGTCAGATTTTTTTGGATATAAATTGGATCTTGAGTGGAATTCAATAATGAAAACTAACATAAATGACCACACATGATGAGAATAAACCCGCATTATCTATCTAGATCGCACATGATGCATGGGTATAGTTCCTAAACCCTAATGGAGACCGACCTGGTCAAGGGTTCAAGTCACTAGTCTAATTGGATTTGCATTAAAATAAAATATTAATTTTCTATATATATAACTTTGATAAATATAATAATGATATTAGTAACATAAAAATGTTAATAGATTTTATAAATTTTCTACATCAACCATTACTCTTTAATTGCAACAAATATAAAAGATAATCATGAATTATCTATTTCTTGAGAGCTTGTAAATAAAATATATGTATAAATAATAAAATGATATATATTCATTCTTTCATTTTTATCAAGGGAAGAGGATTGATAGTTATAAAAATAATTAATTATTAAATAGAAAGTATCATCCTAATTATTCTATTTAATGATAGGACTGAGATTTAAATAAGTAAAATAAACCATAACTGCATAACAGGATTGAATGTTGTACCCTGGTGGTTCAGTGTTTGTTATCCAAGTAACATGCCATAAGTACGGTTCTACGCATGGGAACAAAATTATTTTGGGACAATATTTTACTGGAATTTACCAGATATCTAGATCTGGATTCGGAAAATCTTTAGAATCTGAATCCAGTTTTAGATCTGGCAAGATTTATTGGTAAGTATCAGGATCCAATTGGATACAAGAATTTGTTCTGAATCCAATCCAAATTGAGTATGGTTGGAAATTATCCAACCTGTTTTCAGCCCTATCCTTTGGACTCATTACCTTACGATTTTGGCTCTCTGGTGATTTGCCTGGAGAGGAAGGAATTGGCAAACTTTTTGTCAGTGTCATCAACTGGAGACTTAATCAAGGATGTTGAGTGCTATCAACTTGAGTCCTAGTAAAGACCAAGATATTTCAATTTCTTGCTTTCTTAATTTAGTTTTGACTCTTGGATTGCTTGTATTCATTTCAGTACCCATGAAATGAATTAATGGTCCCTGCCACCTTCTCTTTCAAAAAAGAAGGCCAAAAATTTCTGCTATAGGTCTTCAGGTGAGTTATAGGTCCAAAGAAGAGTTTTTAAAGAAAACAACATACTAGTTCTATAACAGAAATTGGGATCACAAATTTTATGTTTCTGTATGAAACAAAATTTGTGAAGCAAGGGAGAAATATGAGAGAGAGAGAAGAAGGGTCAAACCTGACCTAAAGATATCCTTTCTTTCTTTCAACAGCCACATACAATGCTTTTATCCAGCGACCTCTCTTACATGCAAACTAGCATTCTTCAAATTGGAAAGTACCTAGAGAAATCAGCTACCACCTATTCATTTCACTCCAATTAAAATCCCTAGAACCATGCTTTAAATTTTATCTAAGATTTTCTAGCTGGACACTAATGAGACCTAACTAAAACTCCTAAATGAAAAGTCATGTATGCTATTCACTTTTCACAGTATTGTAGCATGTACAGTGCCAAACAGTAGATTTGTTTTCTTACAAAGAAACACTTCAATTAATTATTAAATACTAAAACAATTCAAAATAGTTGTCTTTTTTTGTCATCTTGACCTCTAAATAGCAACCAGTCACGTCATATGCCATGGATATGGACGCAAAGAAATGCTCCAGCATCATTTGCTTCTGTTATGCTTACCTAGTCCTCAAGATCATATCCCTCAAAATTTTGATCGCCATTCTGAGTCTTGAACATTGGATGATAGAGGCCTATGTAGAACATTCTCCCTATCAATTCACTAATCATTTGTTGTGGTGCCCGACAATTGGTAACTATGAATCTTTTGATAACTTGATTGATAGTGTTTACCAAGGAAACTGCAGAATTAGCAAGGGTCATATCTTCAACGTGCTTTGATACAGTTATAGCTCTTAATTGGTGTTGCTTTCAGCAATTAGAAATTCCTTTAAAATTGTTTCTATAGAGCATTCAATCTTCTTAACCAGATTTTTTAAGCTGGTTTATTTTCAATCTTAGCATCTAAATTTGAAGTATGATTACTTGCGTGATTTTCAATGTAGAAATCCTCGCTTTCAGCTGAAACATTCTCAATGCCATAAGATGGGCCTTCATCTGCATCAGTGCACTGCCGAATGCCTAAGGTTGTAGCACATGCTTGCAACATAGCTTGGATGTGAGATGATTTTTGATAGATGTCATATCATCATGCTTGTGGTCAAAACCTTCTTCTCATATCTGATATGCTGGGGAGAGCATCAGTCTTGGAACTTAATTTTTAATCCAAAAACATGACGGACAGAGAAAAAAATAAAGATGGAAAGAAAGGCAGAGAAATCCTTTCTTTCTTTCAACAGCCACATACAATGCTTTCATCCAGTGACCTCTCTTACAAGCAAACTAGGATTCTTCAAATTGGAAAGTACCTAGAGAAATCAGCTACCACCTATTCATTTAACTCCAATTAAAATCCCCAGAACCATGCTTTAAATTTTATCTAAGATTTTCTAGCTGGACACTAAGGAGACCTAACTAAAACTCCTAAATGAAAAGTCATGTATGCTATTCACTTTTGACAGTATTGTAGCATGTACAGTGCCAAACAGTAGATTCGTTTTCTTACAAAGAAACACTTCAATTAATTATTAAATACTAAAACAATTCAAAATAGTTGTCTTTTTTTGTCATCTTGACCTCTAAATAGCAACCAGTCACGACATA
Source organism: Phoenix dactylifera (assembly GCF_051530095.1). Taxonomy (NCBI): domain Eukaryota; kingdom Viridiplantae; phylum Streptophyta; class Magnoliopsida; order Arecales; family Arecaceae; genus Phoenix; species Phoenix dactylifera. The sequence continues at coordinate 18,698 of NC_143197.1, forward strand.
TGCCATGGATATGGATGCAAAGAAATGCTCCAGCATCATTTGCTTCTGTTATGCTTACCTGGTCCTCAAGATCATATCCCTTAAAATTTTGATCGACCATTCTGAGTCTTGAACATTGGATGATAGAGGCCTATGTAGAACATTCTCCCTATCACTTCATTAATCATTTGTTGTGGTGCCCGACAATTGGTAACTATGAATCTTTTGATAACTTGATTGATAGTGTTTACCAAGGAAACTGCAGAATTAGCAAGGATCATATCTTCAACGTGCTTTGATCCAGTTATAGGTCTTAATTGGTGTTGCTTTCAGCAATTAGAAATTCCTTTAAAATTATTTCTATAGAGCCTTCAGTCTTCTTAACCAGATTTTTTAAGCTGGTGCATTTTCAATCTTAGCATCTAAATTTGAAGGATGAGCACTTGCGTGATTTTCAATGTAGAAATCCTCGCTTTCAGCTGAAACATTCTCACTGCCATAAGATGGGCCTTCATCTGCATCAGTGCACTGCCGAATGCCTAAGGTTGTAGCACATGCTTGCAACATAGCTTGGATGTGAGATGATTTTTGATAGATGTCATATCATCATGCATGTGGTCAAAACCTTCTTCTCATATTTGATATGCTGGGGAGAGCATCAGTCTTGGAACTTAATTTTTAATCCAAAAACTTGACGGAGAGAGAAAAAAATAAAGATGGAAAGAATGGCAGAGAAAGGTAGGGTCCATCAGTTCTAATGCCAAAATTGATGTAGGACAGATTAAGGATGGCTTACAGGCATAGCTGGACCTGTGGAAGGGATTAGACAAGGGTTTAGGTCAAGAGATCTCCCTGCTGTCCTGTTATAGAAAACAGGACAGAAAAAGTTCAAGGAAGCACAAAATTTTTGTTTTAGGTTTTTAGATGAGATATATGTCCACAAGTTTTTCAAGAAAACTTGTCATGGGGTTGCTTCATACTTGTCCTATAACAGAAATTTGGATTGCAAATTTTATTGATATAAAAAAAGGATGGAAGTGTCGTTTAGAAAGAGCAAAAACAGTGATTGGAGATGATAAAAGAGAGATCAAGAAGAAAAGGATGGTGGTGTGTAAATAGTTTAGAAGTGTGAGCTATTTATACATCAAAAATCATGTGATTTAAAGACTCCAGCCCATGCATCAAGTGATGTTTAACTAGTTTAGAAGTAATAGATTACGTCCAACAGCTCAAATCATTGATGTAGGACCTTCATCATCCAATATAAGCCTAAATGGTTCTGAGTAGAGATCCATTCAAGCATAGCTAAGTCTATCTAAATCATATGAAAGAAAAAACAGATGGATCATAGAATGTCATACCAGTCCAAACTGGGCGGTATAGAGTGTACCGTACTGGTTTGGTGCTGATATTTGGTACGGGTGGCATACTGATACTCGGTACGCTAAAAAACCTCTGTACTGTACCGATATTTTATTAGTGCGGCACTGATACGGGGTCCGATATCGAAACGACGAACCTTGAGATGGATGACAACCTTTTTTTCTTCAATAAAATTCTACGGATGGCTTGTTAATGGTTTGTTTCTACATCAACCATTACTCTTTAATTGCAACAAATATAAACGATAATCATGGATTATCTATTTCTTGAGAGCTTGTAAATAAAATATATGTATAAATAATAAAATTATATATATTCATTCTTTCATTTTTATCAAGGGAAAAGGATTGATAGTTATAAAAATAATTAATTATTAAATAGAAAGTACCATCCTAATTATTCTATTTAATGATAGGACTGAGATTTAAATATGTAAAATAAACCATACCTGCATAACAGGATTGAATGTTGTACCCTGGTGGTTTGTTGTCCAAGTAACATGCCACAAGTACGATTCTACGCATGGGAATAAAATTATTTTGGGACAATATTTTACTGGAATTTACCAGATATCTAGATCTGGATTCGGAAAATCTTTAGAATCTAAATCCAGTTTTAGATCTGGTAAAATTTATTGGTAAGTATCCGGATCCAATTGGATACTAGAATTTGTATCTGAATCCAATCCAAATTGAGTATGGTTGGAAATTATCCAACCTGTTTTCAGCCCTATCCTTTGGACTCATTACCTTACTGTTTTGGCTCTCTGATGATTTGCCTGGAGAGGAAGGAATTGGCAAAATTTTTGTCAGTGTCATCAACTGAAGACTTAATCAAGGATGATGAGTGCTATCAACTTGAGTCCTAGTAACGACCAAGATATTTCAATTTCTTGCTTTCTTAATTTACTTTTGACTCTTGGATTGCTTGTATTCATTTCAGTACCCATGAAATGAATTAATGGTCCCTGCCATCTTCTCTTTCAAAAAAGAAGGCCAAAAATTTCTGCTATAGGTCTTCAGGTGAGTTATAGGTCCAAAGAAGAGTTTTTAAAGAAAACAACATACTAGTTCTATAACAGAAATTGGGATCACAAATTTTATGTTTCTGTATGAAACAAAATTCGTGAAGCAAGGGAGAAATATGAGAGAGAGAGAAGAAGGGTCAAACCTGACCTAAAGCAATCCTTTCTTTCTTTCAACAGCCACATACAATGCTTTCATCCAGCGACCTCTCTTACAAGCAAACTAGGATTCTTCAAATTGGAAAGTACCTAGAGAAATCAGCTACCACCTATTCATTTCACTCCAATTAAAATCCCTAGAACCATGCTTTACATTTTATCTAAGATTTTCTAGCTGGGCACTAATGAGACCTAACTAAAACTCCTAAATGAAAAGTCATGTATGCTGTTCACTTTTAACAGTATTGTAGCATGTACAGTGCCAAACAGTAGATTCGTTTTCTTACAAAGAAACACTTCAATTAATTATTACATACTAAAACAATTCAAAATAGTTGTTTTTTTTTTTTGTCATCTTGACCTCTAAATAGCAACCAGTCACAACATATGCCATGGATATGGACCCAAAGAAATGCTCCAGCATCATTTGCTTCTGTTATGCATACCTAGTCCTCAAGATCATATCCCTCAAAATTTTGATCGACCATTCTGAGTCTTGAACATTGGATGATAGAGGCCTATGTAGAACATTCTCCCTATCACTTCACTAATCATTGTTGTGGTGCCTGACAATTGGTAACTATGAATCTTTTGATAACTTGATTGATAGTGTTTACCAAGGAAACTGCAGAATTAGCAAGGATCATATCTTCAACTTGCTTTGATACAGTTATAGCTCTTAATTGGTGTTGCTTTCAGCAATTAGAAATTCCTTTAAAATTCTATAGAGCCTTCAATCTTCTTAACCAGATTTTTTAAGCTGGTTTATTTTCAATCTTAGCATCTAAATTTGAAGGATGAGCACTTGCATGATTTTCAATGTATAAATCCTCGCTTTCAGCTGAAACATTCTCAATGCCATAAGATGGGCCTTCATCTGCATCAGTGCACTGCCGAATGCCTAAGGTTGGAGCACATGCTTGCAACATAGCTTGGATGTGATATGATTTTTGATAGATGTCATATCATCATGCATGTGGTCAAAACCTTCTTCTCATATTTGATATGCTGGGGAGAGCATCAGTCTTGGAATTTAATTTTTAATCCAAAAACATGAGGGAGAGAGAAAAAAATAAAGATGGAAAGAAAGGCAGAGAAAGGTGGGTCCATCAGTTCTAACACCAAAATTGATGTAGGACAGATTAAGGATGGCTTACAGGCATAGCTGGACCTGTGGAAGGGATTAGACAAGGGTTTAGGTCAAGAGGTCTCCCTGCTGTCCTGTTGTAGAAAACAGGACAGAAAAAGATCAAGGAAGCACAAAATTTCTGTTTTAGGTTTTTAGATGAGATATATGTCCACAAGTTTTTCAAGAAAACTTGTCATGGGGGTGCTTCATACTTGTCCTATAACAGAAATTTGGATTGCAAATTTTATAGATATTAAAAAAAGATGGAAGTGACATTTAGAAAGAGCAAGAACAGTGATTGGAGATGATAAAAGAGAGATCAAGAAGAAGAGGATGGTGGTGTGTAAATAGTTTCGAAGTGTAAGCTGTTTATACATCAAAAATCATGTGATTTAAAGACTCCAGCCCATGCATCAAGTGATGTTTAACTAGTTTAGAAGTAATAGATTACGTCCAACAGCTCAAATCATTGATGTAGGACCTTCATCATCCAATATAGGCCTAAACGGATATGAGTGGAGATCCATTCAAGCATAGCTAAGTCTATCTAAATCATATGAAAGGAAAAATAGATGGATCATAGAATGTCATACCAGTCCAAACTGGGCAGTACAGAGCGTACCGTACTGGTTCGGTACTGGTATTTGGTACGGGTGTCATACCGATACTCGGTACACTAAAAAGACTCTGTACCGTACCGACATTTTGTTAGTGTGGCAGCGATATGGGGTTCGATATCGAGATGACGAACTTTGAGATGGATGACAACCTTCTTTTCTTCAATAAATTCTACGGATGGCTTGTTGATGTATTGTACGGACGGATGTGGCACAAAATGTATCTTCAAATTGAGACTGTGATTCTAGACTATATTGCACATAAAATAACGATCAAAAAGCCTTCAAGGCTGGTCCTATCGTTTTGTCTGTTGCATCCTCCTTCTATATGCATCTAGTCATTTTCAATCACTGCAACATCAAGTGCGCTCTTCTGAGAACTCGACCTTGTTGAGTTGGAAAAAGGACCTAACAAGTCATCTTTGCCCAAACTGACAAGTTGTACAAGGTATTTTTAGGGTTTTAAATTCCGTGGGATGGGGGTCCCAATTTTTCAACAAAATAGGGCACCCATCCTAGTGGGTGTCCTCGTCTAGAACTTACTTGGGATGCCTTTATATATATATATATATATATATATATATATATATATATATATTATTTTTTTAAAAAAAATTATTTCGAAGTTTTACTACTCTATTTGTTGTTTAAACATTTTTGAATTTCAAAAATAATATATTTACAATAAATTAGCTCTATTTAAAACTAACATTATAGTGTTATGACCTCTCAAGTTATTAAAGATCCTTCCTTGATTACCTAGCAACGATCTCTTATAGTTGATGCTGCACAAGTCCTTGATAAAGCAAATATGATAAAGTTTGACGAAAAAACATTACAATTTTTACTATACTGAGCTTGGTCGCTTGTAAATGAAAATATAATTATGTCAGTACTATTTAATAAATTATATTCAATATTACACAAAATGGAGGGCATGCCTAATGTCGATGTTCCTCGACCATCCTCAACTCCTCATAAAAATGATCCAGAAGCCCTTTGTGCCACAACCTGCAACAATTTTCCTCGCTCTTTCTATAAGCTAGCAACTCCTCGCCCTGATATGTAGATATGGGTCTAGCTCGATGGTCATCATCTTGCGTAGCATGGGTGAACTCTACCTATCTAGTAAATTGATTGATCCCATGTGCTGCATCATCTCCTTCACCCTGACTATCATGATCATCAGATCTATCATCACTCGTGCTATCACTGTCGCCATTGCCATTATCATGAGATGATCTAGGCAATTCAGGATCTGAAAGCTTGGGTCTCTTTATCGTCATCTTGAATCTGCACATCATCAATTGCCTCTACTGGACGAATATGCTACTGTGTCTCCTCCTGTTCAATGGTCTGATGATGTTTGTCATTTGCATCTTTTCTTTTGAAGGACAATTGGTGATTACTTAAATTTGGAACGCTCTCTGATTTGTTATCTTCTCTTTCACAATTCAACCCTTCTTCATCTGGATAAAGCTCATTAGAGATGGTCTTTCGATGGATCTTTCACTGTCAATTCTTACTACAGATTTCTAAACTTTGATAGTTTGGTCACGAAGAAATTCTCTCCTATTTAGACATCTGTTATTTCTCTTAAGGTTAAAAATTTCAATTGGCTGGCTGTTAATGATAAATTATTGATTGCTAAGAATCTCTTGAAAAGGCACTAGCAATTTTCCTCTAATTGTGATCTCTGCAATATCGGAGGAAAATGGGGTTCACTAGTTTTCTAGGTGCCACCATACTGGAGGATTGTTGAAATTCTTTAAAAACAAGTTATCTATAAAAGGTTTGTCTGGTTCGCTATCTTAGCATCTAAATTTGAAGGATGAGCACTTGCAGGATTTTCAATGTATAAATCCTCGCTTTCAGCTGTTACATTCTCAATGCCATAAGATGGGCCTTCATCTGCATCAGTGCACTGCCGAATGCCTAAGGTTGTAGCACATGCTTGCAACATAGCTTGGATGTGAGATGATTTTTGATAGATGTCATATCATCATGCTTGTGGTCAAAACCTTCTTCTCATATCTGATATGCTGGGGAGAGCATCAGTCTTGGAACTTAATTTTTAATCCAAAAACATGACGGACAGAGAAAAAAATAAAGATGGAAAGAAAGGCAGAGAAATCCTTTCTTTCTTTCAACAGCCACATACAATGCTTTCATCCAGTGACCTCTCTTACAAGCAAACTAGGATTCTTCAAATTGGAAAGTACCTAGAGAAATCAGCTACCGCCTATTCATTTCACTCCAATTAAAATCCCCAGAACCATGCTTTAAATTTTATCTAAGATTTTCTAGCTGGACACTAATGAGACCTAACTAAAACTCCTAAATGAAAAGTCATGTATGCTATTCACTTTTCACAGTATTGTAGCATGTACAGTGCCAAACAGTAGATTCGTTTTCTTACAAAGAAACACTTCAATTAATTATTAAATACTAAAACAATTCAAAATAGTTGTCTTTTTTTGTCATCTTGACCTCTAAATAGCAACCAGTCACGACATATGCCATGGATATGGACGCAAAGAAATGCTCCAGCATCATTTGCTTCTATTATGCTTACCTAGTCCTCAAGATCATATCCCTCAAAATTTTGATCGACCATTCTGAGTCTTGAACATTGGATAATAGAGGCCTATGTAGAACATTCTCCCTATCACTTCACTAATCATTTGTTGTGGTGCCCGACAATTGGTAACTATGAATCTTTTGATAACTTGATTGATAGTGTTTACCAAGGAAACTGCAGAATTAGCAAGGGTCATATCTTCAACGTGCTTTGATACAGTTATAGCTCTTAATTGATGTTGCTTTCAGCAATTAGAAATTCCTTTAAAATTGTTTCTATAGAGCCTTCAATCTTCTTAACCAGATTTTTTAAGCTGGTGCATTTTCAATCTTAGCATCTAAATTTGAAGGATGAGCACTTGCATGATTTTCAATGTATAAATCCTCGCTTTCAGCTGTTACATTCTCAATGCCATAAGATGGGCCTTCATCTGCATCAGTGCACTGCCGAATGCCTAAGGTTGTAGCACATGCTTGCAACATAGCTTGGATGTGAGATGATTTTTCATAGATGTCATATCATCATGCATGTGGTCAAAACCTTCTTCTCATATTTGATATGCTGGGGAGAGCATCAGTCTTGGAACTTATTTTTAATCCAAAAACATGACGGAGAGAGAAAAAAATAAAGTTGGAAAGAAAGGCAGAGAAATCCTTTCTTAAATCTTTAGAATCTGAATCCAGTTTTAGATCTGGCAAGATTTATTGGTAAGTATCTAGATCCCATTGGATACTAGAATTTGTATCTGAATCCAATCCAAATTGAGTATGGTTGGAAATTATCCAACCTGTTTTCCGCCCTATCCTTTGGACTTATTACTTTACTGTTTTGGCTCTCTGGTGATTTGCCTGGAGAGGAAGGAATTGGCAAACTTTTTGTTAGTGTCATCAACTGGAGACTTAATCAAGGATGTTGAGTGCTATCAACTTGAGCCCTAGTAAAGACCAAGATATTTCAATTTCTTGCTTTCTTAATTTAGTTTTGACTCTTGGATTGCTTGTATTCATTTCAGTACCCATGAAATGAATTAATGGTCCCTGCTATCTTCTCTTTCAAAAAAGAAGGCCAAAAATTTCTGCTATAGGTCTTCAGGTGAGTTATAGGTCCAAAGAAGAGCTTTTAAAGAAAACAACATAGTAGTTCTATAACAGAAATTGGGATCACAAATTTTATGTTTCTGTATGAAACAAAATTTGTGAAGCAAGGGAGAAATATGAGAGAGAGAGAAGAAGGGTCAAACCTGACCTAAAGATATCCTTTCTTTCTTTCAACAGCCACATACAATGCTTTTATCCAGCGACCTCTCTTACATGCAAACTAGCATTCTTCAAATTGGAAAGTACCTAGAGAAATCAGCTACCACCTATTCATTTCACTCCAATTAAAATCCCTAGAACCATGCTTTAAATTTTATCTAAGATTTTCTAGCTGGACACTAATGAGACCTAACTAAAACTCCTAAATGAAAAGTCATGTATGCTATTCACTTTTCACAGTATTGTAGCATGTACAGTGCCAAACAGTAGATTCGTTTTCTTACAAAGAAACACTTCAATTAGTTATTAAATAGTAAAACAATTCAAAATAGTTGTCTTTTTTTTTGTCGTCTTGACCTCTAAATAGCAACCAGTCACAACATATGCCATGGATATGGACCCACAGAAATGCTCCAGCATCATTTGCTTCTGTTATGCTTACCTAGTCCTCAAGATCATATCCCTCAAAATTCTGAGTCTTGAACATTGGATGATAGAGGCCTATGTAGAACATTCTCCCTATCAATTCACTAATCATTTGTTGTGGTGCCCGACAATTGGTAACTATGAATCTTTTGATAACTTGATTGATATTGTTTACCAAGGAAACTGCAGAATTAGCAAGGGTCATATCTTCAATGTGCTTTGATACAGTTATAGCTCTTAATTGATGTTGCTTTCAGCAATTAGAAATTCCTTTAAAATTGTTTCTATAGAGCCTTCAATCTTCTTAACCAGATTTTTTTAAGCTGGTGCATTTTCAATCTTAGCATCTAAATTTGAAGGATGAGCACTTGCATGATTTTCAATGTATAAATCCTCGCTTTCAGCTATTACATTCTCAATGCCATAAGATGGGCCTTCATCTGCATCAGTGCACTGCCAAATGCCTAAGGTTGTAGCACATGCTTGCAACATAGCTTGGATGTGAGATGATTTTTGATAGATGTCATATCATCCTGCATGTGGTCAAAACCTTCTTCTCATATTTGATATGCTGGGGAGAGCATCAGTCTTGGAACTTAATTTTTAGTCCAAAAACATGACAGAGAGAGAAAAAAATAAAGATGGAAAGAAAGGCAGAGAAATCCTTTCTTTCTTTCAACATCCACATACAGTGCTTTCATCCTGCGACCTCTCTTACAAGCAAACTAGGATTCTTCAAATTGGAAAGTACCTAGAGAAATCAGCTACCACCTATTCATTTCACTCCAATTAAAATCCCTAGAACCATGCTTTAAATTTATCTAAGATATTTGGCTCTTGTTTTGTTAAAATTGAGCATAGAATCTGGATCTATACCTTTGATATTAAGGTCTAATGGCTCATTATTGTAGAATTAGATTGGGATGGGTCGAGCTCTTGTTGTAATGAGGTGACCTAGAATGTTGTTTTAGTTTACCTATCTTGACCTGTTTAATATGTTTAGTAGGCTGGTTGCATTTTATATAAGGGAAAATTTCTATATTTAAGATTAAGTTTCTAGCTTATAAGAGTTTGGCATGTGCATCGCATGTGAAAAATACCGAAGATGGCTGCGGTATTTGTGTAACCTAATAAATGCAGTATCCAACTTAGGTTCACTGCTTTTGCATCTTTTACTCTCGGCTAAACTCTATGCAATTCAGGATCTGAAAGCTTGGGTCTCTTTATCATCATCTTGAATCTGCACATCATCAAGTGCCTTTACTGGATGAATATGCTACTGTCTCTCCTCCTGTTCAATGGTCTGATGGTGTTTCTCATTTGCATCTTTTCTTTTGAAGGACAATTGGTGATTACTTAAATTTGGAACGCTCTCTAATTTGTTATCTTCTCTTTCAAAATTCAACCCTTCTTCATCTGAATAAAGCTCATTAGAGATGATCTTCCGATGGATCATTCACTGTCAATTCTTACTACAGATTTCTAAACTTTGATAGTCTGGTCAAGAAGGAATTCTCTTCTATTTAGACATCTGTTATTTCTTTTAAAGTTAAAAATTTCAATTAGCTGGCTGTTAATGATAAATTATTGATTGCTGAGAATCTCTTGAAAAGGCGCTAGCAATTTTCCTCTAATTGTGATCTCTGCAATGCTGGAGGAAAATGGGGTTCACTAGTTCTCTAAGTGCCACCATACTAGAGGATTATTGAAATTCTTTAAAAACAAGTTATCTATAAAAGGTTTGTCTGGTTCGCTATCTTCTACTTGGAAATCTTGTAGAAATTCTAGAATTGAAAGGTCCCTCGGTTGGGTGAAAACAGATGTTATCCATATCTGTGTCCGTTTAATATCTGTATCTACATTTATATTCGCTGAAAAAAATATGGATACAAATATGGATATATTAATATCTGATCCATTAAGTTGAATATTAGTTATATTCGTATTTGTTATCCGAATATGGATATAAGTTAGATTTTTTTGGATATAAATTGGATCTTGAGTGGAATTCAATAATGAAAACTAACATAAATGACCACACATGATGAGAATAAACCCGCATTATCTATCTAGATCGCACATGATGCATGGTGTTGGGGGAATAAGATTTTTCCCTCCCAGTGACACAAATGCCCCTAAGAAGTCGTACAATCGCCGACTCTGGACGGCCGAAGTCGGCGTCCGACCTCGGAGCGCCCGACCTCAAGACATCCGACCTCGGAACCTCCGACCTAGGAAAACCCTGATGCTCAAGGTCTACCCTTGTCAGCCACCTACTACGACCATACCCCTCTGAGGTCCGGCCGAGGACCATACTCTGCCGCTCCCCCGGCATTTATTGCGCATGGCCACTGTAAACCTCCAGTTCACTCAACAATTAATGCGGATCTCCGGCTTACTCCACAATTAATGGGGATCTCCGGCTTACTCCACAATTAATGCGCATGGCTCCTGTCATCTACGGACTCTCAGCTCTCCACGGCAAGCTAGCCCAGTAAAGTCCAATCGGCTATGATAATCGACTATGATAAGTCTCTGATCTCGGCCTTACCTCCGACACCAATGCAATAATTCGCCTGGTAGCGTGCTAGTTCGGGTCGTACGACGCCCTTATCGCCGACATCAGCGCAATGATTCGCCTGCTCGTGCGCCGACCTGAACCACATGCCGAGCCGTACTATGGCCTCGCCCCGTTACATCATAGGTAAACCGACCCCCGCTTATAAAAGGGAGCCTTGGCTTCTCAGGTGGGGGGGGAGGAAAAAATTACGCACTCCACAAAATACTGTTTCTCTTCTTATGTCCACACTGTTTGCCCCCCTTTCTGACTTGAGCGTCGGAGGGCTGGTGCCGGAAAACCCGGCCACCGGTTCGTGTGCAGGCACCCAGACGGAGGACGCCGCCCGCCGACGGATCGCCGCTCCCCTGCGAGGACCTCCCGCTCCCTCTCTCCGACCGAAGATCGCCCCCGGGTCCAATTTCCAGCAAGGGGTGCAAATCCCGCATCAGATGGCGCTAGAGGAAGGGCCCGAGTAGCGATCATGAAGTTGAGAAGCAAGGGAGCCTCCAACATCTCCCGACGTCCCCCACAGAGTCCTGGACATTCCGTCCAGAATCCGCCTACTCCGGCTGACCCGATTCCTCAGGTCCAGCCGGAACAGTTTAATGCCTTGGTGCAACAAGTCCAGGCCTTGACCGCCGCCGTCCAAGGCCTGCGGTGCGAGGAGGCTTTACCGACGCTTCCCTCGCAGGCCCAGGTCCTGCCGGAATTTCTTCCCAACGGCCCGGTTCTCCCAGGCCAGAATTTGCATGGCTCCTCCAGAGCCAACGATGAAGAGCGGACTTCCCCCCAAAGAGAGCTACCGGGGGAAGATTTCAACAGAAGACCCCAACCTTCTGAGGCTGAGTCAGCCCCAGACCGCCGTGGGCCGGCGCAGACTACGGCGACAATTCCACGGGTGGGGGAGCTCGACAGGAAAGTTGAGCATCTGGAGCGTCAAATTGCAGCGCTCCACAGCAAGATAGCGAGACAAGAGGGAGACTTTGAGTTTACTACCAAGTCCCCCTTTTCTTCCAGATCGAGGATGAGCCGGTTCCCACAAGGTTCAAAATGCCTCAGGTGGAGCCCTACAGTGGAATCACCGACCCCCTCGACCACTTAGAGAGTTATCGGGCCCTCATGGCCCTATAAGGGTCCTCGGAGGCCATACTTTGCAAGGCCTTCCCAGCAACCCTCCGAGGGACCGCTCGGCTTTGGTTCTCTGGGCTGAAGCCGAACACGGTATCCTCCTTCGAGCAACTCGGCAGGCAGTTCGCCACCAATTTTGCTGCTAGCCGACGCCAACGACGGACGTCAGATTCCCTCTTAGACATCAAACAGAAGGAGGGGAAATCCCTCAAGGAGTACCTGGATCGCTTTACTGCCGCCACATGGGAAGTTCGCGAGCTAGACCAGTCAATAGCCATGTCGGCTTTGAAGACTGGGGTTCGCTCCTATCGATTCCTCTTCTCCATCGAGAAGAGCTTCCCGGCCGACTTCACCGAGATGCTGGCCCGAGCCCGGAAGTATGCCAAGGCCGAGGAGGCGGTCGCCTCCAGGCGGGGAGCAATTGAGCCCGCCTCAAAGAAGCAGAAGAAACGCCGCGAGGCACGCGGCCGACAAAGGAGCCGATCTCCCCGTCGAGAGAAGAATCTCCCCCGGCTGAGGAGCCCGCCCCGGCAGCAGGGACGACCTCAGCAGAGGACCCCTCCTCGACCGAGGTCTCCACCACGGCCTCGGACGTACCCAGGGAGGTACGAGAACTACACACCTGTCAACGCTCCTCGGGCTGAGATCCTGATGGAAATCGAGGGCCGGGACTTTTTCCGACCCCCGCCTCCTATGCGAGACACGGGAGTTCCCCGTAACCCCAGGAAGTACTGTCGCTTCCATCGAGACCGTGGGCACGACACGGAGAATTGCTTCCAGCTCCGGGACGAGATAGAGGCGCTCATCCGTCGGGGAGTACTCAACCGGTTCGTGAGGAACCGACGTGAGGAAAGGAGGCCGACAGAGAACGTCGCACCACTCGAAAACCCGGACGACAACAGGCCTATCGCCGGCACCATCAATATGATCGGAAGGGCCTCGGCAGGAGCGGCCGCCCAGGGACCACCCCCAAAGCGCCTACATACTGATGAAGTCATCTCATTCTCGGACGAGGACTTAGAAAGGGTTGAGACCCCTCATGATGACGCTGTGGTCATCTCTATGATTGTAAATAGGTTTGATATAAAGCGTGTCCTAGTTGACAATGGAAGTTCGGCCAACGTTTTGTATTATCATGCCTACCAAAAAATGGGGTTGCCAGAAGGACATCTCCGGAGAATTAATGCCCCACTGGTTGGGTTCACCGGAGATTCGGTCCCAGTTGAAGGTGAGGCCGGCTTCCTTGTCACAGTTGGCCTTGCCCCCCGGGAGAGCACTGTGAGGACGGACTTCCTGGTGGTCCGCCTGCCCTCGGTCTACAACGCCATCCTTGGGCGGCCAGGGCTAAACGCCCTTCGAGCCGTGGTTTCCACCCGCCATTTGCTCATGCGGTTCCCTACCGGCCAAGGAGTAGGCGAGGTCCGTGGAGACCAGCTGGTTGCCAAGCAATGTTACATGGCGGCCCACAGAGTAGGACAACCAGCCGAGGCGCCGATTCAGCCAACGGGCCCCTCACTACCCATAGAAACCCTCGACGCAAGGGACACCCTTTGGAAGAAGCAAGTAGAGCCTGGTGAGCTTCTTGTTCAAGTTCCACTACAAGAGAATTTTCCCGAGCTAACTGTGCAGGTCGGCTCCGGCCTTGGCGCCTACGAGAGGGATCGCCTCGTCAGCTTCCTGCGGGATAATGCTGACATTTTCGCCTGGTCGCCCGCGGACGTGCCAGGAATTGACCCTGAGGTCATGGTCCATCGACTCCAGGTGAAGCCGACCAGCAGACCTGTAAAGCAGAAGAAAAGGGGTTCCGCCCCGGAACGACAACGAGCTGCGGCCGAGGAGGTGGATAAACTCCTCGGAGCTGGCTTCATCCGGGAGGTCTTTTACCCGGACTGGCTCGCCAACGTAGTCCTCGTAAAGAAGGCCAACGGGAAATGGCGCATGTGCGTGGACTACACCGACCTGAACAAGGCTTGCCCAAAGGACAGCTTCCCCCTCCCAAGCATCGATCAACTCGTCGACTCCACCTCAGGACACCAACTGCTAACTTTTATGGACGCCTTTTCAGGGTATAATCAAATCCGAATGGCGCCAGAAGACGAGGAGAAGACGGCCTTCATCACCGACAAGGGCACCTACTGCTACAAGGTGATGCCCTTCGGCCTGAAAAACGCTGGGGCCACCTATCAGAGACTGGTCAGCCAAATTTTCAAAGATAAGATCGGCCGAAATATGGAAGTTTACGTGAACGACATGCTGGTGAAGAGCCGAGCGGCCGAACACCACGTAGCTGACCTCAACGAGACATTCTCCAAGCTCAGGAGATACCGAATGAAGCTCAACCCGGCGAAGTGCGCGTTCGGAGTCACCTCGGGCAAATTCCTGGGTTTCATAGTCACCCAGCGCGGAATTGAAGCCAACCCTGAGAAAATTCGAGCACTACAAGAAATGGCGCCACCGAAGACAGTCAAGGAGGTGCAGCGGCTCACAGGGCGGGTTGCCGCCTTGGGGAGGTTCGTCTTCCGATCGGCTGAACGCTGCCTCCCATTCTTCAAGAGCCTCAAACGGCCGAAGGACTTTCGGTGGACAGAAGAATGCCAGCAGGCCTTTGAAGAGCTCCGGAGCCTTCTGGCCTCTTCCCTGCTACTCACCAAGCCACAAAGGGGCGAAATCCTTTACTTATACCTGGTCGTCTCCCCAGTCGCAGTGAGCTCAGTCCTCGTCCGGGAAGAGGACAAGCTCCAAAAGCCAGTCTACTACATTAGTCGGGTCCTCAGGGATGCTGAGACCCGATATTCCAAGCTCGAGAAGACCATCTTCGCTCTCATCATCTCGGCTCGGAGACTCAGGCCTTACTTCCAAGCCCACACAATAGCTATACTGACCGACCAGCCCATGAAGCAAGTATTGCAAAGGTCGGATCGTGCGGGGAGGATCGCCAAATGGGCGGTCGAGCTCAGAGAATTCGGCCTCGAATATCGACCCGGGCCGGCTATCAAAGCTCAAATACTCGCCGACTTCATTGTAGAGTGTACTCTGCCAGACGACCTCGAGCTGCCATCCATATCCATGGAAGAAGCACCAAGGCCACCATGGGTCCTACACTCGGACGGGTCTTCAACTACGGGGGGTAGCGGGGCCGGACTCATTCTCACCAGCCCAGACGGAGTGGTGGCTGAGCAAGCCCTGCGCCTCGAGTTCCCGGCCTCGAACAACGAGGCTGAGTATGAGGCCCTCATCGCCGGGCTTAAGTTGGCGAAGGAACTCAAAGTGGAGGACCTGACGGCCTTCAGCGACTCCCAGCTGGTAGTGTACCAGATCCAAGGAGACTTTGAAGCTAAAGAGCCATCCATGCAAAAATATCTCCAAAAGGTGCGGGAACTCACGTCTGCCCTGAACTCTTTCAGTATTCAGCACCTTTCCAGAGCGGAAAATCTCAGAGCAGACCAATTGTCCAAATTGGCGACCTCCCGCATGAGCGAGCTTCCCAAGGGAACAACGCTCGAGTATCTTCGGACCCCCAACACGGAGGAGCCAGAACCTACCATGTGCGTCAACTTTGAACCAAGCTGGATCGACGAGTTCGTCTGCTACCTCGAAGACGGGACCCTGCCTCATGACGAGACGGAGGCTCGCCGAATCAAGCGCCAAGCCCCCCGGTATGTCTTATACGAGAATAGACTCTATCGTCGATCATTTACTTCTCCCCTCCTCAGATGCCTCCGCCCCTCCGAGGCGGACTATGCCCTCCGAGAGGTCCATGAAGGAATCTGCGGAAATCACCTGGGGGGTCGGGCATTGGCCCATAAGATCCTACGGCAAGGATATTACTGGCCCACGCTCCAGAAGGATGCGGCAGATTTCGTCCGCAAGTGCGACCGATGTCAACGGAACGCCAATATCCAGCGCCGACCTTCGGCCCTGCTGACTTCCATTATCGCCCCCTGGCCGTTTGCCCAATGGGGAATCGACATTCTGGGGCCTTTTCCCCTGACCACCGGACAAAGAAAGTTCCTGGTCGTCGCCATCAACTACTTCACCAAATGGGTCGAAGCCGAGCCTGTAGCCCGGATCACCGAGCAAAAGATGCGTGACTTCGTGTGGAAGTCCATAATTTGCAGATTCGAGCTGCCCCGTATCCTTATATCCGACAATGGTCGGCAGTTCGACAATGTCCACTTCAGGGAATTTTGCTCTGAGCTCGGCATTGACCACCGCTTCACCTCGGTTGCCCACCCCCAGACAAACGGGAAAACTGAGGTCACTAACCGTACTATTTTGCAGGGGCTCAAGGCTAGGCTTGATCGGTCCAAAGGACAGTGGGTCGAGGACTTGTACAACGTCCTTTGGGCGTACCGGACTACGTTCCGACTGCCCACGGGAGAGACCCCCTTCAACCTAGCATACGGCACTGAGGCCGTCATCCCGCTAGAGATCGGCCTTCCTTCTCCAAGGGTGGAGCATTACGACCCCGACACCAATTCCTCCCAGCTCAGGAGCAACTTGGACCTCGTTGAAGAGACACGAGAAGTCGCCCGAGTTCGTATGGCAAGATACCAACAGAGAACGGCCCAATACTACAACTCTAGAGTCAAGCCCAAGCTCTTCAAAGTGGGGGACCTCGTCCTCAGGAGAGCCGAGGCTTCTCAACCGACCGAGCAAGGAAAGCTCGCCCCAAATTGGGAAGGGCCGTATCAAATCGCCCGAGTACAGCGACCCGGAGCATACAAATTGAAGTCCCTAGAGGGGACTCTGATTCCGCGAAGCTGGAACTCCGAGAATCTACGAATGTACTACCAGTGAAACCCCTAGGGGTTCAAGACAGTCAGGACAATGGACTCAGCCTCTTTTCTGCAAATAATTCTCCCATTTTGATGATTATAATTCTCTTCTAATGTTGGGTCGTCTGTGATCCTCAGATTCTCCGACCTAAATCGGGATGCCTCGAGGCTCGACCGTAGAGTCCCAAACTCCCTCGACCTCGGAAAGTATCGCAGGACGATGAAACCTCGACTTGGCGCAAGATTCTCTCGACTAAGGTCGGGATGCCCCGAGGGTCGACCGTAGAGTCCCAAACTCTCTTGACCTCGGGAAGCGTCGCAGGTCGATAGAGCGTGCCCAGACCCATCGACCTGACGAACGATCCCTCGACTAAGGTCGGGATGCCCCGAGGGTCGACTGTAGAGTCCCAAACTTCCTCGGAAAGCGTCGCAGGTCGGTAGAGCGTGCCCAGACCCATCGACCTGACGAACGATCCCTCGACTAAGGTCGGGATGCCCCGAGGGTCGACCGTAGAGTCCCAAACTCCCTCGACCTCGGGAAGCGTCGCAGGTCGGTAGAGCGTGCCCAGACCCATGGACCTGACGAACGATCCCTCGACTAAGGTCGGGATGCCCCGAGGGTCGACCGTAGAGTCCCAAACTCCCTCGACCTCGGGAAGCGTCGCAGGTCGATAGAGCGTGCCCAGACCCATCGACCTGACGAACGATCCCTCGACTAAGGTCGGGATGCCCCGAGGGTCGCCGTAGAGTTCCAAACTCCCTCGACCTCGGGAAGCGTCGCAGGTCGATAGAGCGTGCCCAGACCCATCGACCTGACGAACGATCCCTCGACTAAGGTCGGGATGCCCCGAGGGTCGACCGTAGAGTCCCAAACTCCCTCGACCTCGGGATGCACTGCAGGTCAGCAAAGCATCCTCAGACCCGCCGACCTGACACAAGACTCCTCGACCAAGGTCGAGGCACCCCGAGGTCCGACTGTAGGGTCTCAAACTCCCTCGGCCTCGGAAAAAGCTACAGATCAGTAAAGCCTTCCCCGATCCTCTCGACTTCGGCGGGCGTCATCGGGTCCATAAGAGGCTCGAGCCCCCCTAACAAGTCAAAGCGACCCCGAAAGTCGACAAGGGGAACAATCCACTCTGCCGTGTGGAACACAATTCTGGGAATACAAAAGGTACATTTAACCCGACGCCCTCCTTATCAAGTTTTATCTACGTTCTGCTGGCGGAATCTCAGTCAAAATTGGAGCCTTATTTCGCCCAAAGTTGGGCTACTCCAATGGGTCGGCTTAAGACCGATCTCCTAACAACATTATGCATGCTCCGCTTGTCAAATCTCCACAACTCGTACAAGTCTTCATAAATTAGGGCCCAACTCGGCCCCCATACGTAGACTCCGATGTCTAACTGAGAAAATGATCCCGACCGCGGGCGTACCAGTCGAACACAAAGATGCCGAGGCAATCTTTGAATGTTCCGGCCCTGCTCACCGAAATCTCGGCAGAGTCCGAGAACGATAACTATGAAAACCTTCGGCGATAATTCGATTATTAGCCCGCGCTCCCTACGAAGGATCCGAGAGTCGAGTTCGGAAACCCGACTAGACTCCCCGAATAGCGGCACGTACAGACCTAGCCCGGTCTTACTTGAAGGGCTAAGCCCCGACCCTGATGCCTTAGGAACCTAAAGGCCAGGCATGGCAACTTCTGCGATTCTAAGATCCGAGTTATAGGACTTAGAGAAATTTTCTAAAAACCTAAGCTCGGAGCTCCCTTTGGTCGGAATGACTGGAATCCGAGAAGGCCAAGATATAGCCCAGGAAAAAGGGCGACTTCGTTAAGCAGCTCGAAAACTAAGATACAAAGTTAGAAGTCGGAGGAACGATAGATTAAGGCCCCGGCCTCATTCACGACAAGAGAAAAGGAAGAAGAACGAAGTAATAAAAGGGACCTTTCATTGATAAAGGGCCGGAAGGCCAATTACAAAATTGGAGGTCAGCCATTCAAAAGCCGACCTCGGATACAATAAAAAAGAAAAAAATACGCCAAGTCTTAAGGGGCGGCAGCAACATCCGCGTCACCCTCAGGGTCGTCCACGGTGATGACCTGGGGGCCCTCAGCCGGCACGGGCTCGGGGTCGGTGGCGGGGGCCTCGGGTGTTGCCTCCGGGACGTCGTCCGTCTCGGCCACCCCCGTCGCAGGCTCGGCGGGGGCACATTCATACAACCCCGCCTCGGACGTCAAGATGGCGGGGATGTCGTCCGTATCTGACCCGTAGCCCAGGTTCATCCTCGGACGAACTGTGGAAAGATCGAATTGGGGACAGATCCGAGCCATCTGCTTCCGGAAGTTGTCAAAACTCCGGAGAAACCCGTCCACCGTCTCCTCCTCTAACATGTCGCGGAACTCTTCCGACTCCTTGAAGAGTTCCACGGCATGCTCGGCTCGCTCGAGCGCCCTTTTTTCCCGGGTCTCGAGCTGCTCGATCTTGAAGCGGAGGACCCCGCCCTCGTACTTGAGGCCCGCGACCTCGGATTGGGCCTCCCCCAGGCGCGCCTCTGAAGCGCGCAGAGCCGACTTGGTCAAGGCATGGGCGGCCTTTTCCTCCTCAAGCACCTCCGCCATAGCGAGGCGCCCGGCCTCGGTGGCCTCCCTCCGAGCCTCGGCCTCGGCCAACGCTGCCTCCAGCTCGGCGATTCTTTTCTTGGCCGGCTCCAACTGCCGGCCGAGCCGTCGGGCCTCCTCTTGACACCCTTGGGCGATAAACACCAAGGTGTCAAGTTCATGGATATGCTGCAAAGAAAGGAACAAAGATGGTCGTGAGTTGAAAAGCACGTAAGTTCACTAATAACTTTAAGGAAATTAAGAAGAGAACTTATCCGGGCGGTGTTGCGGTAAGTACCGTCAACAACTTCCTCCAATGGCAGGTTCCGGAACTTGGCCCGGTCTGCAGGAAGCATCGCACGCCGAAATACAGCGCGTGCGACCTCGGCGTCATGGATGGCCGAGCTCCCCTCGAGAATAGGGGAGTCCGGCTCGGCCGACTCCTCTCGGAAGGCCCAGGAAAAGCCCGGCACACCCGAGCCCGAGGTCCCGGAACCACTCGCTTCAGGGCCTCGGGTCGGCTCGGGCCCCGGGCGCCGTAGCTGAACCACGGACGGCCCCTCCCGCTGGGCGATGGGAGCAGGACAAAGGGGGGCCGCTGGGCCCGCGTCGCTGGCGGCCCGCGTCCGCCTCGGGTCGGCTGTGGAGGCTCCCGCCTCGGGGCCACTCGTCCCGGCCGATGTGGGAGCACCGGCCAATCTTGGCTTCTTCCGAGGCTGGGGCATAGCTCCCCCGGCCTCGGCCTCTCGTCTCTTCAGGCGGGAGAAGAGGGACGTGTTGCTAGTCGGCATGTGGGGGATATCTGAAATCAAAAATTTTCCAAGTGTTAGACCAATGTAAGCGAAAAGAAAAGGCAGACAAGAAGGTAATGCAACTGCTCTTACCCTCGGGGCGCGCCGAGCTCAGACCCACGCTCGCCAGGGCGTCCTCCCGTAGGAGCTCGGTCAGGTCGTACCCCTTTCCGAGAGCCCGCAGAAAGTCCAGGACCCTCAGCTCCCTCCCCGAGGGCTCGGATAGCTTGTTGAGGGTCTTCAACCGAGGGTGCCCCCACCTCGGGTTGAACCCCCACGGCGCCTCGGACGCGAGGAAGAAAAACTTCCCCTTCCACTCATGAATAGAGGAAGGGGCCCCATGAAAGAGTGACATACCGCCCCGAAAGGCGAAGTATAGCCACTCTGCGTCCGCCGGAAGACGCTCACGGTGATCGGGATCCCATGCCCGAGACACAGGGAGAGGAACCCGACGATAGTTCTCCACGAGTTCGGAGCAAGCTGTGCTGGGACGAGTTGGTACTCGGCCAGCAAGTTGTTCACGAACTCGTGAACAGGGAACCGAAGGCCAGCCCAGAGGGTCTCGCGGTGAACCGCGATCCGACCTGGGGGCGGCCGCGTCATCCTATCTTCCGGCCCCGCAGTTTCGAGGCGAAACCCGGGCTGGAAGAAAAATCGGGAGCGGATTAACTCCAACTCCTCCCCCGACAGACTTGATCCCACCTCCTCAGGACCGAGACCCATTTTACAGAAGAATGAAACTAGATTGAAAACTGAGGAGAGAAAAGGAAGAGGAACCTTAGCAGTTACAGGGTAGGAACCTACGGGACATCGCCGGAAATCGCTCCGGGCACCGACGGCAAGATTTGGTCAGGGGGTAGAGCAAGGTGGGAGACGGCGAAAATGGAAAATGCAAAGCAACCAAATGGAACTCTTAGGGCAGACTCGTGGGGTTTATATAGACCCCCCTGACGGCCCCGATCGACAGGGTCGGTTCCCATCCCCCGACTGGATTGCGCCACGTATCAACCTCGGAGGCCGAGGCACCGCATTCACTCCGGATCAATAAATCGGGTACGAAATCGAAATGCTGTCCCATCGGATCTCGGGGCCTCATCATGGGTCCGCAGGATCAAATCGCCTTGGAGAACGAGCAGACATCACCCTCGCTCCCCTCATTTAATAAGGCTCTGGGACACGTGGAGCCTCGATATAGCCTCCACCTCACTAGATCTATGATCCACTAACACGAGATCGGAAGCGTCCGACCTTAGGTCATGCCGCGTGTCTGTTTTGAAGCACGAAACGGCATGCTCATTGATGAGCGGGGAACCCCGACCATAAGATCGAGGCGCCGCCTCGTCGAGCTCGAGGACCCTCATCATGGGTCCGCCGCACGAAGTGATCTCGGAGATCCGAGAGGCGCCACCCCCATTGCAGCTGCTTCGGAAAACGTAAGGATACAAGCCCCGTCATTAGTTCGCTGAACAAAGCAACCTCGAAGCGCCCAAGGGCGCGGGTCCCGTCATAAAGGCGCCGAGAAGTGCAAGGGTGCGGATAAGATTCCCCCCAACTTTAACGATAGTCTTTACTTCCCACGTCCGAGCCTACAAACCGCTCGAACTCAGAAGTCGGGGGGTAGTGTTGGGGGAATAAGATTTTTTCCCCCCCAGTGACACAAATGCCCCTAAGAAGTCGTACAATCGCCGACCCTGGACGGCCGAAGTCGGCGTCCGACCTCGGAGCGCCCGACCTCAAGACATCCGACCTTAGAACCTCCGACCTAGGAAAACCCTGATGCTCAAGGTCTACCCTTGTCAGCCACCTACTACGGCCATACCCCTCTGAGGTCCGGCCGAGGACCATACTCTGCCGCTCCCCCGGCATTTATTGCGCATGGCCACTGTAAACCTCCAGTTCACTCAACAATTAATGCGGATCTCCGGCTTACTCCACAATTAATGGAGATCTCCGGCTTACTCCACAATTAATGCGCATGGCTCCTGTCATCTACGGACTCTCAGCTCTCCACGGCAAGCTAGCCCAGTAAAGTCCAATCGGCTATGATAATCGACTATGATAAGTCTCTGATCTCGGCCTTACCTCCGACACCAATGCAATAATTCGCCTGGTAGCGTGCTAGTTCGGGTCGTACGACGCCCTTATCGCCGACATCAGCGCAATGATTCACCTGCTCGTGCGCCGACCTGAACCACATGCCGAGCCGTACTATGGCCTCGCCCCGTTACATCACAGGTAAACCGACCCCCGCTTATAAAAGGGAGCCTTGGCTTCTCAGGTGGGGGGGGAGGAAAAAATTACGCACTCTACAAAACACTGTTTCTCTTCTTCTGTCCACACTGTTTGCCCCCCTTTCTGACTTGAGCGTCGGAGGGCCGGCGCCGGAAAACCCGGCCACCGGTTCGTGTGCAGGCACCCAGACGGAGGACGCCGCCCGTCGACGGATCGCCGCTCCCCTGCGAGGACTTCCCGCTCCCTCTCTCCGACCGAAGATCGCCCCCGGGTCCAATTTCCAGCAAGGGGTGCAAATCCCGCATCACATGGGTATAGCTCCTAAACCCTCATGGAGACCAACCTGGTCAAGGGTTCAAGTCACTAGTCTAACTGGATTTGCATTAAAATAAAATATTAATTTTCTACATATAACTTTGATAAATTTAATAATGATATTAGTAACGTAAAAATATTAATAGATTTGATAAATTTTCTACATCAACCATTACTCTTTAATTGCAACAAATATAAAAGATAATCATGGATTATCTATTTCTTGAGAGCATGTAAATAAAATATATGTATAAATAATAAAATGATATATATTCATTCTTTCATTTTTATCAAGGGAAAAGGATTGATAGTTATAAAAATAATTAATTATTAAATAGAAAGTATCGTCCTAATTATTCTATTTAATGATTGGACTGAGATTTAAATAAGTAAAATAAACCATAACTGCATAATAGGATTGAATGTTGTACCTTGGTGGTTCAGTGTTTGTTATCCAAGTAACATGACACAAGTATGGTTCTACGCATGGGAACAAAATTATTTGGGACAATATTTTACTAAAATTTACCAGATATTTAGATATGGATTCGGAAAATCTTTAGAATTTGAATCCAGTTTTAGATCTGGCAAGAAGTATCCGGATCCAATTGGATACTAGAAGTTGTATCTGAATCCAATCCAAATTGAGTATGGTTGGAAATTATCTAACCTGTTTTCAGCCCTATCTTTTGGACTCATTACCTTACTGTTTTGGCTCTCTAGTGATTTTCCTGGAGAGGAAGGAATTGGCAAACTTTTTGTCAGTGTCATCAACTGGAGACTTAATCAAGGATGTTGAGTGCTATCAACTTGAGTCCTAGTAAAGACCAAGATATTTCAATTTCTTGCTTTCTTAATTTAGTTTTGACTCTTGGATTGCTTGTATTTATTTCAGTACCCATGAAATGAATTAATGGTCCCTGCCATCTTCTCTTTCAAAAAAGAAGGCCAAAAATTTCTGCTATAGGTCTTCAGGTGAGTTATAGGTCCAAAGAAGAGTTTTTAAAGAAAACAACATACTAGTTCTATAACAGAAATTGGGATCACATATTTTATGTTTCTGTATGAAACAAAATTTGTGAAGCAAGGGAGAAATATGAGAGAGAGAGAAGGGTCAAACCTGACCTAAAGCAATCCTTTCTTTCTTTCAGCAGCCTCATACAATGCTTTCATCCAGCGACCTCTCTTACAAGCAAACTAGGATTCTTCAAATTGGAAAGTACCTAGAGAAATCAGCTACCACCTATTCATTTCACTCCAATTAAAATCCCTAGAACCATGCTTTAAGTTTTATCTAAGATTTTCTAGCTGGACACTAATGAGACCTAACTAAAACTCCTAAATGAAAAGTCATGTATGCTGTTCACTTTTCCCAGTATTGTAGCATGTACAGTGCCAAACACTAGATTTGTTTTCAACGTGCTTTAATACCGTTATAGCTCTTAATTGGTGTTTCTTTCAGCAATTAGAAATTCTTTTAAAATTGTTTTTATAGAGCCTTCAATCTTCTTGACCTGATTTTCTAAGCTGGTGCATTTTCAATCTTAGCATCTAAATTTGAAGGATTACACTTGCATGATTTTCAATGTAGAAATCCTCGCTTTCAGCTCAAACATTCTCACGGCCATAAGATGGGCCTTCATCTGCATCAGTGCACTGCCGAATGCCTAAGGTTGTAGCACATGCTTGCAACACAGCTTTGATGTGAGATGATTTTTGATAGATGTCATATCATCATGCATGTGGTCAAAACCTTCTTCTCATATTTGATATGCTGGGGAGAGCATCAATCTTGGAACTTAATTTTTAATCCAAAAACATGACGGAGAGAGAAAAAAATAAAGATGGAAAGAAGCCTTTTTGTCAGTACTATCTAATAAATTATATTCAATATTACACAAAATGGAGGGCATGCTCAATATCGTTGTTCCTTGATTATCCTCAACTCCTCGTGAATTTGATCCAGAAGCATTTCTGTGCCACAACCTGCAACAATTTTCCTTCCTCTTTTTATAAGCTAGCAACTCCTCGCCCTGATATGTAGATATGGGTGTAGCTCCATGGTCATCATCTTGCGTAGCATGGGTGAACTCTACCTATCTACTGGATCATTTGCTGCCTTCCCTTTTGTTTTGGGTTTCCCACGCCTCTTCTCAACCACGCCTCTCTACCTCCCTCTCGAACTCTAACCGATTGTTTACATGTTGACTTGCTCTACCTCCAATACTAGTCTCGATGCCTTGGCTATCTCTAGAGGCCCGTGTGTCATGTCTTGAACTAAAGAATATGCAATCAATTTGTTGATCATAATCCTCAGATCGTTTGCTACCTTATCCACCATCATCTCCTCTGGGTTTGACGTATCCCAATATCAAAATATTAGTAGGAGAAAAACAAGGGAAAGATGATCCTGGACTTTAGGATGGAACCACTGTAAAGGTAGTTTACAGTGAAAAAAGATCACTTTTCTTAGCTTTATTAAAACAAAACTCTGATCTTAACTCAAAATGGAAATCCAGCAAGATGGGCAGGTCACCATAGAATAAGAAAAACAGCTAAGAACATCAACTAAGCCTCCGCGATTGATTGCCCTTTCATAATCTTGAATAAGCAGTGATCGCATTTGTTCCTTACAATCTGACAATTAAAGCTGGAATGCCCTTTGCTAGAGCAAGCGCAATGATGTGGTCTTGATAATGCCACTTGATCGGGTAATGTTTTCTAATGCTAACGATCCACCATTGGGAAACTCAGAGAAGGTGGAATCTAGTCCGTTGCTTAGTCAGTAATGGCTATTCTTGGACCATTAGATTTGATAGATGACTTGCCTCCCTCCTTTTTTGCCCCTCCTTTCTTCTCTATGTTAATCTCCCAAGACGTAAATCTCTATTCTTTTCTTCTCTTCCGTTCCTTTCTTTCTTTTTTCGGAAACATGGTGCTCAATGGCTCGCTCTTTTCTCCTCTATTTTTTTCTCTTAGCTCTCTTCCTTCTCAAACAACGGTGGTCATGGCTATGCAGGTGGTGCCCATGCCCTAGCGATGATGGACGAAGGGACCTCCATGATTGGAAAGAAGGTGGAGGCCCCAGGGTAGGTTAGGTCTCCAACGTACTTGAATCCAAAATAGTTGCCAAACTTAACTAATTTGAGAAGGTTAGAGTTTTATTTTAATTAAAGAGTTAAAGCATTAAATCATTTTCTAAACTCTAAATCCTAAATCCTAACCCCTAAACTTCTAAAACCGTAAAACCCTAAACAAAAATTCTAAACTTCTAAAACTTCGAACCCCCAAAGCCCGAACCTTAAACCCCAAACTCCAGAACCCAAAACTCCAATCCCCCAACCCGAAATTCTAAACCCTAAACTCCTAACCCCAAACCCCAAATCCCAACCCCCTAAACCCACAACCCTCAAAACCTCAAAATCCTAACCCCTAAACCAGTAATCCTAAACACTAAAAGTTCTAAACCCTAAACTCTAAATTCTAAACACTAAATCTTAAACTCTAAATCTAAGCCCTAAATCCTAACCCCTAACCCTAACCTCTAACCCCTAAAACCTAAACCCTAAACTCCCCAGAACCCTAAACCCAGAACCCTGTTCCCAAAAACCTAAA
Organism: Phoenix dactylifera; assembly: GCF_051530095.1. Classification (NCBI taxonomy): domain Eukaryota; kingdom Viridiplantae; phylum Streptophyta; class Magnoliopsida; order Arecales; family Arecaceae; genus Phoenix; species Phoenix dactylifera. Next base: position 45,270 of record NC_143197.1, read on the forward strand.
CTTTAAACTCTTAAACCCCAAACCCCTAAACCCTAATCCCCTAAACCCTAAAAGTCTAAACTCTAAAATCCTAAACTCTAAATTCTAAACCCTAAATTCTAAAATCCTAAAAAACCCTAAACCCTAAAATCTTAAACCTTAAACCCTAAATCTTAAAATCCTAATCCTAAACCCTAAACCCTTACTTTCTACTCCTCTTTTTTTTTTTGACTATGCTTATTGCTCCTCTGCTCTCCCTAGCATAGTGCCCTCCTCTTGATCTCCCCTCCAAACGTGCCTTCTTTCGACACTAATCTCTTTGCTGAGCTTTTTTGTCAATACGTAGTCTGAATAGTTCTGTTTCTCCCGCATGGTGGCTTTCTCAACCCTATCGAACTTAGGCTACCTAACTTTGACATCGAGGAGCTCCCTATTGGATTTGAGAGTAGATAATGATGGTAAGCCTAGGTGGATGGTGTTACTGGTCGATTTTTCACCTTGTTCATCCATTGTATTTTTATCTTTATCTTTCTCCACTAGGTGAGTACTTAGGCCATCGAGTCCATTATAAGGTTTGTCCCTAGCATCCTCTAGGGTTTTTTGTGGATTTTGTGAATTCATGTGGATTTATGTGTTTCATTCATCTTTGGTGCACAATCTATAGATTTATGATTTTGTCCCTAGCATCGTAGGTAGCATCACCATTGATGCCAATCAAATTTTTTACGGTATCTTGGTTGGACTCATCAATTTTTGGTGCTAGATCAATGGATCGAGGGTTTGACTGTAGAATGTATATAGGGTTTGACCGCAGAATGCATATTTGTTATAGAACAAAGAAGATGGATATCTAGTTTTGATTCTTCTATAAACTATGCAAGACACTAAATAGGTACATCAATATATTTTTATATTTTCTTTTGCATCTTTTATTCCTTTTATCTTAAAGAAATTTATATATATTATTTAAACTTGAACATTTGAAGTTCATTTTTAATTTCTATGGTGGCATGGTATGGTCTTTTTCATCTTTTGCTATTTGTCTTTATTATAGTTATCATTGTTTCATGAATTTGAAGAAAATAAGATGATAGTACTATTTTTATTATGCTTCTGTTTTTAATATATTATTATTATTATTATAGTACCAAAATTTGTTAAAAAATACTAATAAATTTTATTTATATAATATATATATACATAAATAATAATAAGTAATATATTTATTACATCCTCGTGATGTTATGATTCAATCCAGGTTGACCTGATGGTTTCAGTGAACTGTCCGGTTTTCAAAATCATGCCACCAGTAAGAGACTCAAAGCAATGGGCAAACAAAAATGCTTCGTAACTAAAAATATTGCTCAAAAAGCCCCTCAACTGGTGTGGTGAATTATGATTGCTCTCTGGTATCGTGAAGTGTGCCATAAAGTGAAGCAAAGTAATGGGCGCAGGACGGCTGAATGGCATTTTTGAGTGATTCCTCGTCCAGAACGAAAAAACGGAAATAGGACGAGAAATCAAGGGAGAGGATGATAAATAAAAAGAAATTAAGAAAAAAACATTTATAGATTATTTTGACATTGCTAAAGGACTGGAAGATTTGGATTATTTATCTATAATAATTCATGAATAGCTAGCATACAAATGATGCAGGAATCCCAGCCATCCATAACATCAAAAATGTTATGCATTGACCATTACTATTAAGAGTCCATACTACTAGTAGAGTTGTTAGGTGTCCACAATGATTATACTTGAAAACCTGAATGCGCAAGAGTTAAGCTATAACATGGAATGGCGGAGGTGAAGAGAAGGGTTCGGATCTAAATGAATCATATTCGGTTAAACAAGCACTCTCAAACCATTGCCTTATCCATCCATAATCAGATTGAAAAATATAAATTCATGCCAAATCTATTTATTTTAAATAAATCTATATCTACCTATCAACTCATTTAAATTTTAACTCTCCAACCAAATATATAACTGAAAAATAAAGCAGAGAATGATATTCAAAGTTCACAAATAAGATAATCAAATTTAACTTATCATGTATCATCATAATTACAATACATTCAGCAATTTAATAATATGTGATGAAGAAATTGACAACAAAGAACTAAAACATCATTTCATATTATGAAATGCCATGAGGCCCTATCAATATAAAATACTTTTATAAAAAATATTTTTATAAAAATATCATATAAAAATACTATAGAATGGTTAATTATATTAGGTCTGGAAGCTGATTAGTTCGCAGCCGGATAACTCCATCTAGTTGGAGGGCTAAATCCAAACCCACGTTTATAACCGGGTTCATTTCCAGTCAACGTAGAACTAACTCGACTGAAAAATAAATTTTATTCAGATGACTCTGTGCCGGTTGGCAGATCCACGTCAAATTTTATTGTCCCTAGCTGAGGCCTGCAAGGACTGAATCCTCTTTTCATTGAAGTCATATACAGTCGGAACCAAAAACACTCAATGATGGAAACCATTTCTTTTATGATAGAATGGTTTTGAAAAATCACTGAAAAGAGAGGAACGTTCCAATTCTCATAAAACAACCTTCGGTACTTTCTTGGTGGCTTTGTTTCCACCAAAATATCACCACAGAACATTAGGCTGGAAAAAGTTTCAACAATGGATGCTAGTGTAAGTTTCAACAAAAGTTGATTTGTATATCACAAAATAACTATCCAAGGGCATAAACCACATGATCAGCAAGCTCCTTTCCCACGACTTTCACGTATCTGTGAAGCTGCATTTCTAGCTCAGCAATATGCCCCTCCTCTATTGGGCCAAATACTCGCTGAAGGTCCTAATAAAAGCAGAAAAAAAAAAGACAGGTTAGGTCGGGCTGTATTTATAAAATCAGAGAGCCTGGCAGATATTGACAAAAACCATTATTCCCTGCTTAGGGTGCTACTAAAATTACAGAATCTTGGTTGCCTCTAAGGTTGTCTTCAGTCAACATCAATTTGCTTTCTACAATTTTTCGACTTCTACCTTTGAGGCGGGCTGCAATCTCAATCTGCTTCCGCTTCTAGTCGCTAAAGAAAGATTATTACATAAGAGGGTGGATATTTGCTATTAGATCTATTCCTTCCGCTAACTTTCCGGCTGTCTTCAATCAAGCTTCTAATAATGCAACACCTCAACCATCCAAAGAAAAAATGCCAACTTCTACCACAGCATGGTTATAATCTATACATATAGAAATAGCTTCTAATTGCTTTGTACAATTTATTTAATATTACTAGGCAAATACATAACCTCGTCTGGACCAGACCGGCAGTTCAAGCAGAAAACCAGCGAACCAAAAAAACTAGGTTTAACCAAAGTTTGCAAAGGCCTAAGTAAAGATCTGAACCTATAACCATAGACTAGCATACAAGCCACTCGACAATCAAGATACAATTCTAAGTTGCTTCATTTGATACTTCTAAATCTATATGTCAGTCATATTCCGAAGCATATTATCTTTTAATAATCAACTTCTCACATAAAAATTAATCTTTCCTCTTTTATTCAAGATCAAAAAATAAATATACTTTATTTTATTATTTTAAATATTTCCAGAATATTATTATTTAAAATATCAATAAGTTCTGCAAATCTCATTGAAGAAAAATTCCTTTTCAGTTTGATATAAAATCAAAAGACAAGTATACTTTATTTTATTCTTTTAAATATTTTCAAAACATTACTATTTAAAGTAATTAAAAAATACAAATAAGTTCTACATTTTTTTTAAAAAAATAATTCTTCTCTTTAATATGAAACCAAAAAATAACCACAGTTTATTTTATTATTTTGGATATTTCTAAAAATTTATTACAAATACCAATAAGTTCTCATTTTTTTTTATATATTATATGTACATTGTTTTTTCAAAGAATAGGGCATGACTCATGATTATTTTCTGTTTAAGCTGTAACTAAAGAGTACCATAGAGAAATGTGATTTAAAGGATAGTATTTAATATACAAGATATATTACTAATTATTCATATGCTTCTCACATGTATCTATTTTTAAATAATTTTGATTCTTAAAAATATTTTTAAATTATAACCTGCTTAGACTGATTTTCCAGGTCATTGGATCACTGACCTGGTGACTCACCCCTGGTCAGATCGGTAGTCTGGTTTTTATAACTATGCCTTAAAGAAATGGCTTTGTTGCTCTCAAGATATCAATACTCAAATTCTGGTTCCATCAACACATGAAACTTTGAGAGAGAGAACTATAAACAGCATGGACCTAACATTTTTTTATGCGCATGCAGGAAAGCAATAGGAAAGAACATAAAAAGCAGTTGACACTCACCTTGAATTTCACACGCGAACCACTTAAATCAATCACAATATTGCCAACATCGGGAGCTCTAGAATCATCAGTAACTGATGCACTTATAGCTTCTGGGCCCAATTCATCATCTAACCCTGTATCTGAATCTTCAAAATCAAGGTCAGTAATCTCATCTTCATTGCTAGAAGCTTCACCTGAGCCATCATGATCAGGACAAGAGTCCAACTGTCTGGTAATACTATCAGGATCCTGAGGTGGTGTTGGTCGATCTTGCAGGGCCACAAAATCAGATAGGACAACATATGACTTTTTGTCAAGTAAAGGTCTTACAATATCAAACGGCACCCACCTGCAAAATACAGCCTTAATAAATGGAAGCCTAAGACAACCTTCAGCTAAGAAAACACAAATGCATGCACTTAAATTATCGTAACCAGCAAAATGAGAGATATGTCTATGATCACAGAAGTTTTTCAGCATGATGGACAAATTAACATCAGTCTATATACGTTCAAGTAGCACTAAGTTAACCAAAAAAGGTCAAAAAAAAAAAATGGAGCATTTAAGCTATATTCGTTATTACCTCAAAAAGATGAATTCCAAATGTCACATATACCACACACATGCTATTAAGCAATAGGAAATCCAAGCACCTCTCATGGTTTTCATGTTTTTGGGATCTTCACCCACCTTTTACTCTCTTTGGTGGCATATGCATGAACCAGTCTTAAAAGGCTGAAGGTGGAGGCCTAGTGTTCAGCTTACAATGAAAAGGATTAAGTCTGGAGTGGTTCCAGAACTAAGGCTCGGATATTCCATACAGATAATCACAGATATCATCATAATATTTTGTAGCCTTTGAGTTGCCCCACTTGCTTTTATAAAGGTTAGGGAGTGGAAGCCCACGACTAATATGGTTAAAACTTGCTAAACAAAGTACACAAAAAGTAAACAAATTAAATGAGTCAACTTTCAAAGATAGATGATTGTCATTTTTTTACATTTGTTTTAGTTGTAATAAGGATGTTGGTTATTCTTTTAGCAATAAAGGAATACCATATAAGAGAATCTAATGAGGCGCATGTGTTTCTCTACCTCAAAATAATGCAGAGATGACATAACTTTGAAAAGGGTAAGATGTAAATGTTAATTCCAAAACTGAAGCCTTAAGGTATTCTCTGACTGCCTCACCTCAAGGAATAGCTTTTTAAGCCTCGATGCAAACTTTTAAAAACCGTGGTGTTTGCACAGGAAGAAATATATGATTATGCATACAATTAGAACCATGTCCATATTCCTACACTTCACACTAAATTTTCCAAGCATATCTTGATATGGTATCGCAATTCAAGGAAGAACATACTCATAACGAAGTGGACAGAGAAGTTCAGATGGACGATATGCTGCTTTGTATCTCATTTTGTGGCAGGAGTGAATGTAATAGCCGAGATAATAATACTGAATGCTAGGGCAATGGACCTGGGTCTCCTTTACCCAGTTTATTTCCTGCAAAGCTGAATACTTTCCAAGTGATAGAAAAGCAAAGTCAGGGTCCCAAAACAAATACTTGCTTGACAAACACCTTGGAAGTATATCCACCACACCAACTGCAATAAGCTTCCCATCAATCACATATTGCTGATGGAAAGAGCCGTAGCCATAAGCCGGAACTGTCTTATCACCACTACATGGTGGAATGAATACAATAGGAGTATCCACTAGAAATCTTCTGTAAGAGCTTTCTGTGACTTTCTCTGGTTTATCATCATGCACTTTAATCTGGTACTTTCTGTACAGCTCAAATTCTTCTGGATCAAAACTTGATCTTTTCATACGTATCTCTAGCTTTCTCCTCTTATAAGATGGAACTTTAGTACTGTCAGTCGAACTCCGTTTCGAAATACCTCCAATCTTTGGAGCTTGTTTACATGCATCACTGGTAAGCTCACTAGTCTTTTTGGTTGCAGAGTAAAAATTAAGGTGGCCAGTGCAAGCTTTTGTTAACACATCAGAAAGTTCACCATGTTGTTTCATGAAACATGCCAGCTTTTCTGCAATAATCTTTGGTGACATGTCTGCTAATTCTGCATCTGATGATAAACTTGTCTCAGTAATTTTTTTTTCCATTGATTTGAACCGTCTGAAAACTGCTGCTATCTGAAAACATATGCTACTTGTGTACAATAAATCCTCTGATGTTTCCATTAACTTCTTTTTCACTTGAGGGGTGACCTTTTTTACAACAGCTTTAGGAAGCTGGGTCGTAGTAGGAAAGTCACCACCTCCAAAGCACAATCTTACAGCATCATCTATTTTGTTTGACAAAAGAAGGATAAACTCATCTTCCTTGAACATCTTTTCACATGTATCAGCGGAAGATTCTTTTCCTGATGATGCTGACACTGCTGCCAAAGACTCATTGTCAGTCAGGTTGAATGTGCCCATTGAAGAATTTGGCTTATCTTTTGACTGATCAGGTTTCTTCATGCCCATGACACCATCTAAAAATCTAAAGATCAAGTTCTTATCAGCCGTTAAGCATATCTCATAGAAGATGGACCAATCAGTTTAATATTGATCTATAACATAGGCAGGTCTTAATAATCATCATCCAAGGAACGATCATTTAAATTATGGAAGGAAAAGGCTCAAGAAAAATACCTTTGCATTTTTTTACATACACGAACTTGCTCTTTGGAAAGAATAAACTCACTTGCCTTCAAACGAATGGTATAAGATGGGCAGCATGTCCTTTCCATATCAGGCTTGTAAAGATAACAGCCCGATCTCCTCCAGCCACGGTCAAGAAGCTCTGCCAGCAGGTAGCCAGAATGAGAAGACAAATGGAATTGCTAATCCCCAAAAAAAAGGTGGAGAAACATGGAGTACATAACAAGAGCATTGATTGTAGGGAAGGGATCTCTGTTAAACAAAAAAGAAATCCACAACTAATTACAGGTGTTTTCTTATATATGCTATTTATGTGGATATATAATGGATCCCTGTGAAAAAAATAGGCCAGATAAGGCTCCAACTTAGCACTGCAAAAGATATAAGGTGTTACAATTTCCAACTCTTAGGAATAAGGCTGATTCTCATAAGCTACAACTTGGAGATGAGGAAATTGAGATGGATAAGTAGCATATGTAGGCAGGGCAAATTATAAATACATGGTTAGTGAATCAAACAAGATGAACAAGTAGTGTTTAATAGATGTGATCTTAAGTAATAAGGATCCATTACATGGGTAAGATGGCAGTAGAAAGTCGATTATACTGAGACAAATTTGTTGCAAATATAGGATATCAGCATGTGGGTAGACTTTCTCAAATTGTTAATCACGTGGCGATGCAAACTAGATAGGACAGTACATAAGAAAGGGGGTAAGTTTTTGATGGCTTATGAAAGCAAGTGAAGAAGGATTAAAATGCCCCCTGTGGTGGAAATAATGCTCTACTAACATGAGGCAAATGTACGGGACTCATATGAACATTCCAAATTGTTGCAATAAGACATTTTTACATGGTAATGGATTTATTTTGTATGCAAATCAGTATTACTTCAGAACTGACCAAGCATAGCTTTGCATCATTTTATCTTAATTATTATTGAAATTTGTATGGAGACAACAGAATGAAATCAAAAATCTACAATTTATGCTGTTGTTGGAAGTCACTCAGCAGAGCATCTACATATTGTCAGTTAATTTCTGATTGCACCATTTCCTCATGGAAGATATTAAATGCAAGTTGACCACAATATAACCTTAAAATAACTATTGGAGTTCTGTTGTGTTCTATGTTTTCAAAAAGGGTCTGTTCTTACATAATGACCAAATCCAATTTCATATATCTTAACTAATACCATCTACAGTTTTGGTATTTCTGAATGCAGCAATTGTTCCATTGTTAGTGTGCGAAAAACTAAAATATGTTACTGAATATGTCAAGTCACAGACCTTGGTAGTCATCAGCTGTAATACTATTAGCCCATAAACCTGCACAAAAATCACAAACATGTGATCTTTAATAGAAGATCCATCAATGGATCTAAAAACAAAAACTAAATGAGAATGAGCCATGTCAACAAGTTATGCGATATATATGATTATTATGGAAAAACAAAAGAAAAATGGAAAAGGAGGAGAAATTTTGTGCTTCGAATTGCTTATCCCACTGACAATTGCATATAGCAACGTTCCATTAATTATAGAATCTATTGCCAGAATGTGGAACCAACCTGCAGCAAACCAAAATAACCCTACCCCTGTGCGATGTAGTGCAAACAAATTACCTCTTCACCAGAAGTTTTAAATCGTACAATTATATAGACACAATATATAAGCAACCAGATTAGCCGATCACAAGAATAGGACATTACACGACATATATTCTTGTCACATGCTGCATCCAAAAAAACTCAACTGTCCACTTCCAGACAACAATGACAATTAATCACTGATTTGAACATATCCAACTCAAACACCTATTTTAGGATTCATACATGCTGAATGCATTCATATAATGGAGAAAATACATAATCATTCACTTAAAAGCATAGTCCACATCCAACTTTTATCAACAAAAACAGAAGTAGAAAAGGTTAATTAAGAGATTTATATCAAAATTGGATTATTTTCTCTCAAGAAGAAAAAAGAAATGGATATGGGCCAGCTTACTTGCCACGCAAAAGACATCAATTTGAAAAATGGATAAGCAGTTTGCTTGGCAAGTAAGCCAAAGGAGCCATGTTGATTGACCTTTGCTTCAATGGATGTCATTTATGCTGTTCACAATAATCGAACAAGAGGGAACAAATGGATTAAACAAAATAATTTAATGATCTTTGCTGTCAAGTTTCAATTTTAAAACACTTAAGAGCACAAACAGACTCCCAGCCAACAAACTTCTATTGCTATTATCATCTTCTTAGAAATATTTCAAGATCATTCATTAATCTTCCTTAACCCAGTGATTGGCAAGAAGAAATATTCTTTGTCAGATGACATAGGAAGATAAAAATAACCTACCCTGCAAAAAAGAGAGTTCAAAACTCCCAAGAAGACATCTTACATCCCTCTTGAAAACACATAACCGTTCTCCTAAGCTTTTTCAAGTAACCAACAGAGGCACAAAAAATAGCAAGATTGAAAATGTCATTAATAAGATGTCAAAAGATTGCCATATGTCCTGATTAACAGAAATAAGATAAAATCTCCTTGGAAGACTCAATGTTAGATTTGTCCATGAGACCACACATACAAGCATTGTGGGGAAGGCGAAGGAAAAAAGCATAAAATGCAAGAGCTGGCTCTTATACTATGTCTAGTAACAGCAGCCATGTGAAGTTTGGGATTCAGTTGGACACCACTCCTGACAATTAGTTTTAAGGACTCGGTGGGATGACATTTCATGCATTCTCGGAGATATGAGAGTAGGAATCTAGGAGCTGCTTTGCATTATTATGAGCTTTGCATTATTATGAGTTAGACACTGGCCTTATACATGAGAGTAGAAGATCACTCATGGTTTGGAACTCAAAAGAAAAGTAGCATAAAACAAGTTGAGAAAGGGTAGATATTGGTTCCATTTGAATGGAATCTTATCAAACTAGACATACGCGTTGGGCACCAGAAACCTTGTTCTCAGTTCGAAATCTGCATCTGTAAGTGGAATATGAACTGCCATGCACAAATGCTCAGCCAAGATTTGTCGGGAAAAAAAAGAGCCGAAGGAATTGGAAGATACGAGCATTGGAGGAACAGGAAATTCGGGAGATGAGAAAGGGGAAAAGGAACTTGCTAACAAGGAGAAACCATCTAATCCACCGTGTTTCGGGTAAGGTGGATGGGAAAAACACGGATTCAATCAAGGAGGAAGACTACATAAGGCTCTGATAATTTGGTCTCGAAGCCGCATCATCGGATGCAATAGGAAGAGGGGAAAAGCAAAAGAAGAAAAAGAAAAGGTGGGGGAAGGGTCGGCAGATCATGGAACCGATTAATCGAAGAGGGGAGTCGAATCAAAATACACTGCACTATCAAAAGCTAACAAATCGTTCAAAAAATCAGGCTAACTTGTCTGGTGGATCAGAAAAGAAATCAACAACCCTAATTTATTAAAGCAACGAGAAATGAGAGAGGGATTTGGGGGGATAAATAGGGGGCGAAACTCAAACCGTGGGAGATGCTGGTGTATCGGGTGGATCTGCAGTAGCCGCAGGGGGTGCGCCTCCTGCCTTGATCGATCACCACCGTCTCCCCTTTCCCTCCGACGTTTCCGCTGCTGATATTGCTATCGCTATTGCTGCGGCTGCTGCTCGCCCCGTCCCCCATCGCCGCCCCTCCAAAATCTTCTTCTCCTTTCCTTTGCCCTTTCTTCTCTCTTTTCTCAGAAGCGGAGTCCCCACCGCCGATCGCCCTTTGCTCGCCGCGCCGATGAATTTATATTACATTGGAGTAGGCAGATGACATGAGCCTCCACGACCAATTAATCATCTCAGTTTCTATTTCGTTGTTATCGGCGCGGTGAAACAGCAGAATTGGAGGCCGGTGCGTGGAAAGGCAGCGGAGGCAACTTTGGATTCCAAACCCATACGACCTAAAATAAAGCCCTGCCTGCCGGAACGACGGGTAGCCTATCCCAGCCGTCAGCAGCCTCGCCGGGCGGTGGTATTTGCTGAAATAATTTAAAAATATTATTTTTAACCAAAAATATTTTTCTTTATATTAATATATTATAAATATACTAATATATTTATTAATAATATGTATATGCAATAATATATTTAATATATTTATTTTTATCTATTAATTATTAATAAATAATTAACAAATATTTATTAATTATCCATAAATTTAATATAAGATTTACTAATAATTAATATATTTATTTATATACAAAAATATGCTAAGATTTATTTATAATAAGAAATATATCTTTAGTGTATGTATAATTAATTTAAATTAAACAACATTTAGCTAATGTTGATAGTGTTTATGTAAGTAAGCCACAAATAGTCAACAAATAGAGTGAGAAAAAAATAATATTTATTTGAATTATATATTCAAAAGTATTGTTGGATATTTGACAATATGTCCATGTAAGATTATCTCCAATCAAACATAGTAATTTTTTTCTGATATTATTTTACAGAGTAATTTTTTTACCAACCAATCGTTATAAAATTTATTATTTTCTGCAATTATTTTTTTAAATAAATATTTCCCAGGAATTATCAAATTATCCTCTAATCTGACGTACGCCAACCAGATAAATCCTAAAAAAATATCAATAGAATGGGGCGGGACTCAATTTTTTTTCCCTTTTTTTGGTAAACATATCTCTTTTTCTTCTTTCAGTACAGTACTCATGTTCTACTGAAGATGAGATGTGACATCTTGCCCGTGCCCATCTCTCAGGACATCCCACCCACGTACTTCGGTACTTTCTCTCCATCCCCCTCTTCTCCAATCCCAGCCAGATCTTTTTTTGTTCATTTCTACGATGTTTGTGCTTATTTCCGCATACCAGATGTTTAATATCTAAGAATTAGTATTTTATTTAGATATCTTTATATTTATTTTTGTAGAGTTAGTGTTTACTCTCGATAGATTAATGTTTACTCCCAATAGATTAGTATTTATTTTTGAATATTTAGTATTTTCAAACTATCAATTTATTCTTCTTCATTGTTATTTGCTGTAAGAGATACCCATATTAGTATTTATCTTGAACATCTCGATAAGTAGAATAGGAGAGAGGAGAAAGAGAGAGTGTATGGACAAGACATATATCAAGAAACATGCACGAACATGGATGGTGCGGTCTATCTCATTATCTATGTATGTATGTATGTAGCTGCAAGGTACATGTTGATCCATATTAGAGATTTTTTTTTTTTTTTTTGGAACTCATGGAGCCTTTTAGAATCCAGCGGTTTGTCTGTCGCAAATTCTAACACAACCACTCCTTTACGTCTTGTAATCATGCTTTACCTTAATAAGTCTCTATATTCGAGATTATTACGGAGGCTGTCTTGAATCCCAAGGCTGTCTCTAACACGCACACGCGCACACGAACAAACTCTGCTTGCTTTACATCTGATAGCATTCCATGCTAGAGAATCTTAGGCTTTGTCTAAAACACACGCAAGCAAATTCTGATCAAGGTCATTGAACTGGCTACGGACTTTCCAAATTAATATGCCTTTTAGGAGCAGAATGCGAGACTTGCCTCCAGACCCATCAAACGAGTCTGGGAAAAGAACTCACCTTAGCTTCGCCTTCTATATGGTGTATAATGTGTTTTTCAGAAGCATTTCGTTGTGTATTATGCTGCTCCTTCCACATATCCAGCACAACTTTTAGAATAGACTAGAAGAGCTTGGCAAAAAAAAATTGCTAAAAGGTATATAAAAAGGAAAGGAAATTCAAGAGAGAACAAAAAGGCTGTAAGTAGGTTGTTTCTTTCCCAAAGAGCATCACACAAATATGTAAAATTACACAGTATCAAACTCTAAAGCACCACAGCTTGCTATCGCATTCATCATGCAGCCACCCAAGACTTCAGATGTTGGGCATTAGTGGTAGTAGATTCTTGATTGCTTGCAGATGAGTCGCAGCATCTTTTATCTCCATACGCTCTCCTGGCGACTCCTTGGCGCACGAAAGGCCAATTGCAAGCACAGCAATCAAGCATCTTTCAATCCTCTCACGTGCTTGGCTTCCACCTTGATTTACATGCAGCATTTCTTCACTCTCCTGTGAAAATAAGGATGGATCCACAATCATGGTAACCTGGGAACCTTTTGAGAATTCGTCCTCAACGAATTTTTGAAGAGTAAGACCATCTCTAAACATGTCATCCGTGGGCCTCTTCCCAGTAAACAACTCTAGCATAAGGATCCCATAACTGTAAACATCGCTTTGAACAGAGACTTGGCCTCCCATCCCATGCTCTGCAAAAATATAGGAATCAGGGAAGAGAAAAGAAGGAAAATCTAGCAAGATCTCTAGATATAGGGATGCTGCATCTTTACCTGGAGCAATGTATCCAATTGAGCCCTTTATAGCAAATGTACTAGTGCTAGATAGATCTCTGGATGACTTGTCGGTGCTCTCAGGAAGGAACCTTGCTAGCCCAAAATCTCCCACATGAGCAGTCATGCTATCGTCAAGGAGAATGTTGCTTGGCTTTAGATCACAATGAATAATTGGTATCTCACAGTGGTTATGAAGATAATTCAGCGCAGCAGCCACGTCAAATCCTATGTTCAGCCTCTGGATGAGGCTTAGTTTCTTTGAATAAAATTTCTCGTCTGATCGTGGGTGCAACCACTTCTCTAGACTCCCGTTAGGCATGAATTGAAACACTAGAGCTCTAAAATCATTGCCTCTGGAATCAACACTCGCACATGCCGTCAAGATCTTTACAAGGTTGCGATGTCGGATGTTTCTCAGGGCCTCACACTCTGCCATGAAAGTCCTGAAAGCTCCTTGCAGTTGGAGGTTAAGCACCTTAACGGCAACAGTTCCACCGTCACTCATCATCCCTTTAAATACAGAACCAAAAGTTCCCTCGCCAATCAGGTTATTGCATGAAAAGTCATCAGTTGCTTTCATCAACTCCGTGTAAGAAACTTTTTTAAGTAGATCCATCGAGGGAGTCGCGAACGAAGATTTCTTGGAGTTTCCTTTCGAATAACAGGTGATGAGCAAACCAGATAACAGGATCAATGACAAGATTCCGCAAGCAACTGGGACAATTACTTTGAGCAGCACAAGGGACCTCTTCTTCTTTGATGTTTGACCTGGACACGCGGGCAAATGCAAATCCGAGATACCCCCACATAATTTGTCATTCCCGAGGATGGAAGCTGCACTAGCATTTTTGAAGACTCCCTTCCTTGGCACTTCACCATCAAGATCATTGAAAGATAGGTTTACATGCTGCAAAAAACGTAGGTCTGCTAGAAAATCTGGGAATGGCCCGGACAAGTTGTTGAGTGAAAGATCCAACACTATGATGCCCTTTAAATTGCCCAGTGATGAAGGAATGGATCCTTGAAAGAAGTTCCCTTCTAAATAGAGGTATTCCAGCACCTGACAATCCCCAATTGCTGTTGGAATTTCACCCGACAATTTATTGTTGGAAATATTCAGAAACTGAAGATTGCGCAGCTTGCCTACTGAAGGTGGAAGCGGCCCATCCAAGAGGTTACTGGATAAGTCCAGAAACTCCGATAAGGAGGAAAGGCTAAGGACTTCTCCGGGAATGGATCCACCAAGGTGGTTACGAGAAAGGTCTAGTGTGCCCAGACTCCGACAGTTGCCAAGACTCACCGGTACGCCTCCTTGCAAGTCATTCCCATCTAAATAAAGCTCATTTAACCGGGTGAGGTTGCCAATGGAGGTCGGGATGGCCCCTGAAAATTTGTTGCCAAACAGGAGCAGAGCTTCTAGTTTTCCAAGTTTTCCAACAGAATCAGGAATGCTGCCGCCGAGAAGGTTCTGATTAAGGCCCAATATAGTCAGGTTTACCAAGTTCCCAATTCCGGGAGGAACGGTTCCATATATCCGGTTTTGCCCCATGGTTAACCTGTAGAGCTGGGTCGACAGATTGGCTATTGAGGCGGGCAGCGTCCCGCTAAGATCATTGTCGACTAGGCTCAAGAAACCCAGTTGACTACAGTTTGTCAGGGAAGAAATAAAGGCCCAATCATTGGCTTCTCTAGCCTTGAGCCTGTTCCCCCGTAGAGAAAGCCAAGAGAGATCTTGCAGGCTTCCAAGATTTGCAGGTATCCCTCCACTGAATTTGTTGCCACTAAGATCGATCTGTTGAAGCCCTGAAGCGTTAGCTAGCGAGATGGGGATTGGTCCTTCAAGCTGGTTCCCGACCAAGTTGAGCCACAGGAGGTTAGGAAGAGCGCTGCCGATGTCGAGTGGAAGTGTTCCTGAGAGCTGGTTTTCTACAGCACTCAAAGTTTGCAAAGATGAGATATTGTAGAGGGACGATGGAATGGTGCCGGATATTTTGTTGTCGGAAATTTGAAAAAACTGGAGGCTGGTGAGGTGGCCTAGGTCCTCCGGAAGGTGGCCTTGGAGTTTGTTTTCCGACAAATCAAGAAAGGCGAGATGCGAGAGGTTGGTGAATGACGGAGGGATGTTCCCTGTGAGATTGTTGCCCGCTAGATATAGATCCTCGATTCCACCGAACAACGGTGGAATACCTCCAGTAAGGCCGTTGCTTGATAAATCAAGATAGGCCAGAGAGGAGAGGTCTGCGAAAGAACGTGGTATGGCCCCGACAAGGCGGTTGTCTGAAAGAAGAAGATAGGCCAGAGAGGAGAGGTTCCCTAAGGAAAGCGGCATCTCTCCAGTAAGCTCGTTGCGCGACAGATCGAGTAACTGGAGAGACGAAAGGTTGCCTAGTGAAGGTGGGATGGCTCCGGCAAGCCTATTGCTGCCTAGATTCAGCCCGGCAAGCTGGGGAAGAGAACCGAGCTGGACGGGAATGTTCCCCGAGAGCAGGTTGTCGGTCAAGTCGAGGCCTAAGAGGCTCCTGCACTGGCCTAGACTGGCGGGAATGGGCCCACCCAAGGAGTTGGAGCTCAGGTTGAGGTCTTTGAGGTGACGTAAATGGCCAACGTCCGGGGGGACAACACCGCCGAGCCTGTTGCCGGGGAGGTGGAGTCGAGTAAGGAAGGTGAGGTTTCCGATAGAGGGGGATATCGAGCCTCCAAGGCTCAGGGACTCGAGGACCAAGGCCACGACCCTCTCCTGGTCCCGAGGACTGCAGGAGACGCCAGCCCACCTACAGATGGATGCACTTGCATTCCACGACTTCAAGGATCCTGTGGGGTCGTGGGTTATTGCTGCCTTGAAAGCAAGCAGAGCGAACCGGTCGGTTTGGCTTCCTGAACGCTGAGGTAGGAGAGCAGCTTGGAGGAGGAAGAGGAGGAGGAGGAGGAGAGGCCAACGTACCTTGGAGCTGAGGGTGAGTTCTTTTGGGAGATCCATTGCTAGGATTTGAAACCAAGCGTTAGAGACGACGAGGTGGCGGAGACAAGTTGTTGGCACACGGTTGGATTAATAACCCCGGCAGCACGCTGCAAATAGAAAGCGCGCGCTATTGGCCTCTCTATTGATTAAACAAAAAAAAGGTGCCGCCTGTGTTGAAGGACCAAGGGATATCAAAAGCAGCAAACAATCGAAGGAGACCCATGAATGGGCAGGACTAAAGAACATCCAAAGTCAAGGAGAAGCAAACAATTGAAGGAGACCCATGAATGGGCGGGACTAAAGAACATCCAAAGTCAAAAAGAAGTGGCTCTAGATTCGCCTTAATGGGCTTGAGAATATATTTCCACATGCTTTTGGAAAAAGCATGCCCATAGCATTGATAATCTTCCAACCGTTTCATAGATTTTGACTTGCATTTCCTTAAGGCGCGCTACTCATAATTCAGCTTCCAAAGACAACTGGAAGGGGCCAAAATCCACAATTTGGAAAACATGGAGAATTTGGCAGCAGAAAGGAAGGAACCAAAATTAACTTAAAAAATTAACAAGAAAGAACACCATTATCAATATGCTAATAAGCATATTAGGGTAAAATCAAAAATGAGATTAAAAGCAATAGTCCACATGAAAAGCACAACCTCCACTGGGAAAAGAGAATAATTAGAGACTGAACAATTAAGTCAGCTGATCCATGTATGATTCATGAAATCTGTACGGCATTCAATCAATCTCAATAAATCTGATAACATTTGGTCAATGAAGAAGATCTCAATTCTTCAAGAATTCAGAGAATAATGTCACTGTGCTCAAACATGTGCCGCACCCAACAACTCAATTTCAGCCTACTTAAGCTAGAATAATGAGAAATAAATGCCCTCCGCCAACTTGTACTTATCCTATTTGCATCCCAACTCAGGAGGTGCAAGCTAGATTGGTCACTTGGTGCAAACTTAAGAATGACTATAGATTGAAATATCACCCACCAATAACTAGCATTGTGCAGATAACTCCCTCTTTTTTTTCTTAAAAAGACAACATGAAACTAATAGAGCTAAAGTAACGTAACATTAGAATGTCAGCAAGAATGAAGTTGGCACTGACATCTTTTGCTTAAATAATCTACTGATCTTTATAAAATAGATATCTGACAAACTGTGGAGATTCATCATTCTTCAGTCCTGAAGAAAAACTTGGAATACTTAGAGATGAGAAACAAAGCACATTGCATGTACAGCAGCAAATTGATACTTTGAAAGGAAGCATTTTACACCCATAGTCTTTTTTCCCCAACATTTCAGAGTACCTACGATTTTTTTTTTCAAATTCATATATAACAATAAGAAAGAAAGGATAAATATGACTAAAAATTTGCTGACTTCTGATAGAACAGATTACCACAGATCACAATCTTCAATCTTGGTTACCTCCACCACAACCGCAAGCCATGGCATCTCCACATGCTAAAACATGGGAAGGCCCCAAATGACCTTTTCCTTCTCAGAAGCATCCTGCTTTTAGTTGCTTCTTTGTAGATTCATCAGTCGCTCCGGGAAGCTGCTTCAGCGATGATACTCACCAGATGTACTTTCCACTGTCTTTATGGGCAACAAAAATTTCGGATGCTGATGTCTGTCATCAGAATCACTTTGCAAAGCAATATAGGTTTGGTTACAGGTGACCCACTATAATCCTTGAGATGCATGGCCAGTGAAATATGCTCCATCTCAAATAATCTTAGAAGAAACATACCACCTGCTTTCATCAACTCTGGCACGCTACTACGTTATGCCCGGACGTAGAAAACAAGCAACTTGAGACCGAAGAAAAACCAGATGATGATAACAAAGTTGACTAAGAAGATGAAGGGCAAAAAATTTTCTGATAGCAATTATCTGCCTGATCCTATTTTTTGGGGGGCTTCTTGATCAAACCTCGCATATGTACCCTCATCTTTTTCTTCTGTAATCTAACAGCTCATGAAGTTCTTTCTTCATGCTAGAAGGACTCAAAAAAGCTTTTCTTTTTTTTTCTTTTTTTTTTGAAAGTTCAAGTAGCAGAAATTAGGGGCCAATAAAATAGAGACAAGGCAGGTTATAAGGCCTAGGAGGGAAGCTGGCAATAAGGAATTTCATACTCTCACTTGTCTTATTGACACAACTGGTAAGAACAAACTAGCAATACAAAGGCTTAATCATGTAAAATAATGACTATCATTGTCTCTACGTGCCATGAACCATTCCTTAATAACAAAATGCTAGTTCCAAAAAGGATGTATATCCCCTACATGCTTTCTATTATAAGGAAATTATGCCATGTATTCTTCCCAGCATCCTTGAAAATGACCTGAACCATGAAAACTCTTTTTTTAAACTTGCTGATTACATCCAAATTTCCTTTGTTACCCTGTTTCAAGATACTTGCTTATTCTTCCTTAAACTAGCGTAGCGGTTCGGTTGTGAGTTTCTCTCCTGCAACTCATCATTCATGCGGCATATGATCATGTCATCCCAAAAAGCTTGTCATCGCTTCATTTTCGGGGGGTGTTAACTCCCAGGAAAATTTCGTTTTGCTTACAACGTTACTCCTCCAAGATTCACCATGCATCCAGCATGTGAACCCTTCGTTGTCACCTGATATCCCATCTAAACAGCCAATGCAAACAGAATTGTTGAGCATATTGGCATTCTGTTAAAACTTTCATCCAGCACAAAGTCAACAAAGAGAACAAATCGTTCACATCAACTACAAATCTCCAATTCTATGCAAATATCTTCATCAACCTTTCTGTTTTTATATATTTGTTGATTCATAACAACAGGAGAGTGCACTTCAGAATGTATTTTCATTTAACTCCTCAATTATAAAATCAACCATGAGGAGCAGCTTGACAGACTTAACTCCAGATTTTTTTTTTTTTGGTACACCAGCTGCCCATGCTAATTTCGTACAAGTACATCCAACAAAGTCACGGAAAAGAAGACGGCTCATTGGAGGAGGAACAGATACTTGACGAGTCCAGAGGATCTCTCCGGAGTGTTGGGCAGCAAAGGAGGCGACCTAGTCAGCTGCTCTGTTCGCCCACACATGCACGGCCTTGAATGTAATGTCCGGGCCCACAACCTACTAGGCCCAATAAGAAATGGGCCCAGTTAAGGGTTTGGGCCCAAATTTCACTGTGGGCAGTATTATTTTAATGGTTATTATAATGGTACGGAAAAAAAAATGAAGGGATAAGACCGACAGGGAAGGGTTACCTCACCCCCTGCTGGCAGCCGATGCCGGCGCGCCGGAGACAGGGGGGGCGGCGGCCAGTCCCGGAGTATGGAGGAAAGGAGAGGATGGGACCTCTCAGAGGGGGGTTTCATCCTCTAAACAATTATTTAAGCCTCTGCCGGCAACCCCAAGTCACAGACTCCCTAAACTTTGAACGAGAGAGAGAGCCGAAGCCCTGGAGCCTAAGGCCAAGGAGCCCTGAAGCTCTCGGAAAGGAAGGACTACTAGGGAGGAAGCACTGCCGACTACAACCGGCCAAGGTAAGGAGTTTTTTTAGGTTAGGGTTTAACAGAAGTAAGGAAACCCCTCTGTGGGGTGCTCTTCCCCTCTGTGTCAACAGTGAAATAGAGGGGAGGAGGCCGGCACAGGAGAGGGAGAAAAACCCACAAGCCCGGGTCGGGTCGGACTCACAGGCCGCGACCATCCGGACCGAACCCAACCGGGCTCGGCCTGTTGACGAACCGGACACCGCGGCCTCGGCCGCGGGTACCTTGGGGTTCGGGGGGCAACCCGGGCCGCCAGATCTGGCCGGGACGACAACAGAGGCGGCCACAGGGCCGCCAGCCCCGGCCGGACCACCACCTCTTCTCCGGCAAGAGGCGGTGGTGCCGGAGGGAAGGATCAAAGAAAAGAAAAGGAAGAAGGGAAGAAGAAAGAAAGAGAGAGGAGGAAGAGGCCGTAGATCCGGCCGGAGGAGAAGAAGAAGGCCGAAGGACCGGCCGAAATGGCTAGGGCTTCCGATCGGAACCAAGGAGAGAGAGAAAAAGGAGAGGAGGAGGGGACTTGCCCGTGTACGGCCGTGAGCGTCGCCGGTGCGGGCTCGGCCGGGGAAGCCGAGAGCTCGGCCGCGGGCTCGACCGAAGAAGCCGAGAGCTCGGCTGTGGGAGTCGCCGATCGCGGTCCGACCCCCTCCCCGTGAGGAGGAGACCATCGACCTCCCTTCGCCGGAGAGGAGAGGAGAGGAGGAATGGGAGATCGGGATGAAAGGAAGCTTCGGGAAGGAGAAGAAAAAAAAAAAAAAAAAAGAAGAAACGGTGAAGAAAAAGAAAGAAAAAGAGAAACAAAAAGAAAAGAAAAGAAAAAGAAAAGAAAAGAGTGGGTTAACGGGCCGGAATCGGGTTCGGATCCGAAACCCGTTAAGCCCAATAATAAGAAATTGGTTTAGCCAATTGAAGCTGAACCCGAGCCAAATCAAATTGGGCTAAGTCTGGACAAGCCCGATTTAAACCAGGTCCGAACCCAATTAAGCTGAGTTGGTCTCAGCAGACCTAATTGATTGTGAATCAGGCCCAATTCATGCCTAATTCAACTGACAGAAGGTCGAATTGACCTTGGGCTAACCTCGACTCAGGCCCAAATGAGCCACATTGACCAAATCAGAGGACCCAATTGGCTAGAAAAGGTTGGACCCAATTATAAACGAGGCCCAATCCTTTAATTAAAAACCCAGTCAACCCATGTGGACCCAATTTGGTTTTAAATCGAACCCCAAAGGCTTCAAATTGGATTTGGGCTAAATCCTTGGATAGGACCCAAGCAAGTAAGTTCATAGTATGATGAACTAAGAGATTTTATAATAAATAAATGGGGAATAATGTAAACCCTATGATGTTGCTTTAGGTGATTAAAGATTTGTCACCTGGACTTGAGCAATTTGGAAAGCGAATTGCTGTAAGTAATCTACCTTAATCTTATCGTAGATCTTGTATTACGTTTTATAAGATGAACCAGTGTTTTTCATACAATTTGAATTGTATACATGATTTGTGAAGAAAGTAAGTAACTTGTTTTAATCTTGTTGTGAATCATGTATGTAAGTAGCCTGCCCTAATCTTTATGGATCATACATGAAATTTAACATGTTATGCATGTACTGTAGGCTAAGAACGATATGTGTATCTGACATGCTCTAGTTACACAAGATATGATGATATATGCTTTATTCCGTTATGCCTACAAAATACTGGGATTACATTACATGCTAAGATATGAGTTATGAAATATGAACATGGGTGGTACATGTCAGTCACATAATTCATAGTTGTGCACATATTATGTTTTCATAGCTCTTGTGATACATGCAAAATGAATTGAATTTCATATTATGATTTTTATTAGCATGAGTGTAAAGAATGATAATGATTTGCTCTAGCGGCATATTGCTTGTAAAGGGGTACCTAAGAACTCCTATTGCTACGGGCCGAATGCAACTGAGCCGGCCTTGCCAGTGGCCGATAATGACTGAGCCAGCCCCGCCAGTGGCCGACTAATAACTGAGCAGGCCCCGCCAGTGACCAATAATGAATTCGCCGTAGCATCTATGAGGTACTACCTATACGAAGCATTATTTATGAACTCTTAAGAGCTACTGACCCAATGTAACTGAGCCGGCCTTGCCAGTGGCCGAGAATGACTGAGCCAGCCCCGCCAGTGGCCGCCTAATAACTGAGCCGGTCTCGCCAGTGGCCAAGAATGACTTCGCAGTAGCATTTAAGAGCACGACCACGGCATGCCGAGGGCACGGTTTCATATGCATACTTTATGAAAATGATATTTGAAGCATGATCATGAGGCTCATTTCAGAGCCTGGGTATATGAGGCGGGTGTTTCCAAATCCTGCAGATGCGTTTTGGGGAGAAACAAAATCGGTGAGGGGTGAAGGACGCTTGCGTGAAGCCCCAGAACTGGCCAACATCTGGCAGGGGAGCCCCGTGTTTTCCCCTCATGTGGGCCCGATAGTCACATGCCCTGCGCAGGCGGGCCGTGACATTTATGAACGTGCTTGGCCAAAGCATACATTGTTTTACAACGGATTTTTTTTGAATATATCCTTATGAAATGTTGTATTTTGCTATAACCGCTATCTCCTTTAAATTGCATACATATTATGCCATGATGATGATTAGATAAATATGCATGTCAGCTTCTCAAACCCTGCATAAACATGGTTACCGTTATGTTCGATCCGGTAAGATTACGTATGATTACTTACTGAGCCGTGTAGCTCATATCCGTTCATTTACTTTTTCTTTCAGATCCTTACCACTGATAGCTGCCAGAGACACGTTAATTTGGTATCAGGGCTTCTTTCTTTTGGGGTAAAGCAAGTATACTTTTGTGTACATAAACTACATAGAAGCTCTGTATTTGAGTACTGACCAGCATGTTGTACTAAGAATGCTTTCATATGAAAAGATTCGGTTGGTTTGACTACCCTGTTACCCAGGTATGAGGCTGCGTGCTATTATGGGCGGTAGTCGGCAATAGCACGGCCGTGTCACGGATCCGGATCCGGGGCGTGACATTCTAGTGGTATCAGAGCAATAGGTTAATCATGAGTAAAAATTTTAAGTTTTAATAAGGGAATGGGTAGTTAAGTCTCATTCGATGAGATTCCGCATAATTGGAAAGAAAAAAAAAGAATTTTATTAGTCGTATCATCAGTCAATCACAAAAAAAAAAAAAAAAAAATTTGCTTGACACAAATATTGGATAGGTGACAATGAGCAACAAAAAGAAAGAAGTTAGGGCTCATACAAAACCATTCTAGGGGCATGATTGTGACAGGTATGATATCAGAATTTAAGATTTAAGACTACCAAGGATTTTGGTGTTTTGAATCAGAATGCTAACGAGCCATGCCAAAATAAGAATAAGCTATTTTGGAGATTTTTCGATGTAGTAATTTATATTTGGATTATGATTAAATTAGATTTTGACTGATGTTAAGTGGAATACTAGCCATGGAATATTAAAGTACATTGTGATTATTTATGTATCAGTATATAGGTGATATTGGAAGTTTAACTTGGTACTGGGTACTGTGGATGATACTTCTAGTTTGAAGTTAATTATTTTGATGGCAAGATAGGGTTTATTCATAAGTTGTTTAAGGCTTGGACAAGGAAAGGTTTTATATTCTTCGGGGATGAAATTTGTATGACAATTATGCATGAAACTATTATATAGAAAGAAAGTATATTTGAGAATGAGATTTAAGAGTTTCTCCTTGTTTACTTGGAATGTGAAATATTAGATCTTTGCAAATTATAATGCAAGATTAATATTTTGATTGGAAGTCATTTAGTAAATTTCGAGAATAATTTTCAATGTTGAAGAATATTTTAGGCTCAAATGTTCTACTATGGATAAAGTGCAGTAGTTTGTGATCCTGTGATAAATCAATTAAATGAATATTAGTTGAAGTTTTGACCCCAAAAAAAAAAAAAGAGAAAATGATGATGACATGGGGTCATTAGAAAATGCGAGCGGAATCAGCAATAGAGTTGATATGGGAACAGGCCCAATAGCACATGATGTTTCAGGGGTTTGTACTTAGTGACCCTGCTTCTAAGATTTGAAGTAAACTATTTCATCTCTAATAGAAGGGCAATTATTAAATGCTTTCGTTTATCACTAAGAAGCAAGTTTAAATTGTTTCATGAGGAAGCTGAAAGTTATGGATGATAATTCCACATATCATCGTCTAGTGGAAAGAGTACAATAGAAGAAGATTTTTAAATAGAGATCTTACAACAAAAGTATACATCCTTTTCTTTTAACGGGGATGTGAGATCCAGAATCACCTTCTAGCAATGCTAAAGTAGGGCAGATTATTGTTCATGCAATTTAAAGATACCTAATATAAGATTGGGATATTGAGAAATAATTTTTAGAAGTTTACACAATTTCGAGCTTAAAATGTCCTAAGATGACTTGAGAGCTTGTCTCGTATTAGGAAAGAAGGCTTATTTTCAATGAATGAAGTTGTTGAAAATGTAAAATTCATTTAAAGCGTTGTCGCTTATTTAAGAGGATCTTATGTTGGGATACCCTTTCTTTGCTCGCTCATGGAAAAGTAAAAAGAAGTTTTGGCTAAGTAACATTCGATCAAGATGGAGGAAAGATTTGAAATGCAAATACAGATGAGGAATTAAATAGTTTTGTTTGTAGGCAAATAGTATGTTGATCAAAAGTTATTTGTGAATTCAAAGGAATTTGATCAGAATGCGCAGCGAAAACATAGTGATCTGAAGTATTTATCTAAGTTGGCCAGAAGTGTTATTCTTTTGATTCGGAAAGTTTTAATAATAAAAGATTTGATCTATTTTCTGATGTAGTAGGATTTTTCTTGATAAATAAAAAGAGAATGTTCTGATTGTTGGATAGAACTGTGCTATCCTAGATTCTCTAGTTTTGTGTCATGCTAAGAAAATTCTTAGCATCTTGAGACTAGAATTAACGGATCATCAATTTTGATCTTAGATCTGGAATATGTTGATATAAACCTCCGTCCTCCTAAAATTGAAGCTTGAATTTCTTTAATTAATATCAATCCTTTATTTGATTGAAAGAAATTGAGGTGGTCAATCGACTTTGATGAATATCGACCAAGGATGGATTAGAATTGTTATGATCTAATCTTGTGATAGATCGGTTAATCAAGAGAAGTTGATATTTTGACAAAGAAACTTGATCTTCTTATTCAAAATTGAGATGTAGATTTTTGTGTATAAGAGAAAAGTTTGATTTAGATCACCTACCAAAAGAATCAAATCTAAAAATGTTAGACCTTATTCTGTTGATAAGATCTAATGATGAAACTGTATCGATGAATAGAATTATCGAAAAATGTGAATTAGAATTCTACTAGAGAAAAGTATTGTTGATTCTCTGAATAATCTGGAGATAGCTATATAATTTCACTAGTGAGTTTTACTATTGTTGGCAATTCTTGGGAGATTTTGAACATCTTAAATTTAGTATTAACGGATTGATGGTGCTTTGGATGGGCTTAGACCTGGAATGTTCCTTACTCCTAGCTATGACATTTTCGATCTACCTATTTGAAAGGGGTTTGAAGTTTTGCTAGGATAAAAGTTGATCATTAAATTGTAGGCAAAGTTAAGAGAAGCAAGAGGATTATAGATTATAAAAAGTATTTGATGCTAATGCTCTCACCTATTTCTGTTAAGCCGATTACGATCCTTGTGTGGACTTAATCGAAAGCAATTAATTTCTTGGGCCAAGGATTATAGCATTTAAAATCTAAGGTGGGAAGATTAGTCTTCTTTTGGAAGAGATCAAAGGAACTCCTATATCATAGATGGAAGGGATTAAGTTTGAAATGCCATGACTTTGTATGTCGTAATTCTTTATGTCGAAATCTTGGGAGTAGGTACTCTGAGAGAAAGACTAACTGAGATCTCGAGGATGACTCAATGGTTGACTACTTTTAAAAACCAGAACCTAAGGTATGTTTAATTTCGAGGACGAAATTTATTTTAAGGGGGGTAGGATGTAATGTCCGGGCCCACAACCTACTAGGCCCAATAAGAAATGGGCCCAGTTAAGGGTTTGGGCCCAAATTTCACTGTGGGCAGTATTATTTTAATGGTTATTATAATGGTACGGAAAAAAAAATGAAGGGATAAGACCGACAGGGAAGGGTTACCTCACCCCCTGCTGGCAGCCGATGCCGGCGCGCCGGAGACAGGGGGGCGGCGGCCAGTCCCGGAGTATGGAGGAAAGGAGAGGATGGGACCTCTCAGAGGGGGGTTTCATCCTCTAAACAATTATTTAAGCCTCTGCCGGCAACCCCAAGTCACAGACTCCCTAAACTTTGAACGAGAGAGAGAGCCGAAGCCCTGGAGCCTAAGGCCAAGGAGCCCTGAAGCTCTGGGAAAGGAAGGACTACTAGGGAGGAAGCACTGCCGACTACAACCGGCCAAGGTAAGGAGTTTTTTTAGGTTAGGGTTTAACAAAAGTAAGGAAACCCCTCTGTGGGGTGCTCTTCCCCTCTGTGTCAACAGTGAAATAGAGGGGAGGAGGCCGGCACAGGAGAGGGAGAAAAACCCACAAGCCCGGGTCGGGTCGGACTCATAGGCCGCGACCATCCGGACCGAACCCAACCGGGCTCGGCCTGTTGACGAACCGGACACCGCGGCCTCGGCCGCGGGTACCTTGGGGTTCGGGGGGCAACCCGGGCCGCCAGATCTGGCCGGGACGACAACAGAGGCGGCCACAGGGCCGCCAGCCCTGGCCGGACCACCACCTCTTCTCCGGCAAGAGGCGGTGGTGCCGGAGGGAAGGATCAAAGAAAAGAAAAGGAAGAAGGGAAGAAGAAAGAAAGAGAGAGGAGGAAGAGGCCGTAGATCCGGCCGGAGGAGAAGAAGAAGGCCGGAGGACCGGCCGAAATGGCTAGGGCTTCCGATCGGAACCAAGGAGAGAGAGAAAAAGGAGAGGAGGAGGGGACTTGCCCGTGTACGGCCGTGAGCGTCGCCGGTGCGGGCTCGGCCGGGGAAGCCGAGAGCTCGGCCGCGGGCTCGACCGAAGAAGCCGAGAGCTCGGCTGCGGGCGTCGCCGATCGCGGTCCGACCCCCTCCCCGTGAGGAGGAGACCATCGACCTCCCTTCGCCGGAGAGGAGAGGAGAGGAGGAATGGGAGATCGGGATGAAAGGAAGCTTCGGGAAGGAGAAGAAAAAAAAAAAAAAGAAGAAGAAACGGTGAAGAAAAAGAAAGAAAAAGAGAAAGAAAAAGAAAAGAAAAGAGTGGGTTAACGGGCCGGAATCGGGTTCGGATCCGAAACCCGTTAAGCCCAATAATAAGAAATTGGTTTAGCCAATTGAAGCTGAACCCGAGCCCAATCAAATTGGGCTAAGTCTGGACAAGCCCGATTTAAACCAGATCCGAACCCAATTAAGCTGAGTTGGTCTCAGCAGACCTAATTGATTGTGAATCAGGCCCAATTCATGCCCAATTCAACTGACAGAAGGTCGAATTGACCTTGGGCTAACCTCGACTCAGGCCCAAATGAGCCACATTGACCAAATCAGAGGACCCAATTGGCTAGAAAAGGTTGGACCCAATTATAAACGAGGCCCAATCCTTTAATTAAAAACCCAGTCAACCCATGTGGACCCAATTTGGTTTTAAATCGAACCCCAAAGGCTTCAAATTGGATTTGGGCTAAATCCTTGGATAGGACCCAAGCAAGTAAGTTCATAGTATGATGAACTAAGAGATTTTATAATAAATAAATGGGGAATAATGTAAACCCTATGATGTTGCTTTAGGTGATTAAAGATTTGTCACCTGGACTTGAGCAATTTGGAAAGCGAATTGCTGTAAGTAATCTACCTTAATCTTATCGTAGATCTTGTATTACGTTTTATAAGATGAACCAGTGTTTTTCATACAATTTGAATTGTATACATGATTTGTGAAGAAAGTAAGTAACTTGTTTTAATCTTGTTGTGAATCATGTATGTAAGTAGCCTGCCCTAATCTTTATGGATCATACATGAAATTTAACATGTTATGCATGTACTGTAGGCTAAGAACGATATGTGTATCTGACATGCTCTAGTTACACAAGATATGATGATATATGCTTTATATTCCGTTATGCCTACAAAATACTGGGATTACATTACATGCTAAGATATGAGTTATGAAATATGAACATGGGTGGTACATGTCAGTCACATAATTCATAGTTGTGCACATATTATGTTTTCATAGCTCTTGTGATACATGCAAAATGAATTGAATTCCATATTATGATTTTTATTAGCATGAGTGTAAAGAATGATAATGATTTGCTCTAGCGGCATATTTCTTGTAAAGGGGTACCTAAGAACTCCTATTGCTACGGGCCGAATGCAACTGAGCCGGCCTTGCCAGTGGCCGATAATGACTGAGCCAGCCCCGCCAGTGGCCGACTAATAACTGAGCAGGCCCCGCCAGTGACCAATAATGAATTCGCCGTAGCATCTATGAGGTACTACCTATACGAAGCATTATTTATGAACTCTTGAGAGCTACTGACCCAATGTAACTGAGCCGGCCTTGCCAGTGGCCGAGAATGACTGAGCCAGCCCCGCCAGTGGCCGCCTAATAACTGAGCCGGTCTCGCCAGTGGCCAAGAATGACTTCGCAGTAGCATTTAAGAGCACGACCACGGCATGCCGGGGGCACGGTTTCATATGCATACTTTATGAAAATGATATTTGAAGCATGATCATGAGGCTCATTTCAGAGCCTGGGTATATGAGGCGGGTGTTTCCAAATCCTGCAGATGCGTTTTGGGGAGAAACAAAATCGGTGAGGGGTGAAGGACGCTTGCGTGAAGCCCCGGAACCGGCCAACATCTGGCAGGGGAGCCCCGTGTTTCCCCCTCATGTGGGCCCGATAGTCACGTGCCCTGCGCAGGCGGGCCGTGACATTTATGAACGTGCTTGGCCAAAGCATACATTGTTTTACAACGGGTTTTTTTTGAATATATCCTTATGAAATGTTGTATTTTGCTATAACCGCTATCTCCTTTAAATTGCATACATATTATGCCATGATGATGATTAGATAAATATGCATGTCAGCTTCTCAAACCCTGCATAAACATGGTTACCGTTATGTTCGATCCGGTAAGATTACGTATGATTACTTACTGAGCCGTGTAGCTCATATCCGTTCATTTACTTTTTCTTTCAGATCCTTACCACTGATAGCTGCCAGAGACACGTTAATTTGGTATCAGGGCTTCTTTCTTTTGGGGTAAAGCAAGTATACTTTTGTGTACATAAACTACATAGAAGCTCTGTATTTGAGTACTGACCAGCATGTTGTACTAAGAATGCTTTCATATGAAAAGATTCGGTTGGTTTGACTACCCTGTTACCCAGGTATGAGGCTGCGTGCTATTATGGACGGTAGTCGGCAATAGCACGACCGTGTCACGGATCCGGATCCGGGGCGTGACATTGAAGGCACTACATTTCCTCACCAACCAATGGATGTCGCCTAGTAGCGAGTGTTCTGCCCCTTCCGCCCCTCCTTTAGTATCCACTCAATCACCATAGCTAAGTCCCCCTCAATGATGATACTCCTAAACCCTAACACCCATCTCGCATGGGAGATTCCCCCCACATTGTCCTGAGTTCCGCCCCAAAAGCTGAAGCCTCGAAAATGCGTCCCCTCCCCCCCAACCCTTCTGCAACAATCAACCTAGAGTCTTGGTCCCTGATCACAAATGCAACTCCAGCTCTGTCTTCACAAATGGGCAAACTTTCGTCAAAGTTCACCTTGAGATGACTAAGAAGTAGAGGCTCCCAAAAAACAAGGGCAGACCTGAGCGCTATAGCAGCAGAGGAGTCCCAGATATCCCTAGCCATCCTAGATGAAGCAGCCACAATAGCCTCAGTAACTTCAGAGGCCTGACAGAGTGTCCTTTCCACAACAGTCCTTAGGGGTGCCCTCTTGTCCTCGAAGATTCTATCATTTATGTCCATTCAGATGTGATAAGCCAAATAAGCACAGGTGAGACCTTATCTATTTTTTTCCAAATAAATGTTTATCCATTGCGGCAACATAGTATGCATATGATACACAATATTTATGTCCAAACTAACAGTTATTTCCATAAGTATAAGATAATCCGAGCATCCGAATGGCCTCATTTCTCCAACTCTCAATAATCCTGGTAAAACAACTAAAATGCTTCCCCTTCCCTGCTTTCAATAAACAATTACAATAGAGAACAACTACAATTGCACGTATGTCCAATTCTTGCAAAGAAATAGATATTAACATGGAATCCGAAATTAAAGTTTGAATCCATAACAAGTGAGAGGATATTAAATCTGAAATTAAAGTTTGAACACGTAACAACCGAGAGGAAATATACTGAGAAAACACACCTCCTATGCAGTAGCAGGGTCAAGATCCATTTAAACATCCCCATGACCCAATATCCGTATTTGTTTCAAAAATAAAAAAATTAAAAAAACGCAATCATGAATCCCTCATAGTAAAGGTTTTGTCATCTAATGAATTTTACTAAAGAACAGAGATCTGATATCCTTTAAATTTTCTTTACAGGAAAAAGACAATATCACTGAAAAACGAAAATTAATAAGCAACTATTCTATAAATGTCGACTCGGCAAGATCAATAGCTCTAGCAAGAGCTGCTGCCTTGTTCTCGCACTCTCTTTGCTCATCATGTGGCACGCTATCTGCCACAATACCAGCTCCAGCCTGAAGCTGTGCTACCCATTCCTGGCGCTTGTTCATTTCCTTGTACGAATACATCGTGTCATTGCGGCTCCCTGTTGGAAATACAATTGTCCGGAGAGCAAGGGAAACATCCATATCACCAGAAAATGAGACAGCTCCAAAACCACCACTATATGGTCCGCGCCTTTTGACTTCTAATTGATCAATTAATTCCATGGCTCTGACCTGACTCAAAACAGAAGCAATGTTATAGGTAACAATGGAACAAAACAGGAGAGGAAAAAGCCGTTGTAATTCAGCTGGCGACCACCAGGCAGAAACAGAATGATCCAAATAAAATGCTAGTTGTGCAGAACAGCTTTTTAATGCTGAACAAGAATATAAGAAAGATTAGGAAATATATAGGTTAGGTCATTGGAACATCATTGGATACAGATGAATATATGAGCATCCAATCATTTAATCTTGACGGAATCTGCATGGAGTTAATGCTCTATAAAGGGCTACAGCCAACTAAAAAACTAAAAACATATTAAAGGTCATGAGATATTCATATCCTTAATTAAACGGTTATCGCAGTCTACAAGGAGAGTGACTACACTATTTTGATTTACCAGAAGGCACCATAATAGAAGCCACAAGGACCAATTGTTCATAAACTAGTTGACAATAAATATAAAAAATTAAGGCTATGGAAATGGTGAGGCATATCCAACAATAATGTTAATATTGAAAATGATAGTTATGGAAAAGGTCAAGCATAAAACGGAGAAATTAAGGGAAGGCACACTGTCAGCAGGGAAGAGGGTAAGTCTTGGCAAAATTGTAAGGCGGCATTGACAGGAGCCTTATGCATTGGGCTACCCCTATTTATACTCTCGGTTGGGAAGACTTGTTGGTATTAGCTGCAATAGGTTCTTTGCAATGGATGCCTAAAAGACATGTTAATTCATTCTTCAGGGAGTAAATGGAATAGATGATTCAATCTGCGAGTACATAGATTGCCATTGCAAAGACATTAAGAAAAAATGGATATGTTGAGGTTAAGTCTACCAAAATACTTGCCAGAAATAACTAATAGGAAAAATAATAATGTAAACAGGAATATAGTATCAAACAGAACCTTTGGAGCTCCGCTGACTGTTCCAACTGGCAATGCAGCTCGTAAAGCATCCCAGCAAGTGAGATGATCAAACAACTCTCCAGTAACCTGCAAAGGTTTATAACAATATGAATATCAAACCACGCTTCTTTGTAGGATCCATTATGAAGGACTGGTTATCAGATTAGGAATCTAGAAAATTGTAACGGTAGTATTAAGAATTGGTGTCAAGCTTGGTTCATCTGTCACACGTCATTTATAAACATGTCATGTAAAGAACTTCACATTCCAAAAGAAAATAATAAGCAATATGTAACTATCTGAATACAGGGGGAAACAAAAATCAATTTCAGGACTTTTAAGCGTGTGTGTGTGTGTGTTCATGTGGGCATACACCAGAACAATATATATATAAAAAAAGAAAGAGCTATCAAATCAACAACCCCCCTCCCCAACAAAAAAAAAAAAGCTTGAAACCACAGAATGCAACTTGTTTGAGCCTTTTGACAAAAAAAAGGGAAAAAACTCAGATATATTGGTATTATAATCAGCGGCCTGTTCAACAAATTGTGGCACGGTTGAAGGTAATCATACTCAAATGACAGCATGTGGGGGTCAAGATTGGTGTTTTTACATTGTTATCATGCTCTTTAACTCTGAACCCAATTCCCAGTGACAACCAAAACCATTCCATCCAGCATGACAGGAAAAAACTTAGAGATTCGTTGCCACCTCCCTTTCTCAGGAAAGAGCAGAAATATAGACATCAGCAGCTGAATCAAGCACTTCAACTTAACTCCAAGGAGCAAAACAAGAAGGCGCTGGATGTTATGTGCAAACAGAAGAGGAATCAGAACTACTTCACTGGCTCACAACCTAGTACAGACGATCATTTGTTTGCATGGTTAGTCACATATAATCACCCATATGAAGAGTTTCCAATTAGACCTAGAGCAAAGCTTAATTTTTCATGAATATACTACACTATTACTGTATCCACACAATGATGAACAAAACATGGAATGATCCAAATGGAAATTAACACTGAAATTTGGGGTAATAGAACAAAATGCAAATGAATCCTTACAGCAGAATATAGCATAGAACACATGCATCCATACAAATATAAATAAAAAATAATAATAAAAGAACATAACAGAATTGCTTTTCCCTTTAATATAGCAATGCAGACCAGTATAGCATTGACACAAAGCATCAGACATGCCTAGAAAGGAGGGGAATAAAGAGGCCAGGAGGTGCATATTATGCATGTTTCATACAAATAGGCAACAAACATCTGCTGACAATTATGTAACTATCTCAATTGAATCAAACCAATAAATACATAAAGCCATCCGTCCATTGTATATAACAAAACAAGGGCCTGACCGTGGAGCTGATGTGCATCACGTGAGAGTATCTTTCAATATTCATTAGCTTTTCTACCTTTACAGAACCAGGCTTCGAGACCTGTAACAATTGATGTTCAAACATCAGCAAGTAGAAGAAAACTACCTTGGAATCTGGAAAGGAAAAATAAACCATAAAAAGTTTGCAATACAAAAATGAATATACACATAAACCATAGGTATTCAGTACATGAAATTACACCATACATAATTGACAGTTATATAGTTAGAGTTACAATATAGAATGATGCAATAGTGAAATGAATTCCATAACAAAGACGATAGCCAACATACCATGCTTCTAGCAAGCCAAATCTCCTTAGACACATAATACTGCATAAATCTACTCTCTACATAACAAAATGCAAAGCCATGATACAGGTCTCTTTAGCACCTTCCTACCTTCCCTGTCATACCCAAGGTGAATAACATATTGGGAACTTCGGCCATTTTGTACCAAATGAAGATTGTTGAGAAGGGGGAGAATGTGAAGAAAAAACATGTTGAAAGAAGTCAAAATTATGTCTTTAAGCTTAGCTCGTTCATGCGAAAGAGAAATAATCAGCTACCTTCCTTGACTGTAATTCATACAACAGAACTGTTGAGGGGAATGCAGCATCAACACAGGCCACAAAGATAGACAACCACGTAAGTAATACAGGCCAACACACTAAACCCCCAGCTCAACAGCAGAATGGATTTTCCAAAATTTTCTCAGATTCTAACACATCAAACATCTAATTCAAACTACATGTAAAATCATAATATGATATTGAATTGCAACAAAATGTACCCTAACTTAGAAATTAGTAAATAAGACACTTAGCAAAATATCAAGAAGAAAAAACAAACCTTTCCAACATCATTCCGCCCCAAATCAACTAGCATAATGTGTTCAGCGCATTGCTTTTCATCATTTAGTAGTTGTTCTTCTAGCAACTTATCCTCCTTGTCTGTCTTGCCTCTTCTAGCAGTGCCAGCAAGCGGTCGGTTGATAATCTTTGTCTGTAAAGAGAAAAGTGGGGATTTTCTTTTTATGATAAATACTCTGGAGAACACATTTTGAGTCTCAAAAGTGGCTTTGCATGGAGGTCCATGGACTGTATGCAAATCAGACATGAATAAAAAATGCTGGTGAACACTAAACAGTAGTAACATGAATGTCCAACAACTTTAAGCATCCACGGAAATCCAAATAGATCTCAAATTTGGAAGGCCCAAGTTTGAAAAAAAAAAAAGATTTCAATTAAGACAGTAACACGGGCATATATTTCGTATGTCTTTCTTCATGCTTCACTATTATGTTTCTCATTCAACTTTTTTACCAATTACCATACAAGCTTGGTTTCACTTTTAGTAATTAGCAAGATCTCGGTTTTTGTGTTTATATACATGAAAATCTATTAAATGAGAACATGTTCCTTATAGTTAAAACTAGCTGCTCTGAAAGTCATGTTAAAAAGTATATAATGCAAATTAAGTGTTTCTGTCTTTTAAGAAGTTTAAAGTTCAAGAATATCATGGAAGACGGAAGTGTAATCATGGGATTAAGATCGCACACACAACAAAGAAAATATGGAAAGGTCTAGAAATTAGGACAGTAGAATTAATATATTTTACTAACTTCATTTACAAGCCAAAAACTATGTGCCTACATTTTTCAAGTTTTCTAACTTTTCTTGATGAGACAATAATCGACAGGATTACAGAATAAATGGAAATGGACTGAACACCAGTTCAGTTTTTTCTGTTTAGTGATAACAAGGATAGTATACCATAAAGGATAGGAGTTTTAAAATGATTAAATGGAAGTGAAATAAGTACGGAAATAAGATATGAAGTCATACATGAAGCACGGACATGGATATCATATACAAAAAAGAAACAAGAAGGATATATCAATATGGCAAACCTTGAAGAAGTAGGATATAATATGGCTAGGATATGTCAACAAATGTATATGTAAAATATATGTAGAAAGCACTCATAAAGCATAGTAGGCTATCAAAATAATATAGTTCATACTTTGGTCGATATGAT
Source organism: Phoenix dactylifera (assembly GCF_051530095.1). Taxonomy (NCBI): domain Eukaryota; kingdom Viridiplantae; phylum Streptophyta; class Magnoliopsida; order Arecales; family Arecaceae; genus Phoenix; species Phoenix dactylifera. Next base: position 80,428 of record NC_143197.1, read on the forward strand.
CAACCTTTACAAGCTCACAATTTAGTCACCCATCACTTACAGATCCCACTCCATATTTTGTATTTTAAAATTAAATTTATAGACTACAAAACTAACTTATTCAACATTAAAAGGTTAACATTAAAGAATGAAAGCAAATTCCCTTCCCCACCCCCCACCCCCCATATTTGGAGAAATCAACAAAGTATCTCGAGTGTATCCAGGAAAAACAGGATACTTCATACAAGTAATCGACACGTATCCAAGAAGTATACTACAAGTATCAATATCCAGTATTCATGTGATACTGACATGGCATGTGATGAAGTACCCATGCTTCCTAGGAGATCAACTAACATTAGCTTTAGATTTACAAAACAGGAAATCATATAGGAACCATCCATGCAAGACAAAATCTAATTTAATTTCTAATAATTGAAAGCCCATATCAACAACATCTTCACTCAATAAGAGAGAGAAAGTTGAGAAAAGAAGTGGAAAACATCAGTTAGGAATATTCCAAATCCTTAAATATAATAAATGAAATTAAAATACCTTGTTTACACGAGTAAGAATTTCGGGGCTTGATGCTACAAGAATACATCCTCTTGCCTGAAAAAAAAGAAATATATATATATATAGAGAGAGAGAGAGAGACAGAGAGAGAGAGAGAGAAGAATATTTAGAAAAACATGGCATGATGTGGAATATATAAGCCACTCATCAGCAAAGAAACCAAGAAAAAAAAAGTTGCCGCAGAGACATGACTCACTTGCAAATAGGCCATATTTGGACTTGGATTCACAATTCTCAATGCTCGATACACTTCAAATGGGTCTGCAAATGTTCGCCTCTCAAATCTCTGGCTCAAGACAATCTGAAAAATATCTCCTGCGAGGATATGTTCTTTTGCCTGAATGACAGCCTTTTTATATTCTTCACTTGTCATGGATGACTTCTTTAATGGAGTACCAAACTGACGAGTATATAATTTCACAGACCCAGCAGTAAGCCTAGGCCTACAAAGAAAAGACACTAAGTTAGAGAGGCAATAAGAACAGTCAGACCTGAAAAAATAAATACAGTATTTGTTACTCACACATCAACATTGTGTACCCTAGACAGCAAAATGCCCAAACGATTCCTCCCATCTTCATAGGCCTTCTCAATGGAAGAGTACTGATCCAGATGCACCCAATGAATAACATATGCTTTCTGAGGTCAAAAGTTATGGTATGGTTAATTATATCACCAAAGCTTAAAAAATATAGAACATTCAAGTGATCAAAGTATGGGTAACTCTTCTCATAGCTAGGTTACAATAGTAGAATATAAGCACACGATACAAGGTAAAACTACAGAAAACAATGTCTGCTAATAAACTGAACAAGCAGCTTGTGGTGGATACATGCTGTGAAAAGTGAGAATATGGTTGAGCAAACTAGTTCATGAAAGTGAAGAGACCTTGGAAAGTAGAAAGTGTGTCATTGGCAACATGTCAGAAATATTGACTGCTGATTCCAGATCAGTATTTCTAAAATTTGTACCTTACTAAATCTATCATTAGGATATACAATGCATGCATTCTCAGGAGTTTACCGATGCAAAAAAGCAATAGCATATGATCCCAAATCAAGGTGCTGTAACTTGAAAAAAAATAGCAACTGGCTGTACCACTCATACAATCATGTCCCATCTGAGGCAGATGATATTTGTTTGAAGAAATTTAACATTATCTGAGAGCAAGGTTAGGCTTGGGTACGTGTAAGAATCGAAAACAGACATTGATATCTTATTTTCCAAACATCCAATCACATACTATTCATTTGAAAGTTGTCTAGTAACCTAGATCAGAAATATTGATGGCTCATTCCAGATCAGTATTTCTAAAATTTGTACCTTACTAAATCTATCATAATATGATACACGATGCATGCATTCTCAGAAGTTTACCGATGCAAATATGCAATAGCATATGATCCCAAATTAAGGTGCTGTAACTTGAAAAACATAGCACTGGCTGTAGCAATCAATCACGTCTCATCTGAGGCAAGTGATATTTGTTTGACATGTAAGAAGAAATTTAGCATAATCTGACAGCAGGGTTAGGCATGGGTACATTTAAGAATTGAAATCAACCATTGATATCTTATTTTTTAAAACATCCAAGCGCATACTATTCAGTTGAAAGTTGTCTAGCAACCTAGATCAGTGGAAAAGCCACACATTTTCTACATGCCTCATCTTCTTCTGTCATTTTTTTCCCCCTGGTTTAGCTGGTGCTCATATTGTTATTTACATTATTATATCTTCTTGCATTGCCCATCATATTTTTCTTTCATGGATCTTGCATACGTTAAACTTGGTCTGTCAACTATTATTTCCTTTCAGTTGCCACCTGCCCGTTGCTAGACTTTGTTAAGGATCTAGCTCAAATAAAAATAAAGTCTTGCCCTCCCAACTTCCTAATGGACATCCAAATAAAAATGAAGTCTTGCCCTCCCAACTTCCTAATGGACATCCAACGGTTATGAGAATAAGCTGTGGAGGGCATGCCTACCACGTCAACCTCCTAAAAATAGCCCAATGCATTAAAAGATGGACCTAAGAGCTTTTCCACTTCACTTGGAGCGATCAATCGTTCATTAAATTCAGCACCACACATGATAGAATAAGATAATTTCATGCTTAAAAGCTTTTGAAAAGCATATATTTTATCAAAAATCCATTCTGATTAGATGAGGTTAGCTTTATAAATCAAGTTAGAACACATTGAGCTTTGAGAGATGACTCTCAACCAGACAGCAGTGCTGCAAGAAGTGAAGCTAAGTTCCCAATTGAGGTAAATATTGCCAAAGATGAGGGCCTTCCATATTACTTAGAAGTGGAGTTAGCAGGTTAGGAAATCTACATGGCTGGTCATGCATATCAAGCTCATGGAACCAAAGAGCAACCCTCAGGACACTAAATATGGTAGGGTCTACAGAAAGATAGGTGCATGGCTGTTAAGGGAAATGCCTTCATCTTTAAGTCACAAACAATAAGCAAATGAACCAAATTGAAACACAATTCTGCAAATGTATACTTAATATTGATGTAAATTATATTAGCATAAACACTGTGAAGAAGATATTCCAATGATATCCACTTATCTAGGCGATGCCTTTCAAGAATTGTTCCAAACTTTCTCCTAAAGCTTCTTTAACCTTTTTTTTTAACTAAATGGCTGTTATGCTTTTTTTAATAGAATAATATGTTTTCATGTATCAATGGATGTTACCACTGAAGCAAGAATCTAACACATAATTCAACAACTAATATAGAGTCACGTCTAATTTATGCGTGCATCTATTGGTGCATGTGCTTCTTCATCATTAGTTACTTGTAAACAATCAGAGTTGATTATCCTAGTGGTATTTTTTAAATTTATATCAAATTGCCACTTTGATAAAAGATAACATGGAAAAAGGGACGGGCTTGTGATGTGCTAGCATGGTTGATGCCCTAAAACCCAGAGTCATCTTGAAAAGTATCAAAGTAAATTAGAACATGTTACCTAGTGAAGCTTGCATGCAGTTATCAAGGTGAAAAGAAAGATACCTTTTCCACATGATCAAACACTATGACATCATTGTAGAGACCTAAGTGAACGTCAGGAAGGTTTCTATCATCTTCCGGAGCATTGGAGAATGGAAGCTTCTTTGTTTCTACATATCGCATGGTGTCGTATGAAAAATATCCCACCCATCCACCTGCCAAGAAAGTTTCACATATAGTTTTTTGAATTTCCAAAACAGTATCTAACATACCTGTGTAATTCATTGCATTTAACTGCCATGGATGAATCATAATTATCAAATATACACAGAATTCAAATGAGAAATCATGATAATTATCCTATAGATATAGAATATTTCATGTCATTTGAAAGAAGAAACATAATAAAGATTCGAAGCTAACATCAATTTCTTTTCTAGGATTTTATCTTGTTTGAGAGGAAATCGAACCACAAGAGCTCATAATACAAACAGCCAATGTCGAACCACAAGAACACAAAGCCTGTTTCAATAGAGTAGCAGATGAAACTAATAAACAAGTGAAAATTCAAGAAATAACACATGATACTGAAGAGATGTGAAACAGAGGAACAAAAGAGATACCACAAAACACATTTGGAAGCTCGTCGATGAGCTGTGGCTTCCAGCCCTCCATGATCTTCCTGGGGATTTGCATGGGATCCTCAACGAACTCCTCCGTTCTCCGCCCTGACTCATGGTCCATAACCGTGACCATGTTTTCCTTGGCCACAATCTCTATGGCCGGCTGCGCTCCCACCACACTGTAACGGCCCTGGCCACCGGATTTGTTCTCTCAGAAAGGGGAATCGAAAAATCGAAAAGATGGAAAGAAATGCATTATTTAGAAAAAGAAAAAGGCAAAGTCGGAAGAACTATGGAAAAGAGAGCTGACCACATTGCTTCCACTGGAGCCTTGCTCCACCGACTCGAAGAGGAAGCTCGGGGCTGCCCGGTCGTCCTCCTTAACGAGACAGCGGTAGGCGAGCACCGGCGTCAGGTGATCGCAGAATATTGTCTGGTAGAGGGGCAGCAAGTTCCCCCTCTTGGCGGCCTCCGTAAACTTGAAGACCTCCTCTTTCTCACCACCTGGAAATGATCATCGGATTAGAATCTCTTTTTCGGATACTTTCTTCCTAATCTTGTTCCAGAGAGATACTACGACTACCTCGGGCGGCGACGGAGGGAGAATAGACGGCGCAGCATCTGGAGGCGGAGGAGGAGGACCGGTGGCTCCGGGGGTAACGGAGGGAGGAGGCCCCACTTGTCCGGGTGCAGGAGAGGGAGACCGGGCGTCGGACGCTTGACGGGGCGGAGCAAGACGGGACGACGAGGGCTTGCATCATGATCGTGGCTGCGATTGCGGGAGGACTCCCCTTCTCACTATCCCAGCAGCAGCAGCAGCAGCAGCGAATCAATCAAATCGGCGGCGGCGGAGAGCGAAAGGAATCGGATGGAGCGAGGCGAGGGGTTGGGCTGATAAAAGAGGACGAGGAGGTATATAATGCGGATAGAGCATAACAGTAATGGATACTAATAATAATAAGAATAATACGCTGCCATAACTGCAGCGAGCGATATCCTACTCCTCGCTAATATCGGAAATCATTTAATCCAATTTGCTTAATTTGATTTGATGTCGATGAGGGCGGAGAAGGAGCAAAATGGGAAGGGGAGTGGGGAGTGCAGCAGCAGGAAAAGAGATGCTGCGTTCTCTGAACTCGATGGTTACGGGGGGCTTCGTCCGCATCCTCTCGATGTTGCGCCGAGGCGGCGGCGGCTGCTAAGACCCATTACATTGAGAAGATACAGCCAACTCGCTTCTCCTTTTTTTTTTTCTTTTTCTTTTTTTCGCTAAAAAAACTCGCTTCTCCTTCTTTTTTTCTTTTCTTTTTTTTTTTTCCGCTGAAAACAGATACTTCATACAGTACGGGTACGACTACACCCAATAAGATCAAAATACAATACCTCACGGAGTGCCAATGACAGCTCCGCCTCCCCCGACCAGAAGGCATACCCCGAGCGGTGGGCCGCATGGCCAGCCACCCAATCGGCTGCCCCATTAGCCTCCCTGAATACATGCTTGGCCAGAATGCCCCCCCTCACTCATCATCACAATATCGCGAATCAAGGATGGCCTGTGCCCTCACCCCCCAATCCTCTCTGAATCCACCGGACGACAGTGGCCGAGTCACCCTCCAAAATAATCGAGCTGGCCCGCAGTACTACCCGCGCATGTCGAAGGCCTGCCCAGGCTGTACGCAGCTCTGCTCCAGGAACCGATGCATCAAATAACTGACAGCCACCTGCAGCCACTACCCTGGAATGCGGGCCCCCTATGACAAAGCCTGCACCGCCTCGCGTGCCGCCATCCAAAACCGACCTATCGAAGTTGACCTTGAGGAAGCTCGGGGGTGGGGGCTCCCAGGTGAAAAACACCAACTGAGAAGCTGCCGAAGCAGGAGGGAACCCCAGGTGTCCCGAGCTGTCAAAGGTCTGTCTGTATGAGGGGCGGGTCTGATCTCCGAGGCCTGTGCTCGAGCAAGCTCTGCCGCAAACCTCGGTGACACCATGCGCTCACCGAGAGTGCGGGTATTCCTTGCCAGCCAGATCTGAAGTGCTGTGCAAGTAACTCTAATGCCCTCCTCGTGGGTCCATAAACTGGCTAACCACTGCCGTATCGCCCTGAGAAACTGTAGCCGCTCACTCCGGGCCCCCTGCGGGATCTCAGCCCACTGCCATGTCGACCTCGCCCATGTACACTGGAAGAGCACGTGGTCCACGGACTCCTCAGCTCCGCACGTCCCGCACTCAGCCGGGACCCCCCAACCTCGCCTACTCAGCTCTGCTCTCGTAGGAAGTCGGTTCCAGAACACCTTCCATAGAAAGAGAGCTACCCTCGGGTGAAGTCCGGACCTCCAAATCCAAGTGCAATCCGGCCCCGGCTCGTACCCTGGCTGAATGGCGCGCGTGAGGTCTCCCAGCCTGACACTGGCCCGGCTCGAGGTGCCCCACACCCTGACATCTGGCCCCCCGCATCCTGGTAACGGGAGGGATCGAATCCTCGCAGCTAGGTGTACCCCGAAAAATAGCCTGAGTCTGGCCTCATCCCATACTGCCCCTCCTGGTGCAAGGAGGTCGCACACCCGTAGCCCCTCAACTGCCTCTGTGTCAAACATAGTCGGCCAACAGCTCAGGGACAAGGAGTCCACCCATGAGTCACTGGTCACATCAATACTCCGGCCGTCGCCAATCAAAACCCTGATGTGTGCTGATACTGACGGCAGGTACCTCCCGATCTCACGCCACATGAAGGAGACTCGGCGACCCCTCTGTGCCACCTCTGAAGCCCCTCGGCCATATCTGGCTGCCATCACCTGACTCCAGAGGCCGTGTGGCTCTAATATGAACCGAGCCGCATGCCGAGCGATGAATGCCTCGCGCCTCTCAATAAGGGACTGCACTCCCAGACCACCCTCACTAGTGGGATGGCAAACCTGCTCCCAAGCTACCAGGTGCACTCCGTGACCTCCACCGTATGACCCCCACAGGAAGTTCCGAAGAAGGCGCTCGATCCTCAACAGGATCGTCTTGGGAACCACTCTGTTGGCCATGAGATACACCGGTATAGATCCCAGCACTGCCCTGACCAGTGTCACTCTCCCCATCATGGATAAGGAGGACGCCCTCCATCCCTCCAGCCTGCTCTGGACCCGCTGCACCAAACCGGAGCACTCTGCCACCCATAGCCTCTGGCCAGTAATAGGCACGCCTAGGTAGGTAAGCGTCCCTTCCTGCTCTGGTATCTGGAGGATCCCTCTGATCTCCTGTCTGACTCCGCTCTCTATGCTGGGGCTGAAAGAGATGGTAGATTTAAAAAAATTCACTCTCTAGCCGGATGCCGCGCAGTAGGCCGCCACCACCCTGCGAAGGACCCGAGCCTCTGTAGTCCGTGCCCTGGCCAGAAGAAGACAGTCGTCAGCAAAAAGTAAATGGGTGATAGGGCGAGCCCCCGTGGCTGGGGTATAGGCCTCCAGCTCCCGGCTGGCGCACACTCTCTGCAAAGACCGAGATAAAATATCAGCACAGATAATAAACAAGTAAGGAGATAAGGAACATCCCTGCCGTAGCCCTATGGAGGACTCGAAGTAAGGTGATGGTGTGTCGTTGACCAAGATTGAAAACCTTGGCCCCCGAACACACCCCATAACCCAGCTGATCCACTGCCTGGGGAAGCCGTACGCCTCCAACGCCCGCTGAAGAAAGCTCCACCTGATCCTGTCGTAAGCCCGCTCCATATCCAGCTTGACTGCCATCAGGCTGTGCCGCTTCGATGCTCGTCGGAGATCCCACATCATTTTCTGGGCCAACATAACATTATGGGAAATATTTCTGCCGGTCACAAAAGCCCCCTGCTCCTGGCTAATGATACCAAGCAGGAGGGGCTTCATTCTGCCCACCATAATTCTTGCCACAACCTTGTATAGGGTTATGCACAAGCTGATGGGCCTAAAGTGACAAGGTTCAGCCGCATTTTGGCTTTAGGTATTAGCGTGATGAAGGTGGCCTTCCAGTCCTCAGGCATAGCTGCCTGGGCAAAAAAACACCGGATAGCCTCCACCGCCGCTAGTCGGATAATACCCCAATACTGCCGAAAGAAGAAGGGGGGAAACCATCAGATCCCGGGGCCTTGTCTGCGGCCAAGGCCCATACTGCCTCCTGTACCTCCTGTGCCGACACCGGCCGGGTCAGGGATACACTCTCAGCATCACAAATACCCACGTCCGCCGTCAGAGGGGGGTCCCCATCACTGGCCTCCTCATCCTCCATCCATCTAGTACGAAAAAAATCGAGTAAGACCTGTCGGATGGCAGGCTCACCCTCCACTCGATGTCCAGACCCAGCTCGCAGAGAGTGGATCATGCTCCTCTGTCTCCGGATAACCGTCGACCGATGAAAGAACCTGGTGTTACGATCACCTTCGCTTACCTACTGCACCCGAGATTTCTGTCGCCAAAATATCTCATGATATCGTAGTAGCGAGTGGTGAGTCGCAAGAAGTCCCCGGAGATCGGCCATATCGTCCTCCGGAAGCATGCCTCCTAAGTCTTCCTTCCTCTGCAGCTCAGCGATCGAAGTCTCAACCCCCTCCAGTCGCCGGAAGATATTGCCCACAACCTCACGGTTCCATCGGCGAAGGCGCCGTTTAGTCAGCTCAAGTTTGCGTGAGACCCGTTGCATGGCATCGCCGTGCACCGGGGCCCGCCACGCGTCGCGAACAATATCCCAGGACTGGGGGTACGATAGCCAAACCTTCTCAAAGCGGAAGGGGCTGCGGTGCGTAGGACCTGATGAGGTGGACAGTAGCAGTGGGCAGTGGTCCGAGGCAATCCGAGGCAAGTGACTAACCCGGCCTGTAGGGAAACGGAGGATCCAATCAGGGGACGCAAGGGCCCTATCTAATCGCTCCCAAACCCTAGCACTGCCCAACTGATTATTGCACCAGGTAAACTGTGGTCCCGTGAAACCCAAGTCTACCAGGCCGTTCCGCGACACAAAATCCCGAAACTCTCTCCTGTCCACTCGATCCGTGAAGGCAGCGCCCCCCCGCTTCTCATCCTCACTCTGGATACAGTTGAAATCACCAATCGCTACCGCCGGGATGCCCTGGGCGGTCAGGTTGGTGATCTCCTGCCAGAGGACTCTCCTGGCCCGGTGGTCCGTACTAGCATACACACCACACAGTATCCATGGAGCAGCGTCGGGTCGTGATACGATCATGATAACTTGTTGGGAGCAGTTATGGAAAACATCGACTGTCGCCACACCCCGCCTCCATAGAACCAAGATGCCTCCCGACAGCCCCTGGGAGTCGACTGCATAGGTCTCCCAATCCCTCTCCATGCGTCGTCTCAAGCGGCTGAGCCCGTCGCTAGATAATCGGGTCTCACATAGGAAATAGATCTCCGGACTATGGACCTGCACTAGTCGTTTGAAGGCAGACATGAAGGACGGCTTGGCCGCCCCCCTACAATTCCAAGCAAGTATCATCATGGGTCACAGTCCACATAGTCGGCCTCAGACTTATCCTCTCCTAGAGTCGCGAGGCCATCCTCAGGCTCGGCGCCCCGGCAGTCTCGCCCCTCCTCCTCGCCACCAGCTACGGATACGACCCCCATGACTGCTGCCCTGACGCGCTGCACGGCAGTAGAATGGTCCGTACCCCCTCCTAATGGCGGTGCCTCGGCCATGCTCCCCTCCGCGTGTGGGGTGGGGTAGCGCACCTACCTGGGGTAGCGTCCTCCCACACCCCCGCAGCCGGAGGGGGAGGGGGGGTGGGCCAAAGCGGAAGACTCCATCCGGGCCACCCCCAGGGTCCACGAAAGCATCCCACAGTCACGGCTCGCTCGGCGCACCCACCATGGGGTGGTCCTGGCCGTCGGCCTGCGGGAGCCCCAGACCCACCGCCAGCTCCTGGCGTGGTGGGCTAAACTGGAAGGGCCCTGCTGGTGCCTCAGGTCCCCCAGCCATGGTCAGCTCGTCCTGAGCCAAGGGAACTGGGTCAAGCAGATCCCCGGGACCCAAGGCTGGCTGGGCAGAGTCTCGTGGGCCCCCACCAGCCAGGCCTTGGGTCGCCTGGGCCCCCGGGCCAGCCCCAAGGCCCGGAGCCAACAGGGCCTGCGGCCCCATAGCTTGGCGAGTTAATCTTGCTTGAAGCGGAAGAGTAATTTCAGAGGACAACGGAGCGGGATGGGGGAGGCAGGCAAGGGGGACAGAGGCCCAACCACGTGGGGATTCCACGACTATAGATTGAAATATCACCCACCAATAACTAGCATTGTGCAGATAACTCCCTCTTTTTTTTCTTAAAAAGACAACATGAAACTAATAGAGGTAAAGTAACGTAACATTAGAATGTCAGCAAGAATGAAGTTGGCACTGACATCTTTTGCTATAATTATCTGCTGATCTTTATAAAATAGACATCTGACAAACTATGGAGATTCATCATTCTTCAGTCCTGAAGAAAAACTTGGAATACTTAGAGATGAGAAACAAAGCACACTGCATGTACAGCAGCAAATTGATACTTTGAAAGGAAGCATTTTACACCCATAGTCTTTTTTTCCCCAACATTTCAGAGTACCTACGATTTTTTTTTTCAAATTCATATATAACAATAAGAAAGAAAGGATAAATATGACTAAAAATTTGCTGACTTCTGATAGAACAGATTACCACAGATCACAATCTTCAATCTTGGTTACCTCCACCACAACCGCAAGCCATGGCATCTCCACATGCTAAAACATGGGAAGGCCCCAAATGACCTTTTCCTTCTCAGAAGCATCCTGCTTTTAGTTGCTTCTTTGTAGATTCATCAGTCGCTCCGGGAAGCTGCTTCAGCGATGATACTCACCAGATGTACTTTCCACTGTCTTTATGGGCAACAAAAATTTCGGATGCTGATGTCTGTCATCAGAATCACTTTGCAAAGCAATATAGGTTTGGTTACAGGTGACCCACTATAATCCTTGAGATGCATGGCCAGTGAAATATGCTCCATCTCAAATAATCTTAGAAGAAACATACCACCTGCTTTCATCAACTCTGGCACGCTACTACGTTATGCCCGGACGTAGAAAACAAGCAACTTGAGACCGAAGAAAAACCAGATGATGATAACAAAGTTGACTAAGAAGATGAAGGGCAAAAAATTTTCTGATAGCAATTATCTGCCTGATCCTATTTTTTGGGGGGCTTCTTGATCAAACCTCGCATATGTACCCTCATCTTTTTCTTCTGTAATCTAACAGCTCATGAAGTTCTTTCTTCATGCTAGAAGGACTCAAAAAAGCTTTTCTTTTTTTTTCTTTTTTTTTTGAAAGTTCAAGTAGCAGAAATTAGGGGCCAATAAAATAGAGACAAGGCAGGTTATAAGGCCTAGGAGGGAAGCTGGCAATAAGGAATTTCATACTCTCACTTGTCTTATTGACACAACTGGTAAGAACAAACTAGCAATACAAAGGCTTAATCATGTAAAATAATGACTATCATTGTCTCTACGTGCCATGAACCATTCCTTAATAACAAAATGCTAGTTCCAAAAAGGATGTATATCCCCTACATGCTTTCTATTATAAGGAAATTATGCCATGTATTCTTCCCAGCATCCTTGAAAATGACCTGAACCATGAAAACTCTTTTTTTAAACCTGCTGATTACATCCATATTTCCTTTGTTACCCTCTTTCAAGATACTTGCTTATTCTTCCTTAAACTAGCGTAGCGGTTGTGAGTTTCTCCTGCAACTCATCATTCATGCGGCATATGATCATGTCATCCCAAAAAGCTTGTCATCGCTTCATTTTCGGGGGGTGTTAACTCCCAGGAAAATTTTGTTTTGCTTACAACGTTACTCCTCCTAGATTCACCATGCATCCAGCATGTGAACCCTTCGTTGTCACCTGATATCCCATCTAAACAGCCAATGCAAACAGAATTGTTGAGCATATTGGCATTCTGTTAAAACTTTCATACAGCACAAAGTCAACAAAGAGAACAAATCGTTCACATCAACTACAAATCTCCAATTCTATGCAAATATCTTCATCAACCTTTCTGTTTTTATATATTTGTTGATTCATAACAACAGGAGAGTGCACTTCAGAATGTATTTTCATTTAACTCCTCAATTATAAAATCAACCATGAGGAGCAGCTTGACAGACTTAACTCCAAAATTTTATGATTTTTTTTTTTTTTGGTACACCAGCTGCTCATGCTAATTTCGCACAAGTACAGCCAACAAAGTCACGGAAAAGAAGAAGTCCTAAGTTCGGGATAAGAAATCTTTAGTTTTTTTCCCTACAGTATCCGGTGGTGAAGTGGAGAGAGAGAGCCCTCGTCCCTCTGTGGGCAACTCCTACTACTGAAACCAGTGGATACTGAGCCTCTTCCTCTCATCTCTGGGTGGCTCATTGGAGGAGGAACAGATACTTGACGAGTCCAGAGGATCTCTCCGGAGTGTTGGGCAGCAAAGGAAGCGACCTAGTCAGCTGCTCTGTTCGCCCTCGGTACACATGCACGGCCTTGAAGGCACTACATTTCCTCACCAACCAATGGATGTCGCCTAGTAGCGAGTGTTCTGCCCCTTCCGCCCCTCCTTTAGTATCCACTCAATCACCATAGCTAAGTCCCCCTCAATGATGATACTCCTAACCCCTAACACCCATCTCGCATGGGAGATTCCCCACCACATTGTCCTGAGTTCCGCCCCAAAAGCTGAAGCCTCGAAAATGCGTCCCCCTCCCCCCCAACCCTTCCGCAGCAATCAACCTAGAGTCTTGGTCCCTGATCACAAATGCAGCTCCGGCTCTGTCTTCACAAATGGGCAAACTTTTGTCGAAGTTCACCTTGAGATGACTAAGAAGTAGAGGCTCCCAAAAAACAAGGGCAGACCTGAGCGCTATAGCAGCAGAGGAGTCCCAGATATCCCTAGCCATCCTAGATGAAGCAGCCACAATAGCCTCAGTAACTTCAGAGGCCTGACAGAGTGTCCTTTCCACAACAGTCCTCAGGGGTGCCCTCTTGTCCTCGAAGATTCTATCATTTATGTCCATTCAGATGTGATAAGCCAAATAAGCACAAGTGAGACCTTATCTATTTTTTTTCCAAATAAATGTTTATCCATTGCAGCAACATAGTATGCATATGATACACAATATTTATGTCCAAACTAACAGTTATTTCCATAAGTATAAGATAATCCGAGCATCTGAATGGCCTCATTTCTCCAACTTTCAATAATCCTGGTAAAACAACTAAAATGCTTCCCCTTCCCTGCTTTCAATAAACAATTACAATAGAGAACAACTACAATTGCACGTATGTCCAATTCTTGCAAAGAAATAGATATTAACATGGAATCCGAAATTAAAGTTTGAATCCATAACAAGTGAGAGGATATTAAATCTGAAATTAAAGTTTGAACACGTAACAACCGAGAGGAAATATACTGAGAAAACACGCCTCCTATGCAGTAGCAGGGTCAAGATCCATTTAAACATCCCCATGACCCAATATCCGTATTTGTTTCAAAAAATAAAAAAATTAAAAAAACGCAATCATGAATCCCTCATAGTAAAGGTTTTGTCATCTAATGAATTTTACTAAAGAACAGAGATCTGATATCCTTTAAATTTTCTTTACAGGAAAAAGACAATATCACTGAAAAATGAAAATTAATAAGCAACTATTCTGTAAATGTCGACTCGGCAAGATCAATAGCTCTAGCAAGAGCTGCTGCCTTGTTCTCGCACTCTCTTTGTTCATCATGTGGCACGCTATCTGCCACAATACCAGCTCCAGCCTGAAGCTGTGCTACCCATTCCTGGCGCTTGTTCATTTCCTTGTACGAATACATCGTGTCATTGCGGCTCCCTGTTGGAAATACAATTGTCCGGAGAGCAAGGGAAACATCCATATCACCAGAAAATGAGACAGCTCCAAAACCACCACTATATGGTCCGCGCCTTTTGACTTCTAATTGATCAATTAATTCCATGGCTCTGACCTGACTCAAAACAGAAGCAATGTAATAGGTAACAATGGAACAAAATAGGAGAGGAAAAAGCCGTTGTAATTCAGCTGGCGACCACCAGGCAACAACAGAATGATCCAAATAAAATGCTTGTTGTGCAGAACAGCTTTTTAATGCTGAACAAGAATATAAGAAAGATTAGGAAATATATAGGTTAGGTCATTGGAACATCATTGGATACAGATGAATATATGAGCATCCAATCATTTAATCTTGACGGAATCTGCATGGAGTTAATGCTCTATAAAGGGCTACAGCCAACTAAAAAACTAAAAACATATTAAAGGTCATGAGATATTCATTAAACGGTTATCGCAGTCTACAAGGAGAGTGACTACACTATTTTGATTTACCAGAAGGCACCATAATAGAAGCCACAAGGACCAATTGTTCATAAACTAGTTGACAATAAATATAAAAAATTAAGGCTATGGAAATGGTGAGGCATATCCAACAATAATGTTAATATTGAAAATGATAGTTATGGAAAAGGTCAAGCATAAAACGGAGAAATTAAGGGAAGGCACACTGTCAGCAGGGAAGAGGGTAAGTCTTGGCAAAATTGTAAGGCGGCATTGACAGGAGCCTTATGCATTGGGCTACCCCTATTTATACTCTCGGTTGGGAAGACTTGTTGGTATTAGCTGCAATAGGTTCTTTGCAATGGATGCCTAAAAGACATGTTAATTCATTCTTCAGGAAGTAAATGGAATAGATGATTCAACCTGCGAGTACATAGATTGCCATTGCAAAGACATTAAGAAAAAATGGATATGTTGAGGTTAAGTCTGCCAAAATACTTGCCAGAAATAACTAATAGGAAAAATAATAATGTAAACAGGAATATAGTATCAAACAGAACCTTTGGAGCTCCGCTGACTGTTCCAACTGGCAATGCAGCTCGTAAAGCATCCCAGCAAGTGAGATGATCAAACAACTCTCCAGTAACCTGCAAAGGTTTATAACAATATGAATATCAAACCACGCTTCTTTGTAGGATCCATTATGAAGGACTGGTTATCAGATTAGGAATCTAGAAAATTGTAACGGTAGTATTAAGAATTGGTGTCAAGCTTGGTTCATCTGTCACACGTCATTTATAAACATGTCATGTAAAGAACTTCACATTCCAAAAGAAAATAATAAGCAATATGTAACTATCTGAATACAGGGGGAAACAAAAATCAATTTCAGGACTTTTAAGCGTGTGTGTGTGTGTGTGTTCATGTGGGCATACACCAGAACAATATATATATATAAAAAAAGAAAGAGCTATCAAATCAACAACCCCCCTCCCCAACAAAAAAAAAAGCTTGAAACCACAGAATGCAAATTGTTTGAGCCTTTTGACAAAAAAAAGGGAAAAAACTCAGATATATTGGTATTATAATCAGCGGCCTGTTCAACAAATTGTGGCACGGTTGAAGGTAATCATACTCAAATGACAGCATGTGGGGGTCAAGATTGGTGTTTTTACATTGTTATCATGCTCTTTAACTCTGAACCCAATTCCCAGTGACAACCAAAACCATTCCATCCAGCATGACAGGAAAAAACTTAGAGATTCGTTGCCACCTCCCTTTCTCAGGAAAGAGCAGAAATATAGACATCAGCAGCTGAATCAAGCACTTCAACTTAACTCCAAGGAGCAAAACAAGAAGGCGCTGGATGTCATGTGCAAACAGAAGAGGAATCAGAACTACTTCACTGGCTCACAACCTAGTACAGACGATCATTTATTTGCATGGTTAGTCATATATGATCACCCAAATGAAGAGTTTCCAATTAGACCTAGAGCAAAGCTTAATTTTTCATGAATATACTACACTATTACTGTATCCACACAATGATGAACAAAACATGGAATGATCCAAATGGAAATTAACACTGAAATTTGGGGTAATAGAACAAAATGCAAATGAATCCTTACAGCAGAATATAGCATAGAACACATGCATCCATACAAATATAAATAAAAAATAATAATAAAAGAACATAATAGAATTGCTTTTCCCTTTAATATAGCAATGCAGACCAGTATAGCATTGACACAAAGCATCAGACATGCCTAGAAAGGAGGGGAATAAAGAGGCCAGGAGGTGCATATTATGCATGTTTCATACAAATAGGCAACAAACATCTGCTGACAATTATGTAACTATCTCAATTGAATCAAACCAATAAATACATAAAGCCATCCGTCCATTGTATATAACAAAACAAGGGCCTGACCGTGGAGCTGATGTGCATCACGTGAGAGTATCTTTCAATATTCATTAGCTTTTCTACCTTTACAGAACCAGGCTTCGAGACCTGTAACAATTGATGTTCAAACATCAGCAAGTAGAAGAAAACTACCTTGGAATCTGGAAAGGAAAAATAAACCATAAAAAGTTTGCAATACAAAAATGAATATACACATAAACCATAGGTATTCAGTACATGAAATTACACCATACATAATTGACAGTTATATAGTTAGAGTTACAATATAGAATGATGCAATAGTGAAATGAATTCCATAACAAAGCGATAGCCAACATACCATGCTTCTAGTAAGCCAAATCTCCTTAGACACATAATACTGCATAAATCTACTCTCTACATAACAAAATGCAAAGCCATGATACAGGTCTCTTTAGCACCTTCCTACCTTCCCTGTCATACCCAAGGTGAATAACATATTGGGAACTTCGGCCATTTTGTACCAAATGAAGATTGTTGAGAAGGGGGAGAATGTGAAGAAAAAACATGTTGAAAGAAGTCAAAATTATGTCTTTAAGCTTAGCTCGTTCATGCGAAAGAGAAATAATCAGCTACTTTCCTTGACTGTAATTCATACAACAGAACTGTTGAGGGGAATGCAGCATCAACACAGGCCACAAAGATAGACAACCACGTAAGTAATACAGGCCAACACACTAAACCCCCAGCTCAACAGCAGAATGGATTTTCCAAAATTTTCTCAGATTCTAACACATCAAACATCTAATTCAAACTACATGTAAAATCATAATATGATATTGAATTGCAACAAAATGTACCCTAACTTAGAAATTAGTAAATAAGACAATTAGCAAAATATCAAGAAGAAAAAACAAACCTTTCCAACATCATTCCGCCCCAAATCAACTAGCATAATGTGTTCAGCGCATTGCTTTTCATCATTTAGTAGTTGTTCTTCTAGCAACTTATCCTCCTTGTCTGTCTTGCCTCTTCTAGCAGTGCCAGCAAGTGGTCGGTTGATAATCTTTGTCTGTAAAGAGAAAAGTGGGGATTTTCTTTTTATGATAAATACTCTGGAGAACACATTTTGAGTCTCAAAAGTGGCTTTGCATGGAGGTCCATGGACTGTATGCAAATCAGACATGAATAAAAAATGCTGGTGAACACTAAACAGTAGTAACATGAATGTCCAACAACTTTAAGCATCCACGGAAATCCAAATAGATCTCAAATTTGGAAGGCCCAAGTTTGAAAAAAAAAAGATTTCAATTAAGACAGTAACACGGGCATATATTTCGTATGTCTTTCTTCATGCTTCACTATTATGTTTCTCATTCAACTTTTTTACCAATTACCATACAAGCTTGGTTTCACTTTTAGTAATTAGCAAGATCTCGGTTTTTGTGTTTATATACATGAAAATCTATTAAACGAGAACATGTTCCTTATAGTTAAAACTAGCTGCTCTGAAAGTCATGTTAAAAAGTATATAATGCAAATTAAGTGTTTCTGTCTTTTAAGAAGTTTAAAGTTCAAGAATATCATGGAAGACGGAAGTGTAATCATGGGCTTAAGATCTCACACACAACAAAGAAATATGGAAAGGTCTAGAAATTAGGACAGTAGAATTAATATATTTACTAACTTCATTTACAAGCCAAAAACTATGTGCCTACATTTTCAAGTTTTCTGACTTTTCTTGATGAGACAATAATCGACAGGATTACAGAATAAATGGAAACGGACTGAACACCAGTTCAGTTTTGTCTGTTTAGTGATAAGAAGGATAGTATACCATAAAGGATAGGAGTTTTAAAATGATTAAATGGAAGTGAAATAAGTACGGAAAGAAGATATGAAGTCATACATGAAGCACGGACATGGATATCATATACAAATAAGAAACAATAAGGATATATCGATATGGCAAACCTTGAAGAAGTAGGATATAATATGGCTAGGATATGTCAACAAATGTATATGTAAAATATATATAAGAAAGCACTCATAAAGCATAGTAGGCTATCAAAATAATATAGTTCATACTTTGGTCGATATGATCAACCTTTACAAGCTCACAATTTAGTCACCCATCACTTACAGATCCCACTCCATACTTTGTATTTTAAAATTAAATTTATAGACTACAAAACTAACTTATTCAACATTAAAAGGTTAACATTAAAGAATGAAAGCAAATTCCCTTCCCCCCCCCCCAAATATTTGGAGAAATCAACAAAGTATCTCGAGTGTATCCAGGAAAAACAGGATACTTCATACAAGTAATCGACACGTATCCAAGAAGTATACTACAAGTATCAACATCCAGTATGCATGTGATACTGACATGGCATGTGATGAACTACCCATGCTTCCTAGGAGATCAACTAACATTAGCTTTAGATTTACAAAACAGGAAATCATATAGGAACCATCCATGCAAGACAAAATCTAATTTAATTTCTAATAATTGAAAGCCCATATCAACAACATCTTCACTCAATAAGAGAGAGAAAGTTGAGAAAAGAAGTGGAAAACATCAGTTAGGAATATTCCAAATCCTTAAATATAATAAATGAAATTAAAATACCTTGTTTACACGAGTAAGAATTTCGGGGCTTGATGCTACAAGAATACATCCTCTTGCCTGAAAAAAAAGATATACATATATATATATATAGAGAGAGAGAGAGAGATAGAGAGAGAGAGAAGAATATTTAGAAAAACATGGCATGATGTGGAATATATAAGCCACTTATCAGCAAAGAAACCAAGAAAAAAAAAAGTTGCCGTAGAGACATGACTCACTTGCAAATAGGCCATATTTGGACTTGGATTCACAATTCTCAATGCTCGATACACTTCAAATGGGTCTGCAAATGTTCGCCTCTCAAATCTCTGGCTCAAGACAATCTGAAAAATATCTCCTGCGAGGATATGCTCTTTTGCCTGAATGACAGCCGTTTTATATTCTTCACTTGTCATGGATGACTTCTTTAATGGAGTACCAAACTGACGAGTATATAATTTCACAGACCCAGCAGTAAGCCTAGGCCTGCAAAGAAAAGACACCAAGTTAGAGAGGCAATAAGAACAGTCAGACCTGAAAAAATAAATACAGTATTTGTTACTCACACATCAACATTGTGTACCCTAGACAGCAAAATGCCCAAACGATTCCTCCCATCTTCATAGGCCTTCTCAATGGAAGAGTACTGATCTAGATGCACCCAATGAATAACATATGCTTTCTGAGGTCAAAAGTTATGGTATGGTTAATTATATCACCAAAGCTTAAAAAATATAGAACATTCAAGTGATCAAAGTATGGGTAACTCCTCTAATAGCTAGGTTACAATAGTACAATATAAGCACACGATACAAGGTAAAACTACAGAAAACAATGTCTGCTAAACTGAACAAGCAGCTTGTGGTGGATACATGCTGTGAAAAGTGAGAATATGGTTGAGCAAACTAGTTCATGAAAGTGAAGAGACCTTGGAAAGTAGAAAGTGTGTCATTGGCAACATGTCAGAAATATTGACTGCTCATTCCAGATCAGTATTTCTAAAATTTGTACCTTACTAAATCTATCATTAGGATATACAATGCATGCATTCTCAGGAGTTTACCGATGCAAAAAAGCAATAGCATATGATCCCAAATCAAGGTGCTGTAACTTGAAAAAAATAGCAACCGGCTGTACCACTCATACAATCATGTCCCATCTGAGGCAGATGATATTTGTTTGAAGAAATTTAACATTATCTGAGAGCAAGGTTAGGCTTGGGTACGTGTAAGAATCGAAAACAAACATTGATATCTTATTTTCCAAACATCCAATCACATACTATTCATTTGAAAGTTGTCTAGTAACCTAGATCAGAAATATTGATGGCTCATTCCAGATCAGTATTTCTAAAATTTGTACCTTACTAAATCTATCATAATATGATACACGATGCATGCATTCTCAGAAGTTTACCGATGCAAATATGCAATAGCATATGATCCCAAATTAAGGTGATGTAACTTGAAAAACATAGCACTGGCTGTAGCAATCAATCACGTCTCATCTGAGGCAAGTGATATTTGTTTGACATGTAAGAAGAAATTTAGCATAATCTGACAGCAGGGTTAGGCATGGGTACATTTAAGAATTGAAATCAACCATTGATATCTTATTTTTTAAAACATCCAAGCGCATACTATTCAGTTGAAAGTTGTCTAGCAACCTAGATCAGTGGAAAAGCCACACATTTTCTACATGCCTCATCTTCTTCTGTCATTTTTTTTCCCTCTGGTTTAGCTGGTGCTCATATTGTTATTTACATTATTATATCTTCTTGCATTGCCCATCATATTTTTCTTTCATGGATCTTGCATACGTTAAACTTGGTCTGTCAACTATTATTTCCTTTCAGTTGCCACCTGCCCGTTGCTAGACTTTGTTAAGGATCTAACTCAAATAAAAATAAAGTCTTGCCCTCCCAACTTCCTAACGAACATCCAAATAAAAAATGAAGTCTTGCCCTCCCAACTTCTAATGGACATCCAACGGTTATGAGAATAAGCTGTGGAGGGCATGCCTACCACGTCAACCTCCTAAAAATAGCCCAATGCATTAAAAGATGGACCTAAGAGCTTTTCCACTTCACTTGGAGCGATCAATCGTTCATTAAATTCAGCACCACGCATGATAGAATAAGATAATTTCATGCTTAAAAGCTTTTGAAAAGCATATATTTTATCAAAAATCCATTCCGATTAGATGAGGTTAGCTTTATAAATCAAGTTAGAACACATTGAGCTTTGAGAGATGACTCTCAACCAGACAGCAGTGCTGCAAGAAGTGAAGCTAAGTTCCCAATTGAGGTAAATATTGCCAAAGATGAGGGCCTTCCATATTACTTAGAAGTGGAGTTAGCAGGTTAGGAAATCTACATGGCTGGTCATGCATATCAAGCTCATGGAACCAAAGAGCAACCCTCAGGACACTAAATATGGTAGGGTCTACAGAAAGTAAGTGCATGGTTGTTAAGGGAAATGCCTTCATCTTTAAGTCACAAACAATAAGCAAATGAACCAAATTGAAACACAATTCTGCAAATGTATACTTAATATTGATGTAGATTATATAAGCATAAACACTGTGAAGAAGATATTCCAATGATATCCACTTATCTAGGCGATGCCTTTCAAGAATTGTTCCAAACTTTCTCCTAAAGCTTCTTTAACCTTTTTTTTTAACTAAATGGCTGTTATGCTTTTTTTAATAGAATAATATGTTTTCATGTATCAATGGATGTTACCACTGAAGCAAGAATCTAACACATAATTCAACAACTAATATAGAGTCACGTCTAATTTATGCGTGCATCTATTGGTGCATGTGCTTCTTCATCATTAGTTACTTGTAAACAATCAGAGTTGATTATCCTAGTGGTATTTTTTAAATTTATATCAAATTGCCACTTTGATAAAAGATAACATGGAAAAAGGGACGGGCTTGTGATGTGCTAGCATGGTTGATGCCCTAAAACCCAGAGTCATCTTGAAAAGTATCAAAGTAAATTAGAACATGTTACCTAGTGAAGCTTGCATGCAGTTATCAAGGTGAAAAGAAAGATACCTTTTCCACATGATCAAACACTATGACATCATTGTAGAGACCTAAGTGAACGTCAGGAAGGTTTCTATCATCTTCCGGAGCATTGGAGAATGGAAGCTTCTTTGTTTCTACATATCGCATGGTGTCGTATGAAAAATATCCCACCCATCCACCTGCCAAGAAAGTTTCACATATAGTTTTTTGAATTTCCAAAACAGTATCTAACATACCTGTGTAATTCATTGCATTTAACTGCCATGGATGAATCATAATTATCAAATATACACAGAATTCAAATGAGAAATCATGATAATTATCCTATAGATATAGAATATTTCATGTCATTTGAAAGAAGAAACATAATAAAGATTCGAAGCTAACATCAATTTCTTTTCTAGGATTTTATCTTGTTTGAGAGGAAATCGAACCACAAGAGCTCATAATACAAACAGCCAATGTCGAACCACAAGAACACAAAGCCTGTTTCAATAGAGTAGCAGATGAAACTAATAAACAAGTGAAAATTCAAGAAATAACACATGATACTGAAGAGATGTGAAACAGAGGAACAAAAGAGATACCACAAAACACATTTGGAAGCTCGTCGATGAGCTGTGGCTTCCAGCCCTCCATGATCTTCCTGGGGATTTGCATGGGATCCTCAACGAACTCCTCCGTTCTCCGCCCTGACTCATGGTCCATAACCGTGACCATGTTTTCCTTGGCCACAATCTCTATGGCCGGCTGCGCTCCCACCACACTGTAACGGCCCTGGCCACCGGATTTGTTCTCTCAGAAAGGGGAATCGAAAAATCGAAAAGATGGAAAGAAATGCATTATTTAGAAAAAGAAAAAGGCAAAGTCGGAAGAACTATGGAAAAGAGAGCTGACCACATTGCTTCCACTGGAGCCTTGCTCCACCGACTCGAAGAGGAAGCTCGGGGCTGCCCGGTCGTCCTCCTTAACGAGACAGCGGTAGGCGAGCACCGGCGTCAGGTGATCGCAGAATATTGTCTGGTAGAGGGGCAGCAAGTTCCCCCTCTTGGCGGCCTCCGTAAACTTGAAGACCTCCTCTTTCTCACCACCTGGAAATGATCATCGGATTAGAATCTCTTTTTCGGATACTTTCTTCCTAATCTTGTTCCAGAGAGATACTACGACTACCTCGGGCGGCGACGGAGGGAGAATAGACGGCGCAGCATCTGGAGGCGGAGGAGGAGGACCGGTGGCTCCGGGGGTAACGGAGGGAGGAGGCCCCACTTGTCCGGGTGCAGGAGAGGGAGACCGGGCGTCGGACGCTTGACGGGGCGGAGCAAGACGGGACGACGAGGGCTTGCATCATGATCGTGGCTGCGATTGCGGGAGGACTCCCCTTCTCACTATCCCAGCAGCAGCAGCAGCAGCAGCGAATCAATCAAATCGGCGGCGGCGGAGAGCGAAAGGAATCGGATGGAGCGAGGCGAGGGGTTGGGCTGATAAAAGAGGACGAGGAGGTATATAATGCGGATAGAGCATAACAGTAATGGATACTAATAATAATAAGAATAATACGCTGCCATAACTGCAGCGAGCGATATCCTACTCCTCGCTAATATCGGAAATCATTTAATCCAATTTGCTTAATTTGATTTGATGTCGATGAGGGCGGAGAAGGAGCAAAATGGGAAGGGGAGTGGGGAGTGCAGCAGCAGGAAAAGAGATGCTGCGTTCTCTGAACTCGATGGTTACGGGGGGCTTCGTCCGCATCCTCTCGATGTTGCGCCGAGGCGGCGGCGGCTGCTAAATCGCTTCTCCTTTTTTTCTTTTTCTTTTTTTTTGCTAAAAAAACTCGCTTCCCTTCTTGGCGAGTTAATCTTGCTTGAAGCGGAAGAGTAATTTCAGAGGACAACGGAGCGGGACGGGGGAGGCAGGCAAGGGGGGACAGATGCCCAACCACGTGGGTATTGCTAGGGTTTTAATCGCCGTGCCCCCTTGTTAGGCCAGACTCCCGGGGCCTCACCTTCTAATAAACAGGATCGATTCTTTTTTAATCCTCAAAATAATAATTTTTTATCCTCAAAAATATCTACTTCCAATTTGATTTTTTTTTTATTTTTGCTGAATCAAAATGGGAAAAGGGGAGGAAGGAACAGGCTCACCCCCGTATAACAGTTCCCACTGAGCCTCCATCCCACCAAGACAATATTCGATGCGGGTAGAAATAACCGTATGTTGGGCACCTCGGCCAGTTTTACTCATACCCTCCACACCCATGGGCCTAGCTCGGTGATTTCTTTGGGCTCCGGCACGAACCTTCCGTATGAGTACGTTACATCTCGCCCCACCGAGGCTACCAGCGAATCAGTAACCCTCCCAAACCCCGTATCCGAGCAGGGAGCATCCGGTCTCCACAATCTAATCGACGTCCGCGCGTTTCGAACTCGGAACTACTTGGTTGGAAGTAAGACCCCGTGCCACTGAGCTACCACCTCAGTGGCACTTCCGATCAATTTTCAGTACCAAAAAATTGCACAAGGTCCACATATAACATTCATTTCCTTGATCATATAGATAATGTCGTGGCATAACGAATAAATATTTTTATTTTGATAGTGTGATATATGGATGATGTTGTGGCACATCGTATGTACTGCAATAAAAAAATTTTCTCAAAAATATCTAATGTTGAGTAATGCATTATTATCCACGTCACACACATATCATAAATTATATTTTACATCATCTTCCATATATTATAAATTATATTTTTAGCTCTCTAAGTCTTACAAATAGTTTTAAATAGTTCTTATAATTTAAAAATTTTTAATTAGGTGCCTTGATTTTACTACAGCCTTTTTGGACGACATTGAGAATGCTTGGAAACTTCTGATTATGATCCAATTGATTCTATTATTCAATAATGAAAGAAATAAAGAAGGTTTAGAACCCTAATTTCACAACTTTGTAAATATTTCTAAAATATTAAAGCAGCTGAAAAGAGAATAATTGAATGGAAAATAACAAGGAATATGCATGGATCTAGATGCATTAATTTTCAATGATTTCTGCTACCATCATACCATCACCGGTCGAAAGAAGATAGGTTGGGATAGGACGTAGCATCGGCTACGGCAGGAGAAATCAAAGTTAATAATACTCCTAAGATAAAATTCTACTGGTAAATAAAATGCAAAATAAAATAAATTTAATGCAAAGATAAATAAAAACAAAATAGGATTGAATGGTGTGTCAAAAGTCCTTTCTCATGACTTTTCTATTTTATATTAACTACCCATTATGTTGGTGGCTCACATTTCCTCTTCCACTTATGATGATTTTGGCAACCAACACAGGATGTCTTCTCACTACTTCATATCCGTTGGAACAATCAAACAATATGTCACCCATCAGACTAATAGTCAGGTTTAATCGTTCCAAGCCTTTGTTCAATCTCCGTTCGGCCCATTTTGTATTTGTGCATATTCGGCCTCCAGTATGATATCTTTCAGTCAACTCCCCAGTCAATTTGGTCAACTTCCATATGGCCCCTGTTACTTTGGCCTTGGCTCTTAGGATATTCTCCCGAGACTCCGTTCCATCTATCATGTTTTTAACTCACTCTGTTACATCCATTATGTTCTTAACTCATCATGCGATTGACCAAGCATGTGCTTCTTATATGTCATCTTGAGTAAGGATGTGGCATAGACAAAGATACATTTAGATGAAATGATAGCATCCAAGTACCTGAAAGAGCCATCATGCATATGAAGGTCCAATGATGCACTTACCATCCTCTAGAGTCTATGATAAAAAAATTGTGGCTACAGCAGCATAGATTTCTCAAAATTAACTTTCTTATTTGTGATTGCTTGATAAAATTCTAAAACATGGGTTGTTGCGTCGCAGCCATCCAAAGAAGCCATAGAGAAAAGTAAAACAACCACAACATAAAAACATGTGACAAAATCTAGTATGATTCTCCAAAGCAAGACCGGTAAGGGTGCTCTCCTGCATTTGAGAATTAATCAATGCAGTGAAATATATGAGAACAGAGTATAAAACAGATACCTTGAAAGAGGACCATCTTTGGGCACCGATGGTGTGGATGGATACCATCTCTTGCTTCGAGATATTCAGACCATAATTAGTGGGGGCGTGGCTTTTCAGGCCAAGCATATTTATAAAGAGACCAACGGGGCCGCAGATTGGATAGCCTCGCATGTGGTTGATCACTCCAGAAAGGCTCTGTGGGTTGGAAAGAGAGGGTTACCTAGAGCCCTCCGAGACTTGTTGTTCTTCGACTTTTTTGGATGTATTTGTACTGAAATTGTATGAATCATCCATTTAGCAAAAAAAAAAAAAGGGACCATCTTTCAAATACCTCTATATGCAGAAACAAAATTAGACACATCCATCAGTAATAAAAGAAAAAAAAACTTGTCAGATACAAGCCCAATTCCAATTAAACCTGGTAGAGGAAAAATTCTTGCCAGTAAGAACTTGGATAAGAGACCGTCAACTGAGCCTACCATAGGCCTCATCTATGACAATCTTTTTTTTTTTCCGATACTAAGGGAGGCAAAAGCCACTCAAGACTTTATTAAAAGAATTGGTAGTTTCAGAGAGGATGAGTTAGAGAAAGTCGAGAGTGTGTCATATCATAACTGTAAATATTAGTTGTAACCAAACAAATCCATGAGAAAGCAAAGAAGATATCCTCTATGACAATTTTAAGAAGCATCAAAGCCTCCTGTGTCAATGAAAGGAACATTGGAGTTTGTCGTTAGGTATTTGACTAAATAGGATCATCCAGTTTTTATAGAACATATTACTAAAATACCCCTAGAAGGGGATAGGGCTAAGCGGAGCAAAAAGGGTTTTCCATGAGATGGGAAATGAAAACTATTAGCCCCACACGAGGTTTGTGAATAAGTGATTGTCTGACAATGAGCAAGGAATATCTGTCTTTCTGCTAAACAGGATCTATTGAACTCATAATTCATTAGATACTTTTTTTGAATGTCAACTAAGTATCGTAAGTAAATTGATTCCGGTTGTTCAATCATTTGATAACCACATAGAATGCAAAATCTCCCGGACAAGGAAAATTTGCTCACTAATATCCCTCCCAGCAATAAAAGCATCCTGATCTTTTCCCAACAACATAGGGAGAAACGGCTCAAGGTGATAAACTAATAGCTTAGCTCGCAGTCTATAACAAACACTACCGAAGGAAATAAGCATGCAGTCTTGCATTTTTTGTAGGTGTTGTTTCGCAGGAATCCATGCCTTAGGAAGCACATTCGTAGCATGAAAATAGAAAACTGCATTCCAAAGATCGGTGCCAACGTTATCTCGGTATTTCTTATAAAATTCAACATCAAACGATTCAAACCATCAGATGCTATAGCTTTACCGTTAGCCATGACCATGAAGTGTCTTTGGCTTCTTGACCAATGAATGGTCTAAGAAGCATCTCTATAAAAAAATTTGCTGAAGAAGGAGAAACAATTGAAACAGAGAGAGAAAAATAATTTTATTTTTCTGTTCCATCATTTTTGATACATCTCAAGGGTTATACATACTCGTGTACAGATTCCATATAAAAAAAATAATATAGGAAGGCATAGGATCATGGTAATAAAGAAAAATATTATTGACTGATATAAGTTATTATGCGATCCTTAAAATTACTCTAACAAGACCATGCTAACAAAAATCACAAACGTATCTAGAAACTGATATAATAGATCAAGAGCTGAAATAGTAGTTCAGAAGCTAATGTAATAAACCAAGTCAAACTGCTTGCAAAGCCTCTTTCTAGAATAACCTGCTGGACGAAGGGGAGGTGGAGGTCAATAAAGAAGAATAGAAAAGGGGCTAATATTTTTACACAATCTCAACCCACTACAACTTGTTTAAGCTTAATCTTCTTTTGTATGGTTAAAACCGGCTCTTTGCCTTGGGCTCTCTTCTAGGGTAAAAACCTTGCAGGAGAGAGCAAAGCATCTAGACAAATCCCTCTGTTCAACCAACGAAGAGATAAAGAGAGGCAATTCTATATGGATTTTTTTAATATACATCGTAGACGGCCGATCCTTTATTGATAATCAATTATTTGCTTTTCGCTGGAATTACGAAACTTTTTTTTGAGCAAAATACGCTGTGGCGTGAAAACTATATAAAACGAGCCGTGCCAAATTAGACGGACCGGGCCGGCCCGGCCCGTTATGGGTTTGTTGAACTAGCAATCAAGACTCACCTTTACCGTCTCCATCTTGCCACCTTCCAACTCGTACGGGTTTGTTGACCTAGCAATCGACTCGCCTTTTCGTCTCCATCTTGCCAACTTCCAACTCCCCCCTCTTGCTCTCATGAGGATATAAACCTATTCTTCATCAAAAGTATCAAAGATCGGTTCTTTCCCTCTCCTCTCCTCTTATTACCTTTGCTGTGAATGTGATCCGATCTCTCTCTCTCTCTCTCTCTCTCTCTCTCTCTCTCTCTCTCTCTCCTTCCTTTTTGTCGCTGTTCCTCGCGTGTAAGAACCGCGAGGGATGTCGGATGCTCTGATCAGTGGGTTGGCCGGCGCCGGCGGAGGGATCATCGCCCAGCTTCTCACTTACCCTTTGCAAACCGTACCCCTCTCTCTTTCTCTCTCTGTGTCTCTCTCGATTTCCCTCTTCTCTTCTCATCTCGATCTGTTAGATTCTTCTTTCCCCATCGATTCACAAAAAAAAAAAAAAGGGAAAAAGAAACAACTAGGCTAAGTTCTTGGATCAGTAGGTAGAGACTTAAACGCGATAATTTGGAATCTCAGGTCAACACTCGCCAGCAGACCGAACGCGATCCATCCGAGTCCAGCGCCCGGGATGGAACCGTACGCCAGATGTACCAGGTATCTACCATCTCCCTCCCCTTGCCTTCTCCATTTCCCATGATTACTGATATTTTTGTTCTAAATTTTGGGGACTCGTGGTTAATTTAGGTGGTGAAGCACGAGGGATGGGGGCGTCTCTACGGCGGCCTCGCGCCGTCGCTGGTCGGTACGGCGGCCTCCCAGGTGACTAGCTTCCCCTGCCTAGGCTAACATGCGCCCCCTTTTGTTGAGGAGTCCTCTCTCTCTCTCTCTCTCTCTCTCTCTCTCTCGTGCCGTGTGTCCTCCCCCGTCGCTGCGAGTGAGCGACTCACATGGTGTGGATTTGTTGCGCATAGTTAGTTTTTAGAGTCTGACTCTTCCTTTCTGCCATGGTTCTTATTTTGACCAAAAAAAAAGGTCAAATATTAATCTCCTCCCACTCCACCCTGCCCGAACGGCAGGGAGTGGGGTCCGTTTCTGTCAATCTTTACACCTCACCTACCTTCTTCAATGATACACGTTGTCACTGCTGTGATTATTTATGTGCTATCTTGGTAACTGCGGAACCAAGTTGATCCCCTTTGGCATATGGCTTAGAAGGAAATAATATGCATTTTTAGATGTTGGGCAGGCACAGGGTTCGGCTTGTTGCCAGTGTTGCTTGCGAAGTGTGATCTTGATCATGTAATCTTGAATTTCTCTACCACAACTGTGCGCCCATTAGGTGTTAATTGAGTGAAATCATGTTCGGTAATTAACCTTTTACAAGCTAAGAATGGCATCGCACAATTGTTGTTCTGGCACATGGGCTACCTTTTGTTACTAGTTAACAGGGTAGGATTCGTCTTTTTGCTTCTGATGTAGCTGGCTGTGCTCATGTTAGAGCAGTATGAGCAGCTGATGCACCAAAAAAAAAAAAGGGTAGGATTCTAAAACTTATTACGCATTGATTATGAGATACAACTTTCAAACAGTGAGGTTTTGTTTTAATAGAAAATCATTTTTATAATTGTTCTGCTAGAAATCAAGATAGAGAAAAGAAAAGAGGATAGATTCTTTTCAGTTATATATATATATATATATATATATATTCTTTTCTCAGTGGTTACCTTGTTAAGTTCATTCTACTTTCAGACAATAAGTGCTCTGCTTGCTTTGTCCTATTAAGTTGAGTCCATAATGTAGAAAAGCCAACAAAAGGATGGTGAAGGAATGAGACTGTGGTTGGAGTTAAAAGAGGTTTTGATGAGTGCTGCCCTCAGAAAATGAGAAAAGATTTTTTGAATTAGGGAAGCTAGACTCTCACAAAATCAGATATATGAAGAATGATGGACTTTTATCTCTTCCTATCTCAAGTTATTCTGATGCATAGCCATGTCCAAAGATTAGGAAATCATAGCATGTCTTTCTGAGCAAACTTGGCTTGAGATGTATGCTTTTCTGGTACAAGTTGAACAAACTAGAGTTGATATAAGAGGAGAAACTAGTTAAGAAGAGATACTGTTGTAAGTTAACATAAATTTCTGGTTTAGCAGGAAGTTAGATAGTCTTGTATAAGTAATATGTTTCCTGTTGCAGTAGGTCTGGTCGATGTGGATCTCTGCTTCATAAACAAGCTTTCAATTAACAAATGACTACATAGCAATGTAGAAGCTGCAAAGCAACCTATATGGTGGAGAAGATTAGTTGAGAATGCAGAATCTTTCAAGATAGTGGTATATTGCGCCATGACATGGTGCCATTATTATTCAGTGATTTTAGTAGTTTATGAAAGAATGAAGTGCATTGATATTTGTTACAAGTTTCAGGTTCTGTATGACAGGACATTCAAATGCCTGTATTGACAATGAATGTAACATACATAATGACCAAGTGGATGCCTTTACTATTTTACAGTCAATTAATTGAGCAGGAACTTTGAGAAAGGGTGATATTGCAGAAGATGTAGGTTGAAGGTAAATTCACATTCTACAACAGCTGTTTGATGGGAAATCAAACCAAGCTGGAGGCTGTTGAAGTTACTGGTTGATACTTATCATATTTACAAAACTCAAGGTGGCAGAACTTTAACAGCAGAACTGAGTTATCCCAAACTTAAGACCTGATACATATTGAATATGCATAAATTATCATTATTCAGGCCACTGGAAATTGCATTCTCTTTCTACACCACTCAGTTTTAGTGATTGTTGGTACTGAGTTTCCATGGGAAGAGCCAGATGTATGGTATCGGAAAGCTCATGCCTCTTATTTTCACCACAGTGTACACTTTTGGGAAGCTCCAGTGACGACATTACATCCGCTGGAGCATCTAATTTCAGCACTTTTAGAGCGAAGTCTTTGGGGCACTCTTATTATGGAGTAAACCTAAAGATTATTTCATGCCCTTGAATGACAGCTTTTTTTTTTCTTTTTGGCTAAAATACTAGACTAGTTGATCCAGAGCTTTGATTAATAAAGATATACAAGTAAGCCTCAATAAATCGAGAGGAAACCTGAAAAGAGTACTTCATAGCAATCTTGCTCTGATTAAATGGTTTATCACATGACCTGACTGTCTTGACTAAATTTGTCTCATTCCTTTGTGGTTTTAGACTTGATCTGATTACAATATTTAGTGCAGCAAAATATTGATAAATTTATGAATGGGCTATTTATATGTCATTTTAACTTATCGACTGATATTCATTCATCATTCTTTAAATCAAGACTTTCGATCAGCCGTTATGCATGGTTATGCTCTCTTCCCTACTCTTTGCATGTAATACATCCTTATGAAGTGCTTGTTTTTGCACTGGTTTGTTACCTGAAACTGCACAATGCTAATATACAGGTTTCTATTCAAGGCTTTCTTATTGAACCATCATTATTTTGGCACAGGGTGTATATTACTATTTCTATCAAATATTTAGAAATAGGGCAGAAACTGCTGCTCGTGATCGTTGGAAGAAAGGAATTGGAGATGGATCTGTTGGCATGTTCAAATCACTTGTTGTTGCTGCATTTTCCGGGTGATTAACTACACATGGATTTCTTATTTATAATATCAGTCTTGCGCCTGGAGTTGGATGTTAGTAATTCAACCATTCTGCAAATACCCAAATACTTGCTTCATAAATGGTGGATTTGTTGGCTGCAAATTCATACATGTTTGGATCAGATCCATGGGGAGCCGAAAGACCACTTTTGAGCTTGGCACCATCATTGAATGTGACTTTTTCCTTTATTAGTCAATCATGTCACATGTGATTTGCTAAGTTGCTTCATATTTTCCTGGGTGCAGATGTGTAAATGTGCTACTGACAAACCCTATATGGGTAGTAGTTACAAGGATGCAGGTGAGAGACCAGCTTAACATTACAGTTACTTATCGCATCTTTGATACTTTCTTAATCCTTTTCAGAACTGTCATGTACTCCCTGATTATGTTATTGGTAGAAATGTTTGTGGAAAACTGTTTTGCTTGGTTTTTGCTGTTAATATCTCTTGGCACCCTGCAGACACACAAGAAGACAGACAAAAAACATGTTACTCGTGCTTTGCCTTGTGTTCCAGATGAAGCAATTCAGGCTGCAATTATTGAGCCTCCATCTTACAGAACTGGCCATGTGGTATATCTTCATAGCCATGTTATTTATATATTAGATTGCTGTTTGTATGGAAAAAAGAACCTCTCATCTCTTTATCAAGTTTCTTGTTGACTTTTATGGATAGGAGAGTCGTTGTAACATCAATTGACATGCTCAATAAGTGCAATGTGCATATGGCCTTTGTGATTGGTAAATGAGCTGGAAAGTAACTAGGACTTTGTAATAGAAAAGATACTTCTCTCTTGTGAATTTAACAACTATTTGCTTAAAATGCCCTTGCGAAGTCTGTATGATACAATTTTTTTTTTTTTTCGTTTTTGAAATTGAAATGTTAGCACCAATTGCATCATGTGTGGTTCTAGCCTGCTTTCCTCTTTCATTTAGTTAAATCAGCTGTGTAGGCTGAATTAAATTAACTCAAACAGGTTCAAGAACTCTATGATGAAGCAGGACTATGGGGTTTCTGGAAGGGTGTAGTTCCTACACTGATAATGGTTGGTAAGAGAATTTGTTTAAAGTGGTAACCGGGTTAGATCGTAACTTTGAATATCCTTCAGGTCAGCAATCCTTCTATCCAGTTCATGCTGTATGAGACCCTCTTGAAGAAGATGAAGATAAAACGAGCCTCAAATGGGAAAGGCACTGATGGATTTACTGCTCTCGAGGTAGACGTCAGTTTGTCGTTAGAATATGTTGTTAGCCACTAATTCATCAAAAGAACTTGAAAATGCTTAAATATTTCTCAATGATATAATGTAAAGCTGGGTTGATTTTTTTTTTGGTTTATGAAGATCCCTTGTTGGAAGAGTTTGATTGGCTATTCATTGCATTGCAATAGAAGTCTTTATGGTTACTTTACATTTAAGGAGCCTGTTTGCTTGTTAAGCGTATGAATGTCATGATAATACAATTAGCCATGTCCAGATTTTTCTTCTTGGAGCTGTTGCCAAACTTGGAGCTACTGTTGTTACATATCCCCTCTTAGTGGTGAAGGTGACCTATCTTTAATTTTGCTGATTTGTAGATTGACTAATCCCAGTTCTTTTTGTTTCCTATGCCAAGTATATTGCTATAGCTTGAGAATCATTCCACCTTGTTGGAGTTTCAGTTTCAGTATTATGATATGTTGTTTTATTTCAGTCAAGGCTTCAGATGAAACAAGGACATGATGATGACAAGAGACATCAGTATAAAGGTCTTATACCATCTCAAGAATACAACCTTTTAAATTAAGTGATGAATTAACATTTTCTTGCGTCCGCTATATGCCAAAAGAACCAGTTAAACTTTTTCAGAATCTTACTTGTCTTAGTTTCATCACTACAAAATGATTCTCATTTTTTTTTGTTCGTGTCGAGTATTACATTCTAATGCGGTTGCTCCTTTACTTGTATGATTTTTCTTTTTATTTTTATTTATTTATTTTATTTTTGGGGGGCTGGGTGGAGGGCATGCAGGTACATTTGATGCAATCACAAAGATGATCCGCTATGAAGGCCTGTCAGGTTTTTATAAAGGAATGAACACAAAAGTTGTGCAGAGCGTTTTTGCTGCAGCTGTCCTGTTTATGGTTAAGGAGGAGCTGGTGAAGGCAGCTCGTTTTCTGGTGACTGGAGAACTCAGATCGATCAACAATTCAAGATCAAAGGCACGTTCGTAGTTTTGCTTACTTTTTCTCTTTTTGCATTTTCAAATAGCAGCCAAGGGGAGCCATTTTTCAGCCAAAGTTCTATTACAAGAAAATCAATGACTGTGATGAGCCCTCAATAAAGAGGCAAACAAAATAAATTTGCTTCCTGTGGCGTTACATGATTACGTGATTGATTGTAATTGAGTTCCTAGAAATCAGAAAATCTTAGGATGGAGAAGCATAGTGAAACATTGAGATTAAAAACACACTTCAGTTTCTGCACGGCTTCTTTCTTGCTGGTTTATTTCATTAAGAGGATTTCTGTCTGCTGGCTCCATTCCATTTCTTTCAGCAAGGCTACAGCCAAGTACCGGTTGTCTCATTCGTGATTTCCGGTCATCCCTTGACGAGAACACAACGAATATGCTAATTCCATAGATCTTCTTATACAACATTAAATAAAATAAAGAAAGGTAAAGAAAACTCATAAATGTAGGAATGTAATGAAATTGAGGAAGAGATCCAGATGTGCGTTGCATTGCAGTGAAAATCGGCTAATGTGCAAGGTGAATTTATAGCTGATTGCTTAGCCTACTAGCTGAGGTTCTGGGGTGCGATCGCTCTGACGGGAATGCAAGACTGGGGATTGATTATGAGTCCAGGACAATATCCGGCACCTTATTCGGTTCTCCAGGTGTAAAGAATCATATATTTGGTTTATAGTTATCCAACATTTAGCTGGTGCACTTTATAGCATTTAAAACAAAATGTATATGAATGATGTAGGAAATAAGCCCATTTTATTATTGATCAAATAATCATTTTCTTCCACAATCAAGTCGTTGTCTGTAGTTGCATTTTTTACTCTTCCTCCTTCGGTCCTTCACTCTTCCCTCCTCTTCCAAAAAAAAAAAAAAAACCAAACAAGCATGGAGTCCTGGATTAAAATAATAATAATAATAATAATAATAATAATAATAAAAAAAGAAGGAAGGAAGACGAAAATGCTGCCATCCATCTCCCTCTCCCCCTCCTCCTCCTCCTCGATCTTCCTGGCTGCCGTCTCTCTGCCTTTCTCCCTCGAGCCTGGTCCGAGCTGGCCGTCCTCCCGGTCCTCTCCTTCTCCGCCTTTCCCTCGATAAAGGTCCTTTGGTTTACAAAATAGAAAAGCAAACTTCAATATCATAAAGATACATTTTGATTGGCTAATATAGTCCCAGCACAGTTGCTATAATCTGTTAGCCAACTTCCATATTCAAGCATCCATCTCTATCAAACAGATGTAGCAAGATGACAATAAGTGCCAGTTTGCTTATCATTCAGCTTTTCCAAGTCCAAGAAGGTGAACGAATTACTCATTTAATATGTTTGTATTATCAGATATAACCATGCAAAGAATTTAGGACTGCTAACCACAGCCATCTTATTTTAATTCGACAAAGCCAAACAATTACTTTTTTCTTTCTGCAAAGTTGTAATGATTTGTAGTTATCACTTATGACCACCCAATTTGTCATCCTTAAATGATAAGGTACAAGTCTAATAACTTCATTAGTCCTGCACACTCAGATCACAAGATGAAAAACACTCAAAATGAGGATCACGTCATAAGAATGAAAACCATAAGAAACACAGATATTATAAAAGTTTGCTAGAAGGAGCCACGCAACTCATTAGAACAGTACCAGTTCACCTTTCAACTGTTCTTTGTTCTGCTCATTATTCTGAGCTTTCTCCATGATCTGCTGTAATGAGGAGAGGATCCCTCCTGATCTCTTGTACCTGACTAAAGCCGATGCCCATGAGACAATTAAGTTTAGAATTTAATGGGGTTCGCCCTCTCTAATTACCAAAAAAAACCCAGCAACTAGTCTTCAAGGACTCGATTTAAACAATTAGAGAGAGAGAGAGAGAGAGAGAGAGTATAAGAAATAGATAGAACAAATGGAAGAGATGTAAGATTGAACCAGGATATATTGAGGTCTTGATAAACATCAATTTCCTCTCACCCAATCATCTCAGATCCTAGGTATTCAGAGCCCACTCCCATTTGTTTGCTACTCCGCAAAACTAGGCTGGAAGGCTTTGTATCCCGGATCAGAGAGCTTGGGGAGTATGAGTACGAGGCCCTAAATTAGGGGATAAGGCTAATGCTCTTTTGATGTTACAAGCATTTCTGAGTGGTTGAAGCTTTGGTATGGCAGCCAGGTTGTAGAAGGTCAAAAGAGAAATTTGATAGCAAGGAATGTTATAAGTGATGCTAACAAATATAAAACTATTAGAGTCGAAGAATTTACACCTGGTTTCTCCTTGCAAAAGTTCTCGTAAGTCCTTTGAAACTTGGTGTTTGTCAGAGTACTCTCGCCCTCTTTTTTTTTTTTTTGCAGGTCAATACACCATCATTGACTGAAATTTAAATGTTAAGATTCCTGATAATGACATTCCTTTATCTACTTTATAACCCAACAAACATTTGCAATGAAACAGGTGAGGCTTGCGCCCCTCTCTCTCTCTCTCTCTCTCTCTCTCGCTCTGTGCGCGCGCGTGCGAGGATCTCCAGAAAACTTTTCCTGCCCATGAAAAAAATAAAGTAACATTATTAAATTTTGCGGTTTTTGGATTCCATTAGAAGTTGAGCAAAAGTTTATGATCAAGTGCATGAGGCATGTACTAACAATTACATTGTGTGCCCATTAACAGCACAGTGTGAACTATTTCGAGAACCACATAGTTTGTTCTTCGGGAAATCAAAATTGTCATCAGACTAAGAAAACATTAGAAGGATTTCAAGTTCATCAAACTATAACTACTAAAGAAGATATGCTAATGCTTCTTTGTACCTTCCTTCACAATTTTGGAATTTTTACCCCAAACATAGCTTGAATCTCCAAAGCTACACTGTTGTTAAAGGAGATATTAGCTACAACTTATGATCAGCAGAAAAAAAGAAAAGAAAGAAGAGATGACTTATATTGTGTAGAAGTTTTGCACATATGTTGAATAGAAGAGATGTCACAAACACACACACACAGACCCCCACACACACACACATATATATATATATATATATATATGTATATACTCCATGGTCGTTTGCACAGTGGTAGAGCCACACCTACCAGGTGTTAGCTAGCATCCTACCCTATCCTATTGCTCCTGTTGCGATGCAAGTTCATCCGGGCCCAGAACCAATCGCGGAGCTCACGTTCGAAGGCGAGGGCAGGGGTCGACGGCGCGGTGCGGATCTGAACCGGCATAAAAGCCTAATTCTATAAACTTGCCTCAAATCCGAAGGACCCCGTCTATTTTTATGGACGGCTCGCACTTGGATTGTCCATCTTCCCCTGCCCGGCTCTTTCCCTGACCTCGATCGGGTTTCCTCTCGCTCCTCCCCCACCCCACCCTGCCGCCAAGGCCAAGGCCCTCCGCCTTTCTCCTCGCTCGCTCGCTCGCTTTCTGTCTCTGCCTCCGGGGTTTGCTGATCTCCAAGAGTCTCGTTGGGCGCTTTTTCTTGCACTAGTCGAGGCTAGGCTAGGGTTCGCGATCGAATTTGTTTTCTTTTGTTTGTTAATTTTCGGCGATGGCTCCTCTACGACGGAAGGAGGGTTTTGGTAAGACCGAGGGGGCCGAGGGTTCGGATCGGCCCCTGGGCGGCGACTCCTCCGATGAATTCGTGGAAATCGAAGAATCCCGATCCCAAAGGAGAAAGAGAACCCCTGGTGGTCTCACCGAGAGGTTGAGGGATGTTCTCCGAGGTGAATCGGATGGGGATCTGTTGCTGGAGCGGAGGGATGTGGAGAGCGGGGTGTTGCAGTGGCTCCGTGCTCTGGATCTCCAGGTTCTTGGTGCCTGCCGTGCCGATGAGAGGCTCAGGCCCCTGCCGAAACTCAACGTCTCGACCGGCGCTGCTGAAGACCGGATCACTACACAGCTAAGCCAGGTCTGGTTTTTCTCGTGCTACCTATATTTTCGTAAATTGTTTTGTTCACTATTTTTCGCGTAAGAATCTTGCTTTGGCTTTTTTATTTACATATCTTATTCTAATCGTAATTTTCGTTATCTGATCACACCGACAAGTTAATGGATTGTATTTAATATATCGGGAACATCATCTGATAGATAGGATATGGAGGAAAAAGGTAGGCTAAGGTACTCGTTCTAGCTTATTTTTTATGTATTCAAAAAGGGCTAAAACATGCCCTGTATTTTAGCGATGGCTTAGTTTGTTTTTTTCTTTTTTTTTGTGGGAAAAAACAACTTTTGTCATGATGGTTTTTGATGGGCATATTAGTAAACTCTAGTTTAGACTGGTTCATTGTAAACACCTGGAATAATCATCTTTCAAGCCTGCTCATGATTGTATTCTTTTGAGTTGGTTATCGTTTTGATTTTTGACCTAAAGCATCATCTTTACTTTCTGAGATATGCAAAATGTGAGAAGACTTGTTATTTGCTTCCACATGCGGATGAGCAATATTTGCAGATCGCTTTTTCGCCCCTTTGTTTTCACCTCGAGACTCTGGCAGTTCATTCTTTGCCTCTATCATAGAATATATTATGCTGTATTTTTTTTTTTGGGTTTGTTGGTTGTCCTATTGTATTTTGATTACTTACTTCTTGATACTGACCAGCATTTTGAAGTGTCAGAAGTTGGAATGCTAGCCAGGTGTTTGTGCACTCCACTGGTTTCTATTCGTGTAGGAAAGGTTAACAAACAGGGGATCCTTCTATATCCAACTTCAACTAGGTAATCGACATTACTCGATTGCAGTCATCTCATATCTCGTGACTTGTTACTCTATTATAGTGACTTGTTTATCCATCTTGTATCCTATTGTTTAAAGCTAATTTTCATGTTTTATGGTTTCATGAAGAACTTTTTTTACTACTATTGCAAAACTTGTCCATGTTCCTCCTTCTTCTGCTTCTGCTTCTTTCTTTTTTTGGGTTCATCTAGCTCTTATTCATCAATCAGTTCACAACTTCACATGGCGATATGCATAATATGTACATAGGAATAAGACATTATATTACTTGCATGAAGTAGAAATAAGTAACCGATGGCAAAAGATTGCCTTATATGAGTATCTGTAAAAAGGTTTACAAACAAATTTACAGACAAATGGTAGCATATTGATAATTTATTCTGTACATGGAGCATCAAATTATTTTAATATTTATATATTTGCATCACTTCATTTATCCTCTCTTTTCTTGCAGTGTTTTTTATGTTCCCATGCAGGTCAGTTCTTCTATTGTATAATGCTGCACATCATTTAATGCTCCCTTTAAATGCATGAAAAATAGAAGGAAAAAAAAATATTTGATCTAGATTTTGGTAATTGCGTAGTTTCAAGCCTAAAAATGATTGAACCTATGCGAGGTACTCTCTATCTATCTTACAGCTCATCTTAGAATTGATAATTGCATGAAACGATTTATATCTTTCTAGTAACATTCTAGCAAAATTATTAGTGACAATTACATCTTTGAAAGATAAATTAAAACTTTATACTTTCTTGAGATTTTTTTTTTAACCATAGAACAGTCATCAAGATTCAACTGTAGTGTTAGACACAAGCAAGACAAGAAAAGTAAGCACCAATAGGGGTCCACAAGAGGGCTACCTAATGGCAACTCACAAAGTGTAGTTAATTGATAGATGAGAAGCTGAGATTCTTCTCTTCTGTGATCAGTTCATTCTCTTTCTTCACTCTTTCTACCATTGCAATACCAGCTAATCCTGATGAGAAATGAAAACCCATTGATATTGTCAGTTTACTTGCTAAATACTTTTTCTAACCAATCATGCCATGAATGCTAAT
Organism: Phoenix dactylifera; assembly: GCF_051530095.1. Lineage (NCBI taxonomy): Eukaryota > Viridiplantae > Streptophyta > Magnoliopsida > Arecales > Arecaceae > Phoenix > Phoenix dactylifera. The sequence goes on from NC_143197.1 coordinate 120,306, forward strand.
ATGATTCTAACTTGATGTCTTCTAAGCAGGAAAAGATCTAATGAAGTTTGTTCCATGCCAATTTTCACCTTGTACTTAGAGTAGGTTTCACCTAGCTTTGCTTTATGAAGTACCCAAACTCAAGTTTTGCTTAAATTGGCTCCTATACCTTGAGACATTAATTTAGGGTGCTATTCAAAATGAAATTGTCATTGCAAAACTGACCACGAGAGAGTTCTTGTTTACCATCAAACTATCCTATATTTTATATTATAGACACCTATGTTGCATTTTGGGTCAATCAATATCATCTATACTATTTCTCAACATAGTGATGATTGCTTGTGCTGTATGGATAACCCCATGTATTGCTCGGTGGCTAGAAGATTGTTTCTAGTTGAGAGCAACTCCTAGTGGGATGGCGAGTTTCGTGTTGGGATGGGGCATTATCCCAAGTGTTAGGATAGGGCAAGATTGGATGGGGATCAAGACAGGACAGGACATCCACCATCCCAATTGTTGGGATCTGGTGTGCCCCATTCAACAAAAAAACTGGGATGGCCCCATTCCACCGGATTTAAATAATTGGTTGAGATTTGAAATTAAATCCTTCTAAAAATTTTAAGTATAGTTCACCCCAATAAAAAAAATAGCAGCATTGAACATAAATTTTTTTGGTTTATCTACACTAATAATCTCTTTAGTGAATTATTGCGAAAATGTTGATACATTTCTTCTTGTAGGGAACAAACATCTCTTTCCTGTAGAGGACAATGAGATAGATCTATATTCATAATCTATCTACTCACAAGAAATACTGATGATTCTTCTTGTGAGAACATCTTATCGCTATTGCATCTGAAATCCTTTATGCAAAGCCTTATGCGACATGCTACGGGGAAGTCTCAGATGCTATAAAAATCCTTAAAATGACGTACCATTGCTTTCTCCTTTCATTAGATTATGATAGACTCTTTTTGACTAGTCTAATTCAATGTGGCTCTTCAACATGCTTAAATACATAGCTTATTAACTCCAAGTTCAATCTACTGCTCATTTTGTTTGCTAGCGAACTCTAATCACATTTTTCCATTTTGAGGAATATAGTCATCACATAGCTGTATGGAGAAAGAAGTAAATAAGCAAATGGGTGTTGCCCTCTATCCTTTGCCTTTCTTTGTTCCATCTTGATATAAATCTTGACATAAATGATAATTTTATACAACTTGGGCTTCGCCTTGTATATCCACCAGTATTACAATTATAACATGTATAAACAATTCATAGGTTTGAAGTTGACATTTGGTAAGAACCAATTACAGTTAGTGGAGTGCTACACTACTCTAAATATCTACAGATTCTTTTCCTATGATTTTTTTATGGCCGTTTGATCCAATTGGTTGGATCGAATTTATCCACCGGCAACCGGTTGCTGCGGTTTCGTTCATGATTTGTGTGGTAATATTGTTGAAGTGAAGGGGTGTCATCAAGGTCCTTCATCCCCCTCAACGTTGATTGCTGTTGGCGAGGTAGAATCTCATGGTGATCCTATCAAATTGTCCTCGAGATCGAGTCCAGCGGCACCAGCTTGATGGTTTCCAGACCCCCATTATCGCCTACTCATCCAGGAGATGCATTGGATTTGGCCTATCGAATCGGGGATCCGCCAGATTGTGTCCTTCGCCGCCGTTGCCGCATTGACAAACTCTGTCTTTAAGATCAAGTCCAGCAATGTCGAAGGGTCGCAAGGATGTGGCAGTAGACACGTAGCGGGGCAAACAACTCTCTGGGAAGGGGAAGCACTGCTCGATCTTCATTGAACCACAAAGATTGCTGAGATGCCCCATGCTTGCCATGCCACATCATGTCAGTGATGATGAACAGGGTGGACATGAAAGGTGGAGGGGAAGGGATTGGAGGAAGATTGGATCAATGGGTGGAGGAGAGGACTAGGGCGAGGGAGAAAGGAGGAACCAGTCGGTCCTGCTAAAGCACTGGCCAGTTGCAAGGATCTCTTTTATATTCACTTTAGGACACATCCACCACCAAACTTATTTATTTTTTATTCACGTCAGGACATGTTGGGGACTGACCAAACCTTTTATCACAACAGCTGGGATTACAAAATAAAAATTTCAATAAATTTGCAACTGGTATCAGCCATTTCTTCTTGTTTTTCTTTTATCCCCCTCACAAGGCAACAGTGAAGATTGATTCTAACTTTTTCAATATGTGTGTGTGTGTGTGTGTGTGTATGTGTGTATGTACATACACATACACACACATACACACACACACACATATATATACATACATATGTATATGTATATATCTATACATATATATATACACATATACATACATATGCATATATATGTGCATACATACATACATATGTATATATATGTATGCATACGTATATATATACACATATGTATATGTATGCATACACACACACACACATATATAAGGGCTCTCTCTCTCTCTCTCTCTATGTCCCCCTCTCCCCCTCCCTCTGTCTCCCCTCACCCTGCTTTCTCTTATATTTTGAATAAATTTATTAACCATAAGATGGTCAAATGATGTTTCTTTGATGCATAGAGACGATATTCTTTAGAATGAGATTTTCATTATCCAGGTTTTCCTTTGGAACTGTATTAAGTAGGACTTTTTAGATGGACATGACCATAAACTTAAGATGGAACTGGTCTTTGCCACCATGCCACATTGACGGAAATCAGTACTATGATATTGGCCGGCGATAGGTTCATGATTCTATATTTGGATGTGTCATTTTCATTCTTACCTAGAAAATTAATAGTTGGTGTGATAGGACATTCGAGAAGTTTCTTTAATATTATAATTCCTTTACGAGCAATGGATCTCTGCAATTATTGTTTGTGTGACTGTTAGTTAATTAGACTTATGGGATTTACTTGTAGCTAGCTTATTGATAAAGATGCAATATTTGGTTGAACCTTTTTTCACCAAATTTTAGTTCAAAATTACTGTAAATGGCTGGAAAATGTATCCTGTATTTGTCGTCGTTTACAAATGGTTGCAGGATTCTATATTTCAGCTTATAAGTGACATCACTTTTCATCCTTCCAAATAAATATATCTTTTGATTTGTAGGTAAAGTGGGCGTGTGTGATGTTCTGTTAAGATCTCTGATTTATGAGGAAAAGAAGGTAGTTTCTTTCATAGCTCTGTGGTATATTGCTTTGCATGATGATTCCTATCCCATCTCCTCATGGTTTAGATGGGACAAGCCTTGCTAATATCTTATAAATATAATAATTATTTAGAAGCTTTACCTGCTTAACTTTCAGACAGGCTCAGAAACGTATGCCATTTTGTTTTTATGAAATATGCTGTTTCAATTGCATTGGTGTATCCTTTATAGTATCGATTTTTTTTTCCTTTTATCTTTTACATGGTTCATATTCTTATGTATTTGTGTGAATTAACTTCCAAATGTGCTTAAGCGTTATTTCTCTGTGATGAGTTAATTGTTGCAGAATGCTTTCTGTTCTAAACAATTGCCAGATTCTCGTGGTTGGACTCATTCTAACAAACTATCAGTTTCACCTTTTATCCTTGGTGGTTCTGTTGTTTTTAAAGCAGATACCTGTGGCAAATGATTAGTGAACTTAGTCTGTTTTCAATTTGTTCATTTTTTTGCTGAAGGATGTAGGTACAATTAATAAAATTTCTCACTTATAGCGGGTTAGTCTAAGCTCTTTAAATTCTGGCTTCTATATGTTGCAATCATGCCTATGAGCTGTCCAGAAGCAAAAGCCTTTTTTCCGTGCAGATATTTAATGGGTAAACAGTGGTGTATTTTATAGAAAAGGAAAATGGTTATATTTTTAGATGATCCAGATTAGTTTACGTTCTGCATTATCAAACATAAATGAAATAACTGTCAATGGTATATATAAAGAATTTTTTGACTATCAGATGCATGCATTCATGCATGCATGCAAATTTTTGTTGGTTTTATTCTCATGCAATTTTAAACCTGAATTTGGTGTATTATTTTCTTTGAAAAAATCCTACTCTTGGATTCATATATTCAAATTAATTAATCCATTACTTCTATATAGAGGACTATCTAGCTTATTTTGTTACCTGAGAAATATATGACATTTCTTGGATGGGCTTCTATTGTCTTTCCATTATATGTTTTTTATTTACATAATTTGAATAAGCTGTTTTAATCTGATAATTCATGTGGGAAGAACCATTATTTAGCGGTTTCACTTGGATTATAGCATTAATCTCACGTCATCAATCTTTACATTGCTATATACAATTAATTTGTAACTTGATTGGCATTCTATTCGTTGTCGGTTCACATGTCTTATTAGAAGTCATTTGGTCTAAGTCCCATGTTTTCCATTGTTTGGTAGTTTGTAAATGTGTGATGCATTCACTACCATGTCTTTCTTACATGTCTTCTTATGAACTTTTTCTTCTGGAGGTCAGACTGATTAATGAAGTTCAATCTAGTCTGTAGTTTTCATCTTGTAATCTAATATTACTTTGTTATTTGATTGGTGAATTTTAATTTGGCAAATTGAGTATTGGTTGCTTAACTCCTGAGAAAAGTGGGCATCAATTTTTGCCAAGTTCGAGGTATTACTCTGCAAGTTTTGCAGATATGGGTTTTCATAATTTTGGTTATTCTATGTTTCTAATGTTATTTGTGTTTTTCAGGTCTTTTTTATTCAATGACCCTCCCCCCCCCCTCCTCTTCCCTCTTGTTTTTTCGAACTCAGAGTGCTTATTCTACTTTTTTTTTCTTTTCTTGTTTTGGATTTGATTTTTTTTTTGTTTTCTTTTTTTTTTGACAAGAAAAAGTTCTCATGATTGGATCTGTCTATATAATGTGTACCCTTTTTATACTTGAATCTTTTTACAGTGTCCAAGATCTTACATTTGACTTAATTGGGAGTTACATATTGTTGTGCTGTTCCTGGGTGAACTTTCCTACTAGGCATCTGTAATAGTTACTATTTTTGCTGTAGTTACCATATTAGTGTTGATTCTGTTATGCTTATTGAGGACGGTCATTCCTTGCACAGGTTTTCCCCATATTTTTATGAAATCTGAAATTGAGTTTGAACAAACATTTGATTTCTTGTATCTAATTTTCTAATTGATTTTTTACCATCCTATGGGCTAACTTGGTTCAGCATTTACAAGCTGGATTATGCATAGTGATTGATGATTTCAGAAAGATAATGATCATGGCATGAACTGCTGATTTAAGCACAATCTAGATAATGTTCTTTCTGTGATGATGCAATGTTAATAGTTGGTGTTGCATTTCAATGAAGAACTAATGCAAGAGATTGTATATAATGTTGTCCTAAAGCTTCAGAACCTCTTTCAGGCAATACGCTGGATTTTTTTTCTTTACAGCATTTATGTTATTCATTCCGTTGAACCTGCTTTTTTTGAGATAATAGTAGCATCATGTTACAATACTGCCTTATAAGTGGGAGTCATAATTCTGGGTGCATCAAGGAACATGTTTGCACGGTTGATTGAGAATTTTCTTTTTTTTCTTTTCCATGTACATTTAAGAGAAATATTTGTGTTCAGTTTGTCTTATGCATTGAATTGTATGTTTTATTTCATCCTACATATTTTTATTCTTGCAAGTGGTTGAGGTTTTGAGAATTTTTACTGTCCAAATACAATATTTGTTTTACGCTAGCAATTTAGCAACCCATTGAACTCTATATTTTGTTGTTGAAAGCTTCTAAGCTCTAATTTGTTTCTTTTTCACACAGGGGACGTTTGAATCTTACTCTCCTGCCTTCGTCTAAAATGCACTTCTCATTCACTGGGGATGATGGTTGTACTGAGAGGCTGGCTGTAGTGAGCATTGACTCTGACAGCTCAGATGTGATAATTGAGGAAATATCTGCTGATAGTTCTAGTCGGTGCTTCCTGGTAAAGCTTCCAGGATCTCTAGTCTTGTACTATTGGTGCTCAGAGAAGTCAGAGATCTATGGAAAGGAGTTGCTTGCAAAGGTTTGTTCCATGATCTGGATCCTGAAAATCTTTGCACATGTCAAAACAATGATATAATGTAGCATTTTGAACATTCTGGTAGAGTAGAAAGAACTTTGCTTCTTTTCTGATTGGTAGTTTTATGTAACTTTCCCTTGTCTCAGAAAGAAGTCATTAAGCATTGCTTGTAATATTGTCAGTCCGTTGGTTGTTTCTTGGTTTGTATCTGTGGAGTGTATGATAGGATGATATTTCTGTAATGTTGTCTTCTGGGATATTCTCATGTCTTGTCTTATCTATGCTGCAGATGAAAGACTTTCTAAGAAGGAAACCCACTTTATCCCATTTAACTGGAATATCTGAGTCTCGCATTAATTCTTTTGCAACTCATCTTCGGGCATATCTTCTTGCATCGTCAACCATTGCAGAAGCTAATTCAACTGCTTCATCAAACAATTTGCTGAGTACTTCCAGTCCACTTGAGTCTGATTCCCAGTTCTCATCTATGGTTTCCAAGTCTTCCCAATTCCGTCCGAGAGCAGCCCATACGGCAAGGGTGCATCCTTTTCACCAAGGCAGTCTTAGTCCAAGATCAAGCACTTTCAAGGATGGGATTCTGAGAACCTTGTCTTATATAAGGAGCGGGGCCGGAGAGAAACTCAAGCAGCATGGGGAGAGCCATCTCAGCTTATCGGCCATCAACATCCAACAAGTTCCTTCAATTCCCACATGTGCAGCCAATGCCCTACCCACCAAACAATGTGAAGATGACAATTCCAGTGTCAGTGGATGCTGTGGCTCTTTGCCTCGTTCCTCGCCTGATATGCCTTGTTTAGCCTCCTCTCACTCGTCATTTAATCCTTTATCAATATATCTTCCTCCATCTCAGGTTCCTATTCCAAGCTCTCTGTTCACACCTTATTATTGCTGGTGCCCCCCCTCCCCCTCTTCGCTAGAGTATACTGTAACCCCACCGTGTCTGCCATCTGTATCTACTGAATCTTTACCTCTGCCACCTCTGTCTTCATTGTTGCCGGCTGCAGGACTGCCAATTTCAGTTCAAACAAAAATGTCTGTGGATGCTGCTGAGCTTACCTCGTTGAACTTCCCAGCTCTTTTCCCTGATCCGCTTGTTGGCCTCCCACTTCCTGTGCCCTCACTGGTTACCTTGCCAAATTCACAACAAATTCCTACTTTTACACCATTCATCTCTGATCCCATTGTGCACATTCCAGTAATTGATGTTTGCTCCTCTGGACAGGGTTACCTTGTTAGTGCTGGACCTGCTATATCATCAGCCATTCCACCTTTGTGTCCGAGTCTTGTAAATCCTCTCATACGCGACAGTGAATCACTGGCGGAGAAGAGCGCCAGGGAAACACTTCGAATGCTTATGGCCTCAGCACCAACACCAACGACCCCTCAATTAATGAACGTACTGCCTGCAGTCCTGCCTGCAGTCTTTAGCAGTGTGAATGAGAATTTTCCTTGCACCGATGTGAGTTTATATGGAAGTCCTTTACCCTTCTTATTGATGTACATAATTATTTTAGTTGGGATTGGTAGTGGTTTCTCCGTAGTTTTCAAGTCATCACTGATTTATATGATTTGTATTTCGAAGGTAAAAAAACACGGTGCAGTAGCTGCTGGTTGTGGTCCATTTCTTTGTAACAGGACTCTAGCTATTGATACTGTTGGAAGCAGCGTATCCTCCTCAGTGGGGTTGTATCCCTTGGGGAAAGGGGTTGTTGATGAAGGTGGCAGTGCTAAGACGGCGAATCAGGAAGAAAGCAGCGACAACAATTGCAGCCTGCCAAAGAGTTGAAGTTCATGAGCGCAGAAATCAGTCAGAGTGTGGCAACTTGTCATCAGATTGACAGGGCTATGTTGTTTGAGGATATGGTTGATCATTGTGCAGTGTACATGTGAATAGTTCTGAGGGTAGTTGGAAGAGGCGATGAAGCCTCTTTCCTTTGTTTCGTCCATCTCGGTCAAGATAAGGCCATTTATGAGAATTTGTAATTGACCGACTGGAATCCTTCTCTTTTAATGATGCAATTAATTTTGATTCTTGTGGCTATAATTCTTCAAATTTTTCTTCTGCTGTGAGGTTTGATAAAATTCGAAGATGGTAACAAAGCTTGCAAACCTGTCCTAGCACTTCTTTGGGTCTGACCCATCTGCAAACCCCATTGACTATTGTTTTTAGGTAATCTTTCTTGTAACTATAATCCACCGCTGTACTGCATCTTTTAAATTGTGAAGTTGCTTGTGGCAAACCTAGTATTTGAGCTGGGCGTGGCTATACTTTCTAAGGTAACATTCCTGAGAATATGTATAAAAGTAAATAATCAATATCAGAAAAAAAATGTAAATATCATGAAATTCCATATCTAGCACTACTCAAATAAACTGGTATATACATGTACATAGTATATTTTATCAAATAACCATTCTACTCAAAAATAACATATTATATATCTTTAAAATAATAATTCTATTCAACAATAATATATCAAATAATAATTTACCTGTCATTTTCTAAATAGGAAGATTCAGATTCGGTAATAATTATGTTTTTGGTTTTGAACTATCTACGATCATGTTTCAGCCTATGATTAATAAATCAAAGTTTCATGCTTTTATCCATGACAGGCAATATATAACACCAGGCTTCAGAGGTGGTGGCAAACCATAATGTCACGCTTTTACTCGTAACTGGATATCTATAATACCATGGTTTAGTCTGTGCCGGCAAATTATAGTTTCATGCTTTGCCCCTGACCGGTAATCCATAATATAATGCTTCATTTTGTGATGACAAATCAAAGTGCCATGCTTCGGCTAGTAATTGGTTATCTATAATACTATATTTTAGCTTGTGGTGACAAACCACAATGTGATGCTTTACTCCGTGACTAACAATTCATAATGCCATGCTTAAACCTGCGATGCCAACCCAAAGTATCATACTTCGGCCCGTGATTGCAATCTATTATACCCATGCTTCAGCCTGCGACAATAATCTATTTTACATGGTTAGTCCAAATATCTCTCACTTGACCATCCAATTATACATATTCATTTTCATGCTTGCCAAATAAATTTCAATCTAATACTATATTCCTAGAAAATTCGATGCAAACAGATGTCATATTCCATTTAAAACAAAATTATATATATGCACACACACAGATGATTACAAGCAACTATCATATTCCATATAAAACCAAAATCATTGACACATAATACATAAATACATAAATAATTAATATATGTGTGTGTGTGTGCACAAGTGATCGTTTATAGGGATATGTTAGCTTTCCCTTTCAACATGAAAGAGAAATGGGCATTCCAGGAAGCTTGTAATAAGTCTCATGGCTAGGGGTACATGCATGAGCATGCTATTAACATCGAATTAGCCTAAAAAGAGTATAATCAAAGGAATCTAGATAATTAGAATAGCATTGGTGTAAGTGCCTTGACTTTTAAAGACTTCTGCTATCGTCATACCGCCTGTTGAAAGAAGATAAATAGAGTTTATGATTAAAGTAGTCTATTGTTACTATTACTTGTAGAGTCCTACTGGTATAAAATAAATAAAGACAAATAAAATTAAAGGTAAATTACATTCATTGATGTATCGAAAGGGATCCTCCCCTGATAGTACAAGTCACTTATTTATGCTAAAAGATAATTACATGTAATTACCTACTCCCAATATCAATCTACGTCTGCCCTTTACTTTTAGTAGTTCTAGTAACTGATGCTGGTTGTCTTCCTACTACTCATGTTCATTGAACAACCTGGTCCTGCACCATCTGCCAAATTGATGGTCGTGTTCAATCAGCCTCAACTCGTTATTAGCCTTCATTTAGCCTATCCTATAATAATTTGTTTTAGTCGTCTCCCTTTAATTGGCCCATAACACGATTCTTTATGCTTTGAGGCATTTTTGGACTGATTTGGTCAACTTCTTTTATACTGCTTTTGTACAGTTTGGTCCATCAAACATCATTTTTACTAATCATCTAGATGATTGCACCAACTTTAAGCCTTGGCTCGAGGCTTGAGATCCCTATTTGGTCCTACATTAGAGCCGCCATACGTATGGTGATCTCCAAATTAGGATGTGGTGTAAATGGGATCCTTACAAATTATTTATATTAATCATAATATATGGTACGTGTATATGTAAAAAATCTATAAATATAGCAGTGATCATAAATAGGGATCCGTACAGTATTGGTCAATCCACTTGTACATTTAAGATGTCAAATTATTTTAACGTCGGTACAAAACGCACTTATCCTAGATCAACCACGAGCAAAATTAATTAATTAATTAATTAATCTTCTCATTTAAAGTTTTAATATTGGAATTACCCTTAAACCTAGATTTTTCTATCCTAACCTAATTCAAAATTAAAATAAATAAAAAGGATAGAGTTTTACCTCGATTTAAGACCAGCATGCAAAACTCCTTACTGGATTTTTTCTTGTCTCCATGGTTACACCTCTGCGCAAAATCAGGACCAATGGTTAAAGAAGGTTTTCATAAAGAATAAGGATAACGATGGAAAAATATGGAAGAACAAGGGCGGTTTGGTGGTGGGGTCCAGCAAGCCGAGTCAATCAATTTGATCTGGCGACAACTTGGCAGATCGAGGAACTGGAGTTCAATCAGGACAGAGATAACATGACAGGGTCGTCAATGGTGGGGTCCAGAGTGGAGCTGACGCAGCGGGGGGGTCACGGTAATATGAGTTCAGGACCCCTTACTAGGGTGTCCATCGAAGAGTATGGGTTCCTCCACTGAAACATGTAGGGAGGGAAGGGGAGAGAGAGAGAAAGAGACAAAGGGAGAAGAAAAAAAAGGGGAGGGTGGCTCTGGGTGTTTAAACAGGGGTGGAGGAAGGTCGAGGATGGCGAGAAAAAGGGAGAGAAGAATATGCTTGGTGGTCTTACATAATTGGCTCTGATGTTGTGCAGCTATAATGGAAACCAATCTAAGGCCCTGTTTGGGAGAGCTTTTGGAGGGCCAGAAAGTACTTTTTGGCTCTCCAAAAGTACTTTTAGATAAAAAATGGCGTTTGGTAAAATTTTCGGAAAGCTATTACAGCTTTTGCGGAAAGCTGAAAACAGCTTTTGGGGAGAAGCTCCAATTTGGAGCTTTCCGAAAATGCTGTTTTCAGTTTTGTCGAAAAGCTGTTTTTTGGACCAAAATATTCCCATTTAAATTACACTTTTTTTTCCCAAAACCCTTATCCCGCATCTTCCTTTCTCCCTTTCCCTCTCAATCTTCTTCTTCCTTTCTCTCTATTTGTTAGAGAGATAAATGGTCATTAGAATTATGAAAATTAATTTAAACTAATAATTATAATATTTTATATATTTATTATTATATTATACTATATAAATAATATTATATTATATTATATCATAATACATTGATATATTATGTTAATAATTTAATATTATATTAAATTATTATTCTATAATACATAATGTTATAGTACTATATTATAATAATATTATATTACATTACATTAATATTATACTATATCATATATTTATGTATTAATATATATTATATTTTATTATGCTCTATTATATAATACCGGTAATGTCCTTTATGGTCATTTTGTCACACAAAGGTACTTTCTCAGTTTGTTTACCAAACACATGTTAAAGTGCCACAGCACTTTAGAAATGTAGTTACCAAACAGCAAACAGCTTTTTATAAACACTCTGCTTCAAACAGCTCTACTTCCAATAGCTCTACTTCCAAAAGCTCTACTACTAACAGCTCTCCCAAACAGAGCCTAAGTTGTCCAATGCTCTCTTACCCACAAATCCACTATTAACTGAAAAGGCTTCAAGCCCCTGCCCTGGATACATGATTTCTCGGTTTCATTTTTTCTAATAAGAAAAACATATGTTCTTCAATCATACAAACATAAATAGGTTGAAATGCACTAAATTGCATTATTGAGTTCATAGTTCGTAGATTGATCAGTAACAGTAGCAGTCATAGAATTTTTCTTTTCATAACAAAATAAAAAAAATTATAATTTAGAGTTTATAGTTCACAAATAAGTCATTAATATTCAAATATTTATGGAACCATTCTTTCCATATTAAAATATAATTTTCATAATATTTATGCTCAATCCTTGCTTTAAGAAAAAGGTGACATCATCCGTGTTAAATATCATTTTCACATTTTCATAAATCATAAGTATTGAAAACAAGTGGTACTTTAAAAACTAATGAAGAATACATGGACTAATTACAAGCTTAAAAACTAATAAAGAGTATCAGAGTTGCTTATCTCTTTTCGTCTTGAACCTCAAAAGTTCAATCGGGCAAGCTACTCAAACCTATTCAAAGCTATTAAAGCCCATAGGTAATAACCTGACACCCAAATATATAATAAGAAAGCTAAGAGGGCCGAAAATAGGTTTAACTTGGGAAAAAAAGATCCAACTTGAGGTACTATAGAGTGTGAGGCTTCATGCCCGAACCGAGATGGAGAAAGAAGCAACCTAAGATAAGGTGAGAGGGGGCGGCAATCCGAAACAAGGCGCAGTATGAATGAGGCCTACAGTAATAAGAATCCCGATCGGCATGGTGCATTGCTAATGTAGCGCACCTAGTGTTGGGTGTAATTTCTCATCTTGCAGAGTACAGGAGGGGGTCCTCAACCTCAAGGCGGTAGGGAGAGAAATCCGATGCTCAAACAATGCGACGCAGACAAGGAGAAGCAGAAGTATAGAGTGGGACCGGGGAGAATAGGGCGCAGGGTGGGACAGCGACAAGGACTCTGATTGCAATTACGGGAAAGTGACTACTCAATTGCTTGTCCTCCTCCTGTACCACAACACTCCATGAAACTCTCCCTTCGCGGGATAGGAAATGAACCATCGATATTTGTTTAGGAGTTGTTGAGATAATTAGAAGAGCATCGCTCTTCCTTCCTTCCTTTATTTATTTATTTTTTGTGTGGTCATGAACCTGCTACTTTACCAATGGACTCAAAACACTTGATGATGGTGGTGTGGTATTCACTGAGGGGGAAATGCCAAGAAGGCTATGTTATATGCTACTTCCATCGCCTTATACAATTACTTGTCAGGGAAATCTTATTTATGTTACTGGTTGGGTAAGGCTTAAGAGCCTAAGATCAGCTGCTAGAGTATAGTATATTGTTTTTCTTGTACTAGAATTCTATGCCTAGTTTTTTTTTTTTTTTTATTCCAATTCTAATTGACATAGTTTATTTTTAACACTTATGCATTATAATTAGATTGAGCTTTTAGTATGATATATTTATGTTTGTCTTATAGTAACGGAGTGTATAGTTTTATAAAGAGGGGGAGAGAGTGGCACGGTGAGTAAGAGAGAATTCTTTTTAGTAAGGTGAGGCATATTAGAGAGTGGTGAGACTTCTTTATGAGAGGAGCTAACTTTATTGATTTGATCTTTATTTTTTTTGAATAAATTTATTTTTTCTCTCTCAAATTTTTTTCTTAACCACTAATTTATTTGATTTAATTGGTGGTTGTTTTGGATCCTGAGCCAACGTATTTGATTTATGCTGAGTAGCATGTTGTTCTATATGGTATCAAAGATATAGATTTTGAGATTAGTGGTTCGCTTGTTTGCAGTTCTATATAGCATCAGAGCTATCGATTTGGAGATTGATAGTTTTGTGTGTTTGAGGTTCTATATGATATTGGAGTGAGGTTAGAGTGTGGCAACATAGTGTACGGCTTTGTTAGATTTTTTAAAGCACAATCTTTCGAGCGGCGACTTGATTGTTGATGGTTTTAAAGATGATTGTCAGGTTTGGTTCTAGAGCTTCTAGTAATTCACTGTGCATGTAGACAAATATAAGAACTCTATTATGGTTTGATATTTAGAATGTGATAGCCGACTTCACCAACATCAATATGGCTACTTTGATACCACTACTTACCTCACTAACTTCACCAATGTCAATATGGTTACTTTTGAATAATATTTATTGTCCAATTTAGAAGTTTTTGGTCAAATTTTATCAGAAGGGACAAAATTTGTAGGATATATTGGAAGAGTTAGAGAAGATAGCAATAGATACTCTTAATAATGAGGTTATGAGAAGAAAGTAAAATATGAGATCTAAGAAGATGATGTGGATTCTTCAAGCTATGATGGATAGAGAGAATTATCTCCATATTTAAAATATAAAGGAGCCGAAGAAAGCATAGGATATTCTTATAACTATTCACTCAAGATATAGCTGGGCAAGACATCTCAAACAAAAGTTGCTTGAAAAGTATTTTTGGTTTTAGGCTTTCTTGAAAATGCGAAAGAAGGGCATAATTGGTTCGAAGATGAAGATTTGAAGTAGGAGGAGTTTAATCAGTTAGAGCTTGGATTAAGTTTCAAAAACTTAGAGCATGGCAAAGTTGATGTACTCGAGGATCAATCAGGTGAAGAAAAAATTTGAGAGCAAGAGGAGCTTGATCAAGTAGATGCTGCATCAATTTAAGAAGAGATTATGATTGAATAACCCACTAATTTTGAAATTGTTCAGCAAAAGTCAAAGAATGATACAGGTGATCTAATTATAAAGATCCATGCTAAGGAGTCAAATTATGCAAAAAAAAGTCTGACGTTGAAGCTATCCAACATATGAATATTTCTTGTGGAGATTTAGCTAGCCATGAAGATGAAGAGTCAACTAAATTTGAAGTAATATCATAGATCTAGCAGCAAAAAGATTTACTTGGTATGGTTGATTTATGTACTACCTTAGTATTTGACAAGATTTTTGGTATGCAAGTTAATTTTGAAGCTACTATGTATAGATTTTTGATATTTGGTTATTTGTATGTTTGAGATTCTCCTTAATATTCTTGGATTTTATAGTGGAACAGGCCGCACCAGATTTGTTGAGATTGATTTGAAGGTGGAGGCTTGAGGCGTACGCTAAGCTTTTCTTCCCAAGAATCATGCCTTTACTCGGCGGGGGTGGCTGGGTGGGGTCACATCTCCAACTCGCCATCTCTCACTGCGGTCTCATGGCCCAGGAGATTTCCTCTTTCTTTGATGCCTCTCGGTGCCATTAAATTATCGGTCACTGTCTCCAACTGCACTCATGTCACATGCTGCTGCTCAATAAACCACTCCCTTTGTCTCTTCCACTGTCCGCACTTGGAATATCTTATTCACCCATCTTAATTGGCTGATTAGCGTCTGACATTGCCACAAAGCCTACCTCTATGAAGCGTTATGAAGCTTTCCAGGGTCATGAAACTGATCCAGGCAGTCGTAATTTTCATATTTAAATGGAATACTGCCAATCTTTTGGGCCATATCGCATGAATCTCGGTGCAATTGGCATGTAGGGATGATCATTATCAGTCAGCAAGGTCTTTGAATCTCTCTCTGAACAGCTGTTGGAAAACAGCAGTCACCATGCATTCCTGTCACAAGCTGCTGCTCCGTCTCTTCCTTTGTCCACACTTGGAATATCTTATTCACCCATCTTAATTCTCTAAGCATCTGTCATGCATTGACTCACAACCTAACTCTAAATATATGAAGTGTTATGAAACGTTCCTAGATCATGGAAACGGAACGAAGTGCTTGTAATTTCCATATTTAAATGGAATATTGTCAATCTTTTTGGGCATATCACATGAATCTCGGTGCAATATATTGGTACCTAGGATGATCATCATCGGTCGGCAGCTGAAGCAACAAGCTCCATCAAATTTAAACTGTTGCAGCATGGGGGCTGAACCACCGGTTAAACTATTGATGATGTTTTGACGCTCTGACATGGTCTCTCATGCAACGGAGGTTGGCTCGGTCTCTTAATTTCTCCCTCTCTGTAGCATTTTGTCTGTAATGCGTTAATTTATCAAGAAGAATAAGAGAGACAGGAAGTTACATATGACCTGGGGGTAACGGTATTGGCCATTGACGCCCTGCCCGAAATGGAACGAGAGAGCTCTCCAAAGTGCGATCCTCGTAACACTTTTCCCAATCCGGCTTCCGCAGGCATATCACACCTCGTATTTGTATGGTCAACCTTATCAGGACTACAATATAAGATTTTTTTGACGATTTTTTTTTTTTTTTTTTTTTGCTAGAGTCTTCTTCTTTTTTCTCTTCTTCTTTTCCCTTGGTGGAATGAATATTGTATCCGCGCTGGAATGGTTTAATTTATCCGTTTTATCTAGAAGAAAATATCACATCATAACCCCACTCTTATTTCTTTGCAGCGGCTGATCTGAGCCGCTTTCCGCTCTGGAAGAGTTGTGATTTGTGCTGCGTGACAATTAAATAGTACAGATTCGGACACCGAAATCTTGGAGCACTTAAACGAGGCCTGCAAGTTGAAACATGTATTAAAATCATATGCGAATCTCTTCAAAATTGTATATAATTTAGATATAAAACGTAGGAGGGAATTCCTTTTTGCCAAGGTTTAGGTGTTCTGGAGAGATAATATTACTTGTTTTTTGAGGGGAGGTGAACTTATTATTTCGACTTCTATTTTTTAAAATAAATTTATTTTTCAAAAAAAAATTTCTTGCATCATTGTTGCTTAATTAGGTCGGTGATTATTCTAGATTTTAGATCTGCACATTTGATCTATATTGAATGGTATACCGTTTTATATTGATTTTAGACCGTGATAGTTTGTATTTTTATAATTTTATATTGTATCAGAGAGTGATTGATTTTGATATTGATGATTTACATGTTTTAGATTTTCTTTAATATTCTTGGATTCTGTGGTGGAACAGGCCGCACCAGAGTTGCCGAGATTGATTTGAAGGTGGAGGCTTGAGGTGCGCGCAAAGTTTTTCTTGTCGCGAATCATGCCTTTATTCGGCGGGGGGGGCCGGGTGGGGTCAAATGTCCAACTAACCATCTCTGGACTCTGGTTGCGGCCTCGAAGAGCCAGGAGGTTTCCTCTTTCTTTGATGCTTTTCTCCGCCATTAAAGTATCGGTTACTATCTCTAACTGCATTCATGCCACATGCTGCTGCTCAATAAACCATTCCAACCGTGCTCTTTGTCTCTTCCACCGTCCGCACTTGGAATATCTTATTCACGCATCTTAATCGGCTAAGCATCAGTCATTGCCTCAAAGCCTAATTTTATCGGGCCGAAATTTTTATAAAATTTGTTGGGTGAACAAGAACAACCAACAAAATTATAGTATTACACACTGGGGTGAGATTTCTTTTTCCTTTCTAGGAAAAATCTAACTGCCCCGCTTTAAAGTATTTATGAATGTAAGATTAGCTCAGTCTATAATCTTAGTACTGGTCCGATCCATAAATCTTATATGATTTTCAACCCAACCATCCCAATAGACCCTTAAATAGAATATTATCGATTTTTTAGGGCATATGACATGGATCTTAGTGCAATTGATACGTAAGGGATGATCATTATCGGTCCAGCAAGGTCTTTGAACATGTCCGAACAGCTGTTGGAAAAACAACATTCACCATGCGTTCTTGTCACAAGCTGCCGCTCCTTGTCTTTTCCAATGTCCACACTTGGAATATCCTATTCACCCGTCTGTGCTGTCCAAGCGTCTATCGTGCATTGGCTCATAGCCGGCCTCCATGAAGCTTTATGAAGCGTTCCTGGGTCATGAAACTGATCCAAGCACTTGTAATTTCCATATTTAAATGGAATATTGTCTAAGCTACGATACTTGAAAAGAAAAAAATAAAGACCTCCGGACCAGATCTACGATGATGGTGATTGCAAGGCTGTTCTCTCAGAGAACTTATACCTTGGATCCAGTCTACCAGCTCAGCTATTGACCAGGGCGTATACGAACCTGCCATGTGGAGCTACAATACTTTAATAAAATAAAGACTTCCCAGACCAGGTGAGTGGTGACCTCGGCAGCGTTGTGATCGAGGCGGTGGCGGCAGAGGGGATGAAGGTGATATTAGAGTTGGGGACGCGCGCACCGTTGATCTCGAGGGCGGGTCCATCTCATGGTGGTGGCAGGGGGCGAAGGGGGCATGGCTTTAGCACTGCAGGGGGTGATGTGAATGTAGAAGAGGAGGATCTCGAGCCAAGAAGATGGGGCCAGGATGGGAGGGGGGTTCGGGGTGCGCGCGTTGGGGAGGAGGCCATGGAAGGAGGTGGCGGAGGCAATTAACGATGCCCCATCGGGATGGGGACGGGGACGGGGACAGCGAGGGGAGGCAAATCGCCAGGGACCGCAGCTGCTCCTCCTTTTCCATGGCTGGCGGTGGATCCATCATTGCTGCCAGATCGGGTATGGATTCAGCATCCGGATGCTGATCATTCCTCCATGGATTTTGAATCCCCCCCTGTCGTTGCATTAAAATCTCAATCGAGATTTAGGGTTAGGGTTCTTGGAATCGGAGTAGGGGCGGGGGGGATGACGAGGGAGTTTGCAAGAAGGTGGGGGCCGGGCAAGGCGTTGGGGTCTCTTCGATTTTCTTTACCTATCCTAGCTCCGTGCGGCGAGCTGCTATAGGCCCAATCAACAGTCAAGTTGGTAGACTGGGTCTAGGGTATAATCTTTCCGCGTGCATGGATATATATGGGCTCTCCAACCTTGCAATCACCGGTGCAGAAATTTTTATTTTTTTTTTTAAAAGCATTGTAGCTCCTTGAGGTAGGCTCTCATAGGCCCGATCTATAGTTAAGCTGGTGGACCGTATCTAGAATATAATTTTTCAAATGCACAAGATGAAGATATTGGTGACAGTATACCTTATGCGCGGTGTATCAACTCAACTCAACGGTACGATTGAGTTGATACATCGAGCCAATTATTTTTTGCCACGTTTGCTTAAGAGATCAGAATGTGGGCGACGCTAATTCCCTACCGTTTGCTCGGGAGAGGAGGGTAGCTAGAGTTCCGTTGGCTTTAAGCAATTATAGCACCAGCATGGCTGCATCTGTAGCCGATCGCGGTCGTCAGTTTCTATAGTGGCGCATCTAAATGCATGCTTGATGGATGGCACGATCGTCAGTTTCTATGATGGTGCATCTAAATGCATGTTTGATGAATGGCACGATCGTCAGTTTCTATGATGGTGCATCTAAATGCATGTTTGATGAATGGGTCTAAAAAAATCCGCGGTCGGTTATGTGATGATGTGATGCATACGGTGCATGCAATAATTTGCACTTGCGTGTTTTTTTTTTTTTTTTCCTTCCTTCCCTTACGTTGAAGGGTTAAGTCGCTGAGCTGGTGAATCAAGGCATTTTGCTCCGTTCCCTTTCGGTTATCAAACGGACTGCAGGACGCCGGGGGTCACTGGTCCTCCGATTGCGCTACAGCTGTCAATTTCGGTCATTTTAAAATTACTTTCACCAGCAATAATTTCCCGCCCGAGAGGACACGTCACCTGTTCTCTCCCGTCCGTAGTGAGGTGGGGCCCACTCCTTCCATGGATCGGTCCCGTGGCGGTTCCTTTCCAAGCGCTCTGAAAAGATGTATATTATTATCATTATCGTTGAGGCGGGCCCGGGAGCCACTTTCTCTCCCTCTTCCACTCTATTATAATATTCTATGATAAAGTAAGTCCCTCTCCCTCTCCCGTTTAATTATTGATTATCGGCAGTGCAGTACTGTAGTGCGAGGGATGGATGATCATACAGCGACAGCCCCGCCCCAGTCCCCCACCACCGGCCCTCTCTCTCTCTTTCTGTGGATCCCATCCCATTGTCAGTGGAAAGAAACAAAAGGGCCACTAAAATTAGGGCCGATGTATTTGTTTCTTTTTTTATAAAAGAATGATTATTTTCCAAGAAGCGGACCTGCCGCTGCACTCGATTCAGCGTCCGGTCCCCTCCTCCGAGCAGGGCTGTTACCGCCGGCTCTTGATTTGGTGTAGCCCCTGCCGATATAGTCAGTCCTCCCTCTTTTTCCTCTTGGCCTTCTCCTTCCCCCCCGTTAATGCCTCTTCCTTCGTAGCTGCTGCGCCATCTTGTCTTGATTCTGGGATCAACTGCCGGTGGAGCAGGCCGTCCTCGTCTCCGAGAGATGGAGCGGCAGAGCTTCAATCGGGTGATGAGCTTGGGGATATCGGACCTGGCGCTGGAGTGCGTGTTGGGGTACATCGACGACCCCCGCGACCGGGAGGCCGTCTCCCTGGTCTGCAAGAAGTGGTACCGCATCGATGCCATCACCCGTAAGCACATCACCATCGCCATCTGCTACTCCGCCAGCCCCGATCGGCTCCGGGAGCGCTTCCCTCGCCTCGAGTCCCTCAAGCTCAAGGGCAAGCCCCGGGCGGCCATGTTCAACCTCATACCCGAGGACTGGGGCGGCTACGCCGGCCCCTGGGTCTGCGAGATCGCCGGCGCCTTCAACTGCCTCAAGGCCGTCCACTTCCGCCGGATGATCGTCCAAGACGCCGATATCGGTGTCCTCGTCAAGGCCAGGGGCCACATGCTCCAGGCGCTCAAGCTCGACAAGTGCTCGGGTTTCTCAACCGATGGCCTCTTGCTCGTGGCCCGCTCCTGCAGGTCCTCCTCCTTCCACCTGATCAGTTTCTACCTCAGAGTTTACGCTCTCTTTTCCCCGCAAGCGTTCTACTCTCTCTCTCTCTCTCTCTCTCTCTCTCACACACACACACACACACACACCAGTAGTTAATATTTATGTTTCGCTTGAGTCGATCGGATATTGTTTTATACCTATCACCGTTTATCGAGTCATGGTATCTTGATTTTACTCATCGCTTGCCTCTGTATGTTCTCTACTGAATTATGGATATGATGCTAGAGCATGTCCATGGTCTCTTTATTCCCTCTTGGGCTTTGGCTTCCTGCTGCTAATATATTTTCTCAGCTTCGTGACGGAAGGCTGAATGTGTACTCGCCTGATTTTTATAGGATCATGCAAGTTCGAATTGGGTCTCTTAAGATTGGGCACACGAGATCTTAGATCGATGCTTTTCTATTGAGGTTTTGTTCTCGAGGTTCCCAGGGGCTCCGGAGCTTGTTGTCGTAGTTCATAATTCTGGGCTAACAGTGTTCGGTGTTATTTTCTTGTCCCTTTAATCTATGTCTTCTTAGCCTATTATAATCTTATTTATTCTCCGAATTTACAGCATTTTGCTTTCGTCTGAAATAAATATGTTTCTCTAATTAGAAAATCTATCATCGCAAAAGCAGCCTACGAATATAACTAGTCAATCTCACTTAATTGTGTTTGATGTCTAAGGTGGTATTTTCTATTGTTCTGACGAATTATAATAGTTTTCATAGTACCTTTCTATTAGTTCATATATTTCTCAACATGTATCAAACATGTTGTTGGACACCTCAAATTGTGATAATTGATGTGTTTTTGACATCGATTCACATGCTTGTTTCTCCAGGCTTGTATTTCACATGCTTAATGCTATACTCTTCAATCCTAGGATTGTTGTTAATTTCGCCAGGTGCAAGAATGATGTCATAGTTCTTTGCCTGTTATATTTGTTTCCAGAGCATATTCCAACAAGTTAAATAGATATCTTCATTCTTAATTTCCACAATGTCTTTCTCAGCAAATTTCTTCTTTTGTTGTAATGGAGGCAGCTTTTTTATTTTTTTTATTTTTTGAGTTATTCATGATTACTGATTGTGTTCAGAATGAGTAGACTCCATTAGCCTTGGTAGTCATGATTACAGATACGAATAGTCAGACACTTTTTATGTGCTTCAAGTTGAAGAGTAGTTTCTCCACACACACACACACACACACACACACACACACACACAGAGAGAGAGAGAGAGAGAGAGAGAGAGAGAGAGAGAGAAGGGAAGACAAACAATTAAATTGTAAGGTAACAGCATGTGAGAGTTTGAGATATTCACAAAATGTTTGCTGCTTTACTATTGAGCTCACCATGCACTCTAGAGCAGAGCTGAACTGGCATAGTTTATAATTCTGGGCCAATGTTGCTGCCTTCGCTCTTTGTTGCTATTCTATATTCTTCTGCCCTTTGTAGTATATTAATTGATGTGCTTTTGGCCTCTTTTTTTCCTTCTAAAAGAATGGAATTTATAGCATTTTTTACATATGAATATGATTCCATATGGACGCAACAAATCTTGGCGAAGGCAGCCTCTAGATATGGCTAGTCTCTTTCATAATAATTTCTGGTGTCTAAATTTAAAATTTATGTTGTTCTAAAGACTGACTGGATTCGGTAGTTTGATCCAGAGTCCTGACTGCTCCGAGTCCAAGTGGTTACTGGTGATGAATTGTAGCTCATTGACATTTTCTTGGCCAAGTAGTTTAGTAGTAGAGGCTGGAGCTGTTCAGTCCCTCTAGATTTAACATAAACCAATAGTGGTGCTATCCAATTTCTCTAGTTGTGTATTATGGAATTTTTAATGTGCTGCTGGAGATGAATCTTGGTGATGGGATAGCAATCAATGTTGCCAATCTCTCATAATATTATTTTAGAGCCAGACTATATTATATGATTGATGAAGGAACTGGTTATTTGATCTGAATTGCTAAGAGCTACAGAGCTAGTGAATCTGAAAATGACCAAGTTGACTCGGCTTAGGTTCTAGGTCTAGTTCTAGGTTTGCCAACCTAACTCCATATCATGGTCTGGTGTGCCAGTACCAAGCTCTGGATCGGTTGCCGAGCGGCACGTGTTTGTACGGGCCCGCACCGTGCCATGCTGGGCCTATTCGACATAGTAGAGGAGGTGGGGGAGAGGGCGAACGGGAGAGAGGAAAAGAGAGAGAAGGGGGAGAGAGGGAAGTAGAGAGAAGGAGGGTGGTGGATGCCGGCAGAGGCTAGCGATCCGGGCAGGAGGCGGAGGAAGGCTTCGTGGTCGGGTCTCTTATTTCATTCGAAATAGGGGTTTAGCCGCGTTTTTAATTTCGTGATTTTTAAGTAAAGTCGATAAATTGCTTGCCGGTTCACTTAAAAATATCGAAATTAAAAATAATTTGCCGACTTCACTTAGAAATCGTGAAATTAAAAAAGCAGCCGGACCCCTGTTTCAAACGAAATAGGGGACCTGGTTGCAGAGCTCGAAGGAGCGTCCTTCGTGCGGCTTGCCGGCCGGCCTCCACCCCCCTCTGTCTTCCTCTCCCTGTCCCTTTCTCTCCTGCTCACTCTTTTTTCATCTCTTTCCTTCTCTTTCTCCCTCTTCGGCAACAAGTTTCATTTTCGTTGCCGAAACCGTCCCGGTCCACCACCGTGACGGCTCGGTACGACTGAAACCGCCTAGTTCGGGATGGTTCCGCTGACCCTGCTCCATATTTTCCTATCTCGAAGCTGCCATGTGAAGGACACCCTCTTTTATTCCTAATAGTTTTATATTTCATATCATTGTTTAGTTTCAGAAGATCTTCTGTCACATCTTAGTTTTTTCAAATGCTTTTGCATGCCATGTGGACATCTCTCTTATATTCATAACTTGCAAAGGATCTCTTCATGTTGCTCCAAGGGAATGAAAACACTTGCATGATACAATTGAAAAACTCTTGAGGAGCTTCAACTTTATAGCATATTGAGGTTATTTTAGATAATAACATCTTGTTCTGGTAAAGCACTGGCAATTTACAGTTAACAGGCTGTCACAATACTGAAGATTGTGAAAAATGTTATTTAGCCTTGTCCCTTTCAGGAAAATTAATATTTCTCATGTATATGCCTATTTCTTGGCATCCTGTGCTGATCTGAGAGATGCTAGTTGATGCATCCAGCTGCAGGGTGGTGGGAGTGGGGATGGTATGGTGATGGAGACTATGACATAGGGAATGTGGCCACAAATCATGTGAATAATATATGATGTCATTGGTAGAGATTTTTTCCCCTGCAGGTTTATATTGGCACGAGTTACTGTTATTCCCTGTCTAATTGTGTGCTTGTCGCTAATTTCACTCAGTGTGAGGCATGTTGCTTGGCCTGTTAAAATAGTTATTTCCTGGAGCATGCTAAAAGCAGATTTAACTAGGGCCTCCATTCTTAGAAATTTGAAAGATTTTTCAACACCCTTTATTGCAAATTATTGATTCTTTTTTGATTCAGTAGCTCTGGCATGCATAGACAACTTTTTCTTTTGGGGGCCCAGTCATGATTTTTCAGTTATATACGTGATGAAAAAGACATTTAAGCCTTTAACATGAAGTGCAAGGAAAAAAATATTGTGGTGGGATGGTGAGTTGCACCTTTCGTACTGGTCAGATGGAACGTATGATTGATTATGCTACTTGCAACATTAACAAGAATAGACATGAAAAATAGTTATCTTTCAAATTTCACCCTAGACTGGCAAATCTTATTTGGGATAGTTACAAAAATGAAACTTTATTTTTTCAGATCTTATATATCTTGGAAAGTACTGTCCAATTGCAAAAACAGCATCAAAGATTCCTGTTATTTATTGTTAACAGAAAGACAAGAAAGAAGAAATAAGAATTGGTTCTCGAACTCTAACACAGTGGCATCCCCAAACCCTTTGACCGCAACTGGAATTGTCTTCCTCCTCCATTTAGAAACCTCCCTCTAGCTTTCAGCTCATTTTGAGACCGGTGTTCAAGGATCCTTAAACACATTGCTAGAAAGCAAAGGGAAAACCAACTAGGCTGTTATGTTAAGAAAGAGTGCCAAAGGAAACCTTGATAGCAAAGGATTTCTAAAAGTTATTAGCTATGCGGTGATAAAAAGAAAAGGACTCAAAAGCCACACAGATAGATATGAAAAGTTTTGTTGGTTTTAATTATGTTTGCATAAACACTTTATTGACCGGTTAGTAAAAGCAGCATAAAACTAATGAACATCCCAAGCCATGATTTTCATCAGTAACTGTGATTTTTCACTTATCCTTTTGAATATATTTTGGATGTTAGTTGTTGTAAAACCATGATTTTCATTAGTGTCTGTGATTCACGAAGGATATCTTTGGGAATGTATCCTTAATTAACATGCAGGTGATCTGATTGCATGGTGCTTTTGCTTGTGATTCTGTGTTGTATAAAGTGCTTTGTGGTATTATGTATCTAGAAGATGTTTGATGATTGTCCAGTGCTTGTTCTGCCATTATTAATAAAATAACTGATGTTTCATAATGTCTATCCGCAGATGCCTTAGAATTTTATTTTTGGAAGAAAGCTCTGTTGCTGAGAATGATGGTGAATGGCTTCATGAGCTTGCTGTCAATAATTCTCTACTTGAGACTTTGAATTTCTATATGACAGAGCTTAGAATCTCGCCACAGGACCTTGAGCTACTAGCCAGGAACTGCCGGTCTTTGATTTCCTTGAAGATCAGTGAGTGTGATGTCTCTGATCTAATTGGCTTTTTCCGCACAGCAACAGCACTTGAAGAGTTCGGTGGGGGCTCATTTAATGATCAAGCAGGAGAAATCAACAGGTATGAGAGGGTTTGCTTTCCTCCCAGGCTATGCTGCTTGGGTCTCATTTATATGGGGATGAATGAAATGCACATAATATTTCCATTTGCTGCTTCACTAAAGAAGCTAGACCTGCAGTATACTTTTCTCAGCACTGAAGATCATTGTCAGCTGATTCAACGGTGCCCCAATCTAGAAATTCTTGAGGTAGCATATGTAACAACTTTCTTTGTCATTTCATTCCACCAGTTTTAGGTCTTCTGTTCGGTTAGACTGCCTTTCACTTGATTGTTCTTCTAATTTGCTTAATAGGTGAGGAATGTTATTGGAGACCGAGGATTAGAAGTTGTTGCTCAGACATGTAAGAAACTTCGAAGGCTCAGAATAGAGCGAGGGGATGATGAACAGGGCCCAGAGGATGAACAAGGTAGAGTTTCACAGATAGGGCTGTCGATTCTAGCTCAGGGCTGTCCTGAACTGGAATATCTTGCAGTATATGTGTCTGATATCACCAATGCAGCTCTGGAATCTGTTGGCACTTTCAGCAAAAACCTCTGTGATTTTTGTCTTGTTTTGCTTGATAGAGAAGAGGTGATAACAGAGTTACCCCTCGACAATGGGGTTCGTGCTTTGTTGAGAGGTTGCACCAAGCTTAGAAGGTTTGCTTTTTATCTGAGACCTGGAGGTCTTTCAGATGTGGGTCTTGGTTACATTGGCGAGAACAGTAGTAATA
This sequence comes from Phoenix dactylifera, assembly GCF_051530095.1. Taxonomy (NCBI): domain Eukaryota; kingdom Viridiplantae; phylum Streptophyta; class Magnoliopsida; order Arecales; family Arecaceae; genus Phoenix; species Phoenix dactylifera. Next base: position 146,426 of record NC_143197.1, read on the forward strand.
TTCGGTGGATTCTCCTGGGTAATGTTGGTGAATCTGATCTTGGACTTCTGCAATTGGCAAGAGGTTGCCCAAGCCTACAGAAGCTAGAGTTGAGGAGCTGTTGCTTTAGTGAGCGTGCTTTGGCCCTTGCAGCAATGCAGCTTCCTTCATTGAGATACTTATGGGTGCAGGGATACAAGGCATCACCAACTGGCAAGGACCTTATGGCCATGGCCCGCCCCTTCTGGAACATAGAATTCATCCCTCCTAGACAAGATATTGCTTATCATGAATTTGAAGATAGACGGGGTGGTGTAGATAGTCAGGCTCAGATACTTGCATACTACTCCCTTGCTGGAAGGAGGACAGATTGCCCAGAATCTGTGATTCCTTTGTATCCACCAGCATGAGTGTACATATGTACTTTGCAGTTTTTTTTTGTTTTGTTTTTTTTTCTTTTTTTTCTGTTTTGTTTTGTTCTTTTTTTCTATTTCCTTTTTGCTGCACTCCTTTTTCTATTGTAATTGCCAAAATATCTGGGTGGTGAGCATGTCTATATATATCTTGCTTGTATCATCTTGAAAATCTGAGCAGTGAGTTCTGTAATAAGCTGTCAACTATTCTGTAATCAAAGAATTTTAGTGACAGCCATGATTGATGCTGCCTTATGATGGCTTGGGGTATATGCTCTTGAACTTCTTATATTAAGTGCTAATTCTGTTGCTGCTGCTACTGGGATTTATGTGTGTAGAACATTTGACCTCTGGCTAGAGCAGAACATATTCAATCTTATCTATTGCAACTTCTGTTGCTATGAAGCCTTTCCAGGAATCTTTAAATTGCAAGGAGATCTGTTTAGAAAACTTGCATATCTGCCTTTATATATTCCAGCTCCTTTATTTGTTATTTTGGATTCCTCTCTCCTTGTTTTGGAATCAGATATGAGTAGGATTTGAGATTTTTATGGGAGTGTTCCCAATTGATCTGGTACCCTTATCCTACCTGGTTTTTGTTCCAAGCATTATGATTTAAAGATGCCAGGAAGTTCAGATCAAAACCACCTGCTCTATTCTCAACAAACTGGTTGTCGACTTGCTGTATTTTACTTCCTTTGAAACTCTCCGACAGAGTTCTATCAAAAAAAAAAAAAAACTCTTCGACAGATGAATGCTAGAAATATAGTTTTTAGTCAGAAAATGACCAGCAATTAGCACTTCACCATAAACCGCAGACCTGACCTTTGTTAGTAATGCTTATCACAAAAAGCTATATTTTTTATGTCAGATTAAGCGTTGTCCACAAACCGATTAAGAGGAGAGATTTATAATCCAAATAGTATACATCAAAAATTAAAAAAAGGAAGTAAATATTGTTGATTAGAAAAAATAGTAACAACAGCATTATCACCTCCGCCCCCAATAGCTGACATTGTTAAATTGTATTCCCCAAATATTTCATGCTTAAGATATATATGATTCCAAAAAATTTGGAGAATGATTCAGTCTACAAAAAAAATGACAGAAGTTTTGGTTGACAAGTTCAGCATGTTCAAGAGAAAAGTCGTGTGTAATAAAATTTAATGAAGCTTTATGCATGAATGACACGCTCCTCCTGATAGCATCCCCTGAAGCTTGACAAATCGTAGCCATAATAGTTTTCGCCTCTTCTGTTTTAAACTTGGAGGGAATCGCTCAAGGCGGCGCAGCATCCCGCTAAACGGTTGGATTTATGAAAAGCAAGCCATTAGAAAAAGAAAAGAAAAGAGCAATAAGCTGCGGACACCTGCATAAATTCTATTTTGGCTGAACTGGGTTAGCTGATGAGGGAAAAGAGAAGAACAAGGTCAGACCAGCCGTCCTCTACTTCTGCTGAAAAAACAAGACACAATCTCGCTCTCAGTGCGGGATCAATAAAAGATGAATGGTCGGCGGTGAATGCACCAAGACCCCAAGCAGAAGCAGGCTGCTATGCTCTACTTTAGCCGTATCTGACAAATATATGTACATTTATATGCTTATTAAGCAAACATGAATCAACTTTTCCGCGCGCTGTTTGTTGGCTGTTGTGAGGCCCCGTCTTTTAGAGAGTGTACAGGTCTGTGCTTCCCGCTATATATTATATATTATATAGATCTTAGATATTTATATAGAGAACTGAAAAATTTAAATAAAACCTTCTAACTAGTCTTTTTGGATGGGGTTCAAAGTTATTACAAATGATATCAAAGCGAACAGTTCATAGTCCAAATAAACTAGGGGATACAACTGCAAGAGTCCATTTCAGTTCGCCACGTCTAATTTTAGTATTTGTGATTGGATTTATGGTATGAATGATTGGAGGATTGATGGGGACATCAGCTAGGTCCCCATTTTATTTGCATATTTGTTTATTGTTATTTTTGGGTTTATTTGTGTTTTAGGGCTTATTTGTGGGTTTATTGGGAATTATTTTATGTAAGGGGTTTTATTTTAATTGTTCTTATGGGGCCCTATTTATAGGGAACTTTTATGTTGATTAGGGTTTAATGAAGAATTAAGAATTGCTTTCCCCCACGTTTTCCTCTTCTTCTCTTCTCCTCCCTTCTCTTTCTTCTCTTCTTCTTCCTCCTTCTCTTCCCCTCTTCTTCTGCTTCCATTTTTAAATTTGGTCCGGCATCAACTTGGTATCAGAGCAAGGCTGGTTTTGCCCCTGCTGCCAAAGCCCCGATCCAACAATAGCCTTCTTTTCCCATTGGTTCTCACGGTGCTTCAAGGAGAACAGGGCCTTTCCCTCTGTCAGTCTGCTCAAAAAAAAAAAAAAAAAAGATCGTTCTTTCGGTTCTCACAAAAAAAAGGGGACAGAGGGAACAACCTTGATCCACCGAGCTTCTCTCGGCTCCTCTCCTTCCCTCTGTCAGCTTCACATAAAAAAAAAAACTTTCTGTAGCCGAGAGAGGAGAAAGACAACAGTCCCTGTGCCAGATTCTCCCTGCCCATCGTCGCACTTGATCCGCCGCCGCCATCAGTCGCCGCCGCTTCCCCCACCACCGGCAAACACTGTCAGCCGGTGTATGGCCGAGCGCCGACGGATCCCCGGATTCCTGTGGCCGCACGAATACTACGCCGTACGTCGACCACGGACACCGGAGCGTGTCGAAGGGCCACGAGTGACTCCCGCTGCCGGAAAGAGAAAGAGCGTCGCCGATCTATTCTCCACCTTGTCCCTCGACACTGTCGACGCACCCGCCGACCACCGCGCACAAGGGAATCCCGGCCGCCACCACGACCAGCCGCTGCCTGTCGCCGCCAACAACGGAGCTGCGGCTGCAAGCTCCGCCGCCACGCCGTTCGGCCGCTCCGCAACCACCGCCGAAGCGACCGGGCCGTTCTCCCGAATCAATCGGGAGGTTGAAGACGAAGTAGGTAACGGGTAAGTTCTAAACCCGTTACCCCAAAACCCGCTAGCCCGGGTCCACAACCAACAAATTTAAAAAAAAAAAATTGGCACGTGATCTGCACGAGCTGAATTTCAAAGTTATCGGAGCGGGTCTCATTCCAAACCCGAATCCGGTAACCCGAACCCGTTAAGGTTCAAAAAAAAAAAAAAAAAAACTAACCTTTGTTTCTGTCGAAGGGAAACCCTAGGGTTTCCGCCGCCGACGCCATTGCCGCCGCCCCTGCCGTGCCGTCTCTGCCGCCGACGCCTTTTTCTCCGTCAACCGAGCCGCGCCGCCCCTGTGTCCTCCGTCCGTGCCGCCTCCTGCCGCCGCCGAGATCCGCCATCGCCCGAGCCCCATTTTCTCCCTCCCCCCCGAGCCTCGCCGTCGCCGTCCCCGCCGCTCCCGCGACCGCCCGATTGCCACCACCGCTGCCTCCTACCCCTCCTTGCTTCGCCGCTGCCCCTCTGCTCGCATGCCGCAAAACCACCGCTTCCACCACCATTTCACCGCCTTTTCCCCACCGAGCGGCGCCGCCTCTCCATCGCTATCGCACGCCACCGCAGCTCCGCCCCTCCTCCTTATCACTGTCGACCGCCACCTGCCGTTTTCCCCTTCCGCCGCGAAGCACCGAGCCCCTTCCCCCTAACTCCACTTTTTTCCCACCCCCTGTTGCAGTCATCCAAGCCACCATCGCGGGCTTCCTTGGCCCGCCTTCCACCAAACCCTCCCTTCTGGCCCTGTTGCCACTTGTCCAGCAGGCCACCAGCCCAGTCCATCTCTACGGCCCGACTCTGTTCCGTCAGCCCAGGCCCGTGCACCGTGATTTGAGCGCGGCCCAAGGCCCTTGGCCGCAGGCCCTGTTTCAGGCCCAAACCAGAGTGTTCTTCAGCCCATTTCCACAGCTCAGGAAGCCTTGTGCTGTAGATGCAGGTCCATAACTCCAGCTAGCTCTGCCCGGCGCCAACTTCGTGTTCGAGACTCCACGAGCAGACGATTCTGCTCAACTGCATTCACCACAGGTAATAGGTTCTTCCTCCTCTGGGCTTGCTTATCTAAATATGTTCTAGTTCTCTTGCATGACAGCCCTATTTTGAAACTTATTTTCTTGTCAAACTGCAAAACCTAGAACATTTTCCACCACACCCGTCCTACCTACCAATTAAATCTAAATATTAAATTAGCACACCTTAGCGACAGGACATCATCAACATCCATAGATCAGATTACTTTCGGACTTTGAATGACTGTAAAACGTGTTTGCAACCTAACTTCTTATAGTGACTAATTTTCTACTTTAATTCTGAAATAACCAAAGTACAAATTAGTAACATTTAATTTTAAGTTACTTTTGTGAAAAGTTGCTGATTTCCGAATTCATAGTAGGTTGCATTAGTGGGGTGCATCAGTAGGTTGTCCTGCATCACATTTGGACAATTAGGGTTCATTAGTAGCATTGCATATCATATCACCAACTAGAGTAGTTCCTGTATGCCCACCCGTAGTGGTAGAGAGTACCTCCTCACTGACTCTCAGACCCCTTTAGCTACCATGAACCCCAGAGTTATACAAGATATTCTGGAACAATTAGCTGCAATACGAGCTGATCAAGACGAATTCAAACGTGAGATCCGTGCTCTAGTACAACACCCTAGGACTCCGGAACCATCAACCCCAATCGCAGCTTATCCCGAGTTTGGTTTGACCACACCACCTGTAGCTTTTCCCCATCCCCCTAGGAACCAACTTCATCCTGATCACCAGCGCGATCTTGACGAGAGACTACTTCGTACCGTGCGAGTAGAAGCCCCCACATTTGCTGGTCAATTAGAGCCGAGCGTATACCTTGATTGGAGAGCAGCCATGGATAATTATTTTGAGTGGTACGATATGACTGATGATAGAAGAGTACGGTTTGCCAAAATGAAGCTTATTGGGCAAGCTCACTGGTACTGGCATAACGTTGAACATCGGCGTGAGACCCAGAGGCTTCCACACATCACCACTTGGGAGGATATGAAAGAAAAACTGAATGAGAAGTATCTGCCATTCTCTTACCGACAACGCCTTATGGATAGGTGGCAGAAACTAACTCAAGGAACTTCAACTGTTGCCGATTACATTGCACGATTTGAGGAGTTTCACATGAGGTGCGGTGTAATCGAAGAGGAGACTGTTACTCTTTCTAGGTTTCGAGCAGGACTCCGCGAGGAGATCCAGAAAGAATTGATCCTCCGAGAGATTACTATCCTTGGCCAGGCATACCAATTGGCTCAAGACGTGGATAGTTTTTTACGAGTCCCTGTGGTGAGACGTACCGACTCTCGGTTCTTACCCCCAGGAGCCCGACCTATTCAAAGCCATCTCCCACAACCCAGACCACTCTCCAACCATCCTTCCCAGCCCGGTTCTAGCCAAACACCGACTAGGACGTTCCCGGTGCCTGTTCAAAGTACATCAACTGATAAAGGAAAAGGCATATTAGGGTCCAACCCGCCCTTAAGAAACCAAACCTAGTGTTTCAGGTGCCAAAAGTTTGGCCACATTGCGTCCCAATGTAATGCCAAGACCTATTTAATGACTGAACTGGAAGCAGGAACCCAGGATACTGAGTGTGTCGAGGAAGTCTATGAACCCAACATCGAGGATTTTGTAGATGACTTTGGAGAAGAAAAGACCGGGTTAGAGTTTGTTCAGACTGAATACCAAAATGAGCCCACTGATAGGAATGACCAAAACCATAGGCTCCATGTGGTTAGGTGCACACTAGCCCAAACAAAGACCGAACAAGACTGGCGAAGAACCTCCCTATTTTATACACTTATTAAGATTAATGGTAAAACATGCAAAATCTTATTTGATAGCGGGAGTTGCATCAATGCCATTGCGTCTGGAGTTGTTTCTCGCCTTGGCCTGAAATCTACCCCTCATCCTAATCCATATAAAGTAGCCTGGGTAGATAAGACGTCCATTTCGGTATCAGAAAGATGCCTTGTCCCGATTCAATTCCTATCTTATAAAGACGAGATTTGGTGCGACTGCCTTCCGATGGACGTAGGTCAAGTCATTCTAGGAAGACCTTGGTTATACGATAGGGACGTCACACTTCATGGTCGGTCAAATTCGTGTAGTTTTATGTTCCAGGGTCGGAAAATTATACTGAATTCATTGCCTCCTAGAGAGCCCGGCCTTGAGAAGAAGGGTGCTACACCACAAAAAGATGCGTCACTTCACATCATTACTTCGAAAGAGGTAATGAAAGATATCGAAAGCCATTCACCTGTGTTCGCCCTTGTGGCTAGAGTTATCAATGTGGAGTCAAATGCCGAACATCCGGCCGCCGTAGCTCCTCTGTTGGAGGAGTTTCACTCTGTCTTCCCAACTGATCTTCCAGAGGCACTCCCTCCAATGCGTGATATCCAGCACGTAATTGATCTCATTCCTGGAGCGTCACTGCCAAATCTTCCCCACCATAGACTCAATCCAAACGAGCACACTGAACTGAAACGCCAAGTTGACGAACTCGTCACTCGAGGGTATATTCGTGAGAGTTTGAGTCCCTGTGCTGTACCTGCACTCCTCACTCCCAAGAAAGATGGCTCTTGGAGGATGTGCGTCGATAGCCGTGCTATCAATAAAATCACGGTTAAGTATCGTTTTTCCATTCCTAGGCTGGACGACCTTTTAGACTATATGTCTGGTGCTACAGTTTTTTCCAAGATCGACCTAAAGAGTGGGTACCACCAGATTCGGATTCGTCCTGGGGATGAATGGAAAACTGCATTCAAAACCAAAGATGGACTCTACGAATGGTTAGTAATGCCTTTCGGATTAACAAATGCTCCAAGTACTTTTATGAGGATGATGACACAGATCTTTCGACCATTCTTGAACAAATTTGTCGTTGTATATTTTGATGACATCCTCATCTATAGTCAAACTCAAGAGCTCCATCTCTTACACCTAAGGCAGGTTTGTGAAGTCTTGCGGAAAGAAAGCTTCTTTGCAAACCCTAAGAAGTGTGCCTTCCTGACTGATCACGTCACTTTCTTAGGATTCATAGTGTCTTCCAAGGGTGTCTCCGCTGATCCAGAAAAAGTAAGCGCGATAGTCGATTGGCCTGAGCCCAAGACCTTAGCAGAAGTACGTAGTTTTCATGGTCTGGCTACTTTCTATCGTCGCTTCATTAGAAATTTTAGTTCAATAATGTCTCCCATCACAGATTGCATGAAGAAAGGAGACTTTATCTGGACTAAGTCGGCATCCCAAGCATTTAAAGATATTAAGCATAGGATGACCGAAGCACCTGTCTTGCGCCTCCCCAATTTCACTAAGGTATTCGAGGTTGCATGTGATGCCTCTGGCGTTGGCATAGGTGGTGTGTTAAGCCAAGAAGGTCACCCTGTCGCATTCTTTAGCAAAAAGCTAAGTAACGGCAGGTTGCGTTATTCCACCTATGATAAGGAATTCTATGCGGTAGTGCAAACTTTGCGACATTGGCGACACTATTTGCTACCGCAAGAATTTGTCCTGTATTCAGACCATGAGGCTTTAAAGTATCTCAATTCTCAAAAGAAACTAAACCTTCGACACGGTCGATGGATTGAGTTTTTACAAGCCTATACTTTTGTGCTAAGACATAAAGCTGGAGTTGAGAACAAGGCTGCTGATGCACTCAGTCGATGGATCTTCCTCCTATCCATGATGAGTACTGAAGTAATTGGTTTTGAGAGGATCAGGGAACAATATACCACCTGTCCCGATTTTAGTAATGTATACCTGACCCTACGAGATGGAGTAGAGAGAGAGCACGATGATTTCTTTTTACAAGATGATTATCTCTTTCGCTCCGACCGATTGTGTATTCCTCGAACTTCTTTGAGAGATTTTCTAGTATAGGAAGTACACGCTGGAGGACTGTCTGGGCATTTCGGGAGAGACAAAACCATTGAGATGGTGGAAAGACGTTTCTTCTGGCCGAGTCTCAAGAGAGACGTGGCCAAGATCGTCGCTCAGTGCCGCACATGTCAATTAGCCAAGCAACGTAAACAGAACACTGGGCTTTACACTCCACTACCTGTTCCTGATTGTCCGTGGCAAGATGTTAGCATGAATTTTGTGTTAGGGCTTCTACGTACCTCGACCAAACACGATTCCATTTTTGTAGTGGACCGATTCTCTAAAATGGCTCATTTTCTCCCATGTTCTAAGACTTCTGATGCTTCTAGGATTGCGAAACTCTATTTTGACGAAGTCGTTAGACTCCATGGTCTCCCTAAATCTATCGTGTCCGATAGGGATGTTAAATTTATGAGCTATTTTTGGAAAACTCTTTGGCACATGATGGGTACCAAATTAAAATTTTTCTCTGCCTATCATCCCCAAACTGATGGCCAGACCGAAGTTGTCAACTGAAGTCTAGGGAGTCTTCTCAGATGTCTGGTAGGTGAGCATACTAGGACTTGGGATCTCGTGTTACCAACTGCCGAGTTTGCATATAATAGTTCGGTCAATAGGACCTTAGGCATGAGTCCTTTTGAAGTGGTGAATGGCTATAAACCTAGGCAACCCATAGACTTGATTCCCATGTCTCATCAACATAGAGTCTCTGAGTCTGCACAATCATTTGCTTCACACCTGCATTCATTGCATCAGGAGATCAGCAAACTTATTCACTCTAATAACTTAAAATATAAATCCCTTGCTGATTTGCACCGACGTTATAAAGAATTAAATGTAGGTGATTCAGTCATGGTAAGAATTAGACCTGAACGACTTCCTTCGGGGACGTTCAAAAAGTTGCAATCTCGTAGTGCGGGACCGTTCAAAGTCCTAAAGAAAATCAGTTCGAATGCGTATGTTGTAGATCTTCCTGAAGACTATGGGATTAGTGCGACATTTAATATTGAAGATTTAGTCCCATACAAGAAATCAACATTTATTCCTTCTGACCCTTTTGCTGATACATCCACTGTTGTTGATCACCCTGATCTAGCACCTGCTAGTGAGCCTCCACCTCCACAGTTTCATGCACGCAGAGAACACATAGAACATATATTAGATGAGCAGGTTATATCTACCAGGAGAAGAAGCTACCAACGTTACCTTGTTCGGTGGAAAGGTCGACTCGAATCAGATGTGTCGTGGATTTCGCGAGCTGAGTTGCAGCGCCTTGACCCGGATCTTCTGGAGCAGTGCGACAGCCGACCCGATCTACACTCGACGGCGTCGAGTTTTTCTCACCCGGGAGGAGTTGATGGGGACATCAGCTAGGTCCCCATTTTATTTGCATATTTGTTTATTGTTATTTCTGGGTTTATTTGTGTTTTAGGGCTTATTTGTGGGTTTATTGGGAATTATTTTATGTAAGGGGTTTTATTTTAATTGTTCTTTTGGGGCCCTATTTATAGGGAACTTTTATGTTGATTAGGGTTTAATGAAGAATTAAGAATTGCTTTCCCCCACGTTTTCCTCTTCTTCTCTTCTCCTCCCTTCTCTTTCTTCTCTTCTTCTTCCTCCTTCTCTTCCCCTCTTCTTCTGCTTCCATTTTTAAATTTGGTCCGGCATCAAGGATGCTGTGGCTTAAATAGGATAACTATGTGAGGACTTGTGCAAGCGCATGTTTAGTCTTATATTTACTATGCACTAGATAAATCTTCGGTACTTATATATATATATATATGTGTGTGTGTGTGTAAAAGAATCTAAATAATACCTTCTAGCTATTTTTTTTCGAGTAAGGTCTAGGATTGTTATAATTTTTTTATTAGTGTTGGATCAATAAAGATGAATCAATGACATGAAATGCACGGAGACCGCAAGTAGAAGCTGGCAATGACTTACCATGCCCTACTTTAGCCAACTCTAACAAATCTATAGATTTATATGTTAATTAAGAAATCTAGTCATAGAACTTCTCCATAAATGCCTATGCTATAACTTTTGACAAGTGGAATGAGTTGTGTTTTTGGATGTTTGCTTGGTAGAATAGTGACCAACTTCTTAATGCCCTCAACTTATATTCTCTTTATGGCCCAACAATTCACTCGCATTGTTAAAACGAGAATTGACGGGACTAATTCATGCATGTATTCAACTATTGTATAACATAAGAATGAGTAAAGCGATACATCGAGGATTAGATGGACTTTTCTTTGGCTTAATAATGTTGAGCATGCTATTTGGAATTTTATGAATTATGTTGTATGTGCACGATGATTAAGCATCAAAGATCATTGTAATATCACCTTCACTACCAATGAGAAATAAACAAATATAAGCTGGATCTATCTAAACTTTTGGTGTGAATTTTGCAGTGGAGTGTGAGCTATTTAAATATACATAGATGCGTAATAGGAACTTATTCAACCATTTCTTGCTAAAACAATTGAATGGAGCATCAAGAATAAAACAAGAAAATATTCAAGCCTTCTATTTTGTTAGCATAATTTTAGGGATCACATAACAACCCGTATCAATTTATAATATTTTTCTTTATTAGCATGATCTTATTTCAGTCGGTATTATTTTTTTTTATTCGCATGATCTTATTAGAGACATAATAACTTATATCAGCGAGTGCGAGTATTATTTTCTTTTATTAGAATGATCCTATATCAGCCCATATTATTTTTTTGTATGGAGTCTGTACAAGAATATATATAATCCCTAAGATGCACCAAATGTGCTAAAACAAAAAAATAAAATCATTTTTCTCTCTTTTTTTCTCTTATTTTTTTCTTCTTCAACGAATATTTTGACATATTTCAACCATAGAGAAAGCATTTAATATAATAGATTATTTGGGGACAACAATGCATGTAGATCTGTATAAATGTACCTTCAATTTGTTGATGATGTATGTCGGGCGGGGGCAACTGTTAGAAGTGGTGGTGATGATAGTAAGTTTCTAGGCATGGCGACTTTATACAAAAGATGATTGATTAGCTTGGAGGTTGCATCACTTCAAACCAACCATAGAATGAACTTAGCCGATATTCGGAACCATGGTGTATGGTGCCTCCCTTACCATCAATCATATAGAATGAACTTAGCCGATATTGGGAACCATGGTTATATGGTGCGTGTGCTAACTGCCAAGTTTTTTATTTGCGGGCATAACAATCTCGGAAGCCATTAGAGAAGCAGTAGGAGAGGAAACCAGAGAGACTTATGAGGGATGCACATCAGCATCCACCTTTGCAGATCAAACTCTCTCGTTTGCAGCTTGTTATCTCTGGGGAATGCGCCCTATGTACGATCTGCTGGAGACACAGCAGAGCTTGACATCCCTTCTGGTAGTGCCTGCTTGCACGATATCTCTTGCTGGAGAGATCGATGCTCTCGTTGCTGCTTAGCTGCCAGGGAGCGACGTAGGGGGGAACGGCTGACTGTCCTGTTTTTTGGAGATCATGAGTTTTGAGGTGTTTTTCTTTTTTTTCCGGTGACATTTAAATGATCGGTTGCTGATGAGTGCTGGGATCAGTCTTACAACCCCCTATTTCCTACTAGGATGTGTGTTGAAATTGAGAGAGTGGATAATAATAATCTAGACTTAGCCTCAGACCATGGCTGCAGTACGTGTGCTGTGGCGGTATACTTTTATACACCTTCATGCCTATTGCTTGTAACTAACGATCACATGGCCTATTCAAGAATCCCTTTTTCCATTCATGTACATGCGCCTGCTAATGATTTTATAGCAAATGGGAAGCTATATCTCCATTCACGTATGATGTTTGTGCATGTCAAGATGGCGTGTATTCGAGTGGATTAATCTTGAAGAGACTTATTCGGTGCCTCAAGATTTCAAACATCTCAAAACCTGCCAAAGCTCCAAGCTTCTTGTATATTCGAGTGCTACACCTCTATTGGTGTTTTCCAGACATTTCTTTTGGCCAATGAAGAAAGTACAGGCCCTGTTTCTTTCTACACAAGCTCTAAATCTTCAATTATGTACAACTAGCGAGACCCATTTGAAGGACTCGATCGGAATCAGAATATAACTCAAAGTCGGACACGATTTTAAAAGCATAAAGTTGTCGGACCATGGATGTGGTCTTTAATCTGTCTAATGGCAGATCAAAGCTAGAATAAAGTGGGAGCAAGGGCTATTCTTATGCAACTTGAAGGAAAGGATGCAGCCTCTCTCTGAAATAAAGTGGGTAATTCTGCCATCAACCTCAGAAAAGTTAACAGTGATCCCCACTTTGCTCATGTTGCATCGAATCTTCCTTTTAGTGCGAAATGGGAGGGGCCTAAATAATTTGCAGGTGACCTATCTGGGCAGCACACTTTCCCTGATAGTTGCAGCTACAGAAGCAACGGCAGTTTCAGCAGTAATAACAGTGGCATCTACAGCAGCAGCAGCAGCAGCAGCAACAAAGGAAACAAGAAAAATGATTGGAAGCGAAGAACCACCACAAGAGCCACAGTAGCTATAGGCTTTGCTTTATTCCTTGCGGAACATCCAGGTCAGTTAAGAATTGTCAGCACTAGAAAGCAACTGCTCCGAAGGATGATGGTGATATCAACGCTCCCTCATCCAGAACTCAGATGAACCAAATATTGGAGAGATGCGGCTGGCAAGCATACAGGAGATGTATACCCTTTAGTCATTGAAATCCAAAGGCAATAGAACAGGTGATTAGTTTGTTAGACGAGCACAACGAAGCACGATGTTAAGTGGTGCACCAAGGAGGAATTGACTCAGCTGCAGCGTACATGATCCTGAAGCCAAGATATTGTTTGCACATATTCATTTTATAGCAATAAGAGGTAGTCGCCAAAGTTCTCAGATTATTAGGACTGACCACACGACCACACCCCACTTCCCCTCGTGCCACTACGGCCAGGTCAGGAGTTCGAACGGTGGTGGAGAGGGAGAGAGTGAATGAGGTACTCCAAAGTTCAAAAAACACGGTCAGCTTATTAATTCATTTCGAGCAAGTATTTTATAAGACAACCCCTTCCATCTGCGCAAGGAAAGCATAAATGGACGAAGATTCCTATCCAGAAAGAGCCGAAAGTAACTTTGAAGCCCGCAGGCTATGAGTTATAATCCTGAACGCATGTTCTTTGAATATGATCAAAAGGAGTCCTCAAATTGAGATCTGATGCTTCTTTCCCAAATGTGAAAGGAACTTTCTGGTTCCGTAGGATCATTGGCTTTATTTTGATAGGTTTTGCACCTTGGTAGTTTATCGCATATAGATTTGTGATGCCTTCGTACGTAGATCCTCCACTGCAGCAGCAGTCTGCCCACCATCATCGAGTTCCATTGCATGCGCTACCGTAGAGAAGCCAACAACTTGGTTATATATACCCGCGCTGATACGTGCTTATCCGACCGTGATGCATATATACCAGGGGCCAGCCTGTAGTACCCCTGCAGGACACCTTACCGAAGAAGATAAAACAGAACCAGGAAAAGGAGAACGACTGAAGAATGAGATGCCTGACTGGTGGAATGCAGACTCAGCGCCAACTATTTTTAAGCGGTCGGTCAACCAGCTCATATTGTAGGCTTAAAAGAACAGAGCTATAGTATAGCTATGGAGACAGATCTCTGGATATGAGAAGAGTATTATTTAAAAGGCAGCAACCAGAAGCAAAAGTGGAAATCATGCTCTGTGACTCGGATAAGTGGAGGAACACACATGAAAGCGCCCGAACCTTTTCAGGATCATTATTCATAGCCTCCACATTTGCAGAACGCCTTGTGTTAACAAATTGGCCAGCTGCAAAAGTTCAGCTCTGGGCTATTGCAGATGGTGGATAGTGAAGCGAAAAGTATTTGCATATTGGTTTCTAGCTTGCAGTTTAAATGAGCACAGCAGAAATGAAATATCAAGGAAATTATGACTCACCATCATCCAGAGGAAAACATGTTCATCCACGGCCTTGTATCTTATACATAAAAGAGCCCATGAGAGGAACCATAATACACTGCATCTCATACTGCATAAAAAAGACCAGGCAAAGGTCATGACCGCCTCAAATATATATTATAATAAATAATAATAGTAGTAGTAGTAGTAGTAGTAATAGAAACACTGATGCAGCCAGCTAGATGTCATGCCGTGGGCTTTCCAGCCCATCTTAGTTGCAAATTAACTACCACGATACGTATGGATCCCATCTCAAACATCCATCTGAAGAGAAGCAAACAAAAAGACATGGCTCGGGCTGTCAGCTGATACCTCAAGAAGAGTACCATGAAGCATGAACATTCCTCCACGAGTTTGCGAGTCTTAGCTTCTTTTGGTCCGGCAGCCGAACAGGAATGTAGCTCCTCCTATGCACACGTCTTTGAAGCAAAGCGCTCGACCAAGAGAAGCCTGTCATACGAGGGATATATGGTACCGGCACAAGCACGGAGCATTGCAAGCGAAGATTATTGAATGACATCAAGTTTTTGCTGCCATTGCATTCTTTAGTTCTATACAATAGAGCGGCATATTACAGAAAGAAGGGGGGGGGGGCAAAAAAAAGGAGAAGAGTATATAGAGAAAGCCCATCCATGAAACTCTCTCTTGACAATGGAAAGAAATTCTCACGATCCTCATCACATTTTCTCTCGGGCGTGCGGGCCAAGGCTACAGATAGACAGGTTGAATACACGACATTTTCAAGGTTATCATATCGGAGAGCATCTGAGAACAAAAATATTCTGGATCCTTGGATTTCAACCTCAGATCTCTGAATTTGATAATTTCAGAAACACGTATCGACCCCCACCCAAGAAATGCCCCGGAGACAATAGCTCTTGGATGTTGCTATCCGCGAGGGTGCATTTGAAATAGCATGCGACAGCTGCCGAGCGGAGGATCCTGGAGAGTATTTTGAGGCTGCAGTTTGATCCCATAGGAGGAGGGCGGCTGCATGAACTGATTGCCATTTGCCGATGAATTGAAGGCGTCATTTGGCTGAGTCGAATCGAGCATCTCCGAGAATAGGTCGGGTACTCCAGCGGTGGCAGCCGAGCTTGACTGCGTCGAGAGCACAGGTGGCGAAGGAGGCGTATTATTTGGAAAGTCGACGGTTGTGATGTCGTGGATGCTAGACCTCCTCTTATCTTTGCCGCCCGAATTAAGCCTGATGAAGTACTTCTGCGCATGGCTGGCCACTTGGGTAGGCGTCCTGGAGACGACAAAATGCCGAGATATGTTTCTCCAATCCCCTTTACCGTATTTTTGGAGTCCTAGAAGGAATAGCCTGATCCAGGACATCTAATGATCATCAGCATATATATATATATATATATATATATATATAGACATATCCAAGACACGACGACCATAATTGTTGTTTAAGCCATATTACTAGGACCAACTATCAAGTCTGATCAGATGACACAAGTCTTTTTAACAGATCGCCTGGAAATGGTGTCCAAGTATCTAACCAGAAATTTCTATATTGCGATTTAAGCATAGCATAGCACGGCATAGCATAGCATAGAATAGCATAGCACCGGAGATGTTCTGATTATCATATACGTAATAATTAATCTGGACCGGTTGGTTAAAATGGGCCGAAAAGGGGAACTTACTTGTGCTCCTCTTCGCTCCAAGGCACTCCCTTCTTCCTCTCTTGATCCGGTCTCCCTCCCGACCTCCTCCCGCCGGCGACGCAGTACGCGGGCCTCAACCCCTCGCAGTAGCCGTGGCGGTTGGCCCAATCCAGCGTGAACGACGAAGGGCTGCAGCTATAGCCAGGGAATGGGATCCGCCCAGCTTCTATGTCGCTCACGTCGTCCTCCAGATCCTTGTAATGGGAGATGATGTCCCGCACCGACTTCCCAGGGATCATGGCCGCCACCTTCTCCCACCGGTCCGGGTTGTCGCCGTCGATGCGCGCCAGGGCATCCTCGAAGAGCTTGTTCTGCTCTTGGGTCCAACTCCCGCTCCTCTTCTGGCCAAGAAACCAACTTGAGCTCGAAAAGCAAGGGGATGTTGGAGGCAGAACTTCCATCCATGAGTTGCTCGACATTTTTCTCCAGATGGAAGAGCGGCAGGGGCGGAGGGCAGATCCGCCAAGGGAATTATATAGCTCGAAAAAACAAAACAGAGACCTCGATGAGAAATCGAGGAGGAAATCAGCAGCACCCGTAGTTTTCAACCGAACCATCCATCAGCAGAATCGATCCGATCGAAATCGACGAACAGAATCTAAAACTGCCCATGGCCATCACCAATCCCGGACGAAATGAGCCAAGCTCGGAAAGAAGGGGCAGCGCGTGAAGACTGTAAAACCCTGGCCTGCCCTGCCCTGCCCGCCGAGAAAGCTCGATCGATCGAGTGTAAACAAGAAAGATTGCGGAGAGAAAGGATGAATTCGAAGAGAAGGTGCGAATTAAGAGGTAAAAGATGACATCTTTCTACTCTTTGCTTTGAGATTTCGGCTTTGGATGAATAAAGGGAATAAAGAAGGGGGAGGAAAAGGAGGGCGGGAGAGGGCGGAGCGGATCTAAATCCCGATCTCACTCTCCCACTGCCTCTCTATTTTAATATTTTCTTCTCCTGTTGGAGATGCAAATGGAGAAGTGGAAGGGAAAGCAGCCGGAGAGGGCTGTGAGCCTGTGATTGGGCACTGGGCCTTGTGGCCACTCAACCCAATAAAAACGCGTCTCTCGTCTATTTATTTATTACGTGAAATTTAGAAGATAACCTCCCAAGCTAGTTAGTTAGTTTGAGTTTTGATTTTCAAAAACTAATTAGTTGCCTATTTAAATACTTGGAGTTATTTCTAGTTATTATATTAATATATTTAAGTAAATGGTTGTTAGTTAAACGCATTTCTAGGAAGCCATGTGCTGGTCCACCAACGAAAAGCATTGCATGATGCATATATTGTATGATACATTTTGTTATACTTTTGAGTTTCCGTCTGTAGGTTCTTTTATTGTACTGAAATTGCTCTAGTCTTGCTTTTGGTCACCAATGTTACTGCTTTTTCTTTTATATATATTTAAGAACGAGTTTGTCTTCGTGATATAATTCATGTGTTCAAACATGATTCAAGAGAGCAATTCAAAAATAACAATGAGATTGTCATCGGTCTTATTTTTCGCTAGAAGGCGATTCATAAATAGTTAATTACACAATAAAGGGGACCGATTTATTAGTTGAAGCATTACGTAGTATTGAATGATACAAATTATTTATCTTTGAATTGTTATGACATTCACATCAATAAAAGTTAGATATATTAGCGAACGAATGAATGAATGAATGTATGGAAAGCTGGTTTCCATATCCCAATGGTTAATCAAGGATGGCTGGATCTGCGAGTAGTGTCCTATATAATTTCTGTGAGCTTGCCCAGGATGATGAGAGCCGAGCTTCGGCAGGATGACGATGGCCCTCGGCCATAGGATGTGGGCGTGCATCGCTGGGCCGTGAAGGTGAAGTTTGTACACGTAGTTCTGGCCCGGCTGAACTGGGCTCCGCGTGCTGTCGGCCGGCCCGTCTGAAGCTGCCCGACCCATAACTGCAATGCAGGCAGATGGATAAAAACAGACATCAATTCCATTTCGCTTCATACACTGCAGTGGACAAGCGTACCATCAATCCGCAAGGCTGCATTAGGGAAAGCGCTTTTTCTTCTAAATTTATGGTTCCGTTGCTGCTTGGTTGCTAATGGGAACCTGAGGATGGAAAGGATGTTCAGGCTTTTAAGCTGATTCATGTGTCGTGGACTTTCGGCATTTCAATAAGCCCATGGAGCGACATCCGTAGCCTTCAACTGTGTGCCGGACCATGCAATCCAAGGAGGACGAGCTGTGTCTCTACTCTTTGAAAAGTAAAAGGGAAAAAATTCACAGACACAATCTTCTCAGTTGGGGCCAATTACAATTTAAAAATTTTAATTAGTCATCAAAACTTGATTTTCGTTGAAAAATGGCCCAACCATCCATCTAGATGGATCCTAACACTATTGATAGAGTGAGAAAAGAACTTTGGCTCCACTCAGATCCAATCAAATTTAGATCGGACGATGAAGATCCCATGTTAATAATCCGACTCATTAGATGTATTCTATTATCTCTGAACAATTTACACACCAAAGATCATATAATTTGGAGATTTCTAGCCTATGCATTAAGTGGTCAAAAAGAACATGTATTGTTCCGTGTTATTCGAATTGCTCAATTTTTTGACCACTTGATGTAAAAGCTATTGGTCTCCAAAATCCATAATTTTTTGTGTGTAAGTAGTTTTGAGATAATTATATTATATTTGCCGACTTGAATTAATCGAATCTGAATGAAGATCTACTCAAGTATACCCAAATCTAAGATTATGTATGTATGTATGTATACACACGCACACACGCTGGGGTCAAACGAACGGGCAACTGAGCAATGGTTGCTCGCCTCAGCTATTGAAAACTCCAATATCGAATTGCTTGCTAGATTAACTCCATCTGAATCCAAGCCAGGCGCCCATGGAATCATAATTACTTAATTGTTACCATCCGCTTCAAGTTGCGCAAGCCACATCCAAGACTCGACATGAAGGCATGAATATCTGATGATTGAGCATGGCCAAATATGCAGAGCGAGTTTTGTAAGTTACACCCCATTTTTATTCAAAATTTAGAAGCACTGGATGTCGTTTCATGTCTTGGAAAAAAAGAGGTGGTTAAATGCCAGATTACGTAACAAACAGAAGATTTGCCACCTCTCATCCTCCTTGCCAAAATTACAGATTTCTGAATACCCTTAAGGCCATCCAAACATCACTAGTTGGTCCCCCTATGTCTGCAAATCCAAACAAGCTGGTTCTGGCTTTGTCTTCTCCATCCCAAGGGAACAAGCTAAAGCCGGAGAATTTCCATATTTCAAGCTCAAAAGGTTCGCCTTTCTGACTGCTGGATGAGCTCTGTATATCTTGGTTCCAGGGGAATGCCGATGCAGACAACGAGGTCAGACAGAAGATACTCAAATAGCTCAATTAAGCCACAGAATCTGCCATCGTCGAAAGCCTTCCTCTAAATAGCAAGAGCCTCCACTTCATGCAACAGATGGATGCAGGATTTGAATAGACTGCATGCAGAAATTAACAGAAAGGCGGTCGAGAAGAATGAGAAGGTGGTGGAGGAGGTGGATTAGATTGAGTGCGACCAAATTGATGCAGGGGCCAGGGAGGATCAAAGAGTGACTAAATATGTGCCATCTAATCGGCAATGCTGTTTTCATTACCCTGAAGTGGGGTAGAGGAGAGCTGCAAAACCGAGTTTGATGGTTGCTGGTTTGCTTGCTCGGTTAATTTACGAGCACCTGCCTTCCGATCTCCAATATTTTCATCAGGTGGGACGACTTGCAGTGCTGCGTGCCTTCTACTTTCTCTTTACCATCTTCATCTGCAGGAGGTGCCTTCCGATCTCCAATATTTTCATCAGGTGGGACGACTTGCAGTGCTGCGTGCCTTCTACTTTCTCTTTACCATCTTCATCTGCAGGAGGTGCCTTCCGATCTCCAATATTTTCATCAGGTGGGACGACTTGCAGTGCTGCGTGCCTTCTACTTTCTCTTTACCATCTTCATCTGCAGGAAGGTGTAAGGAGTTCTCATAACATGCTGTTTTAATCCATGTAGCTTGGATGGCCGAGATCGTTCAAATCTGTTTAAGCTCCGCGTGTCGTGGTACTGCTCTCGATCTCATGTGAATGGCGCGTGTTCCGTACTCGAAATACTCCGCTGCGAAAGCAAGTTGGGGCCGAGCTTGCTGTTGCGGTAGGTAGGCCTTTGCTCCATCCTGCTTTGGGCCTGATCCAACCGAAGTTGCGGTCCGGTGCTTCGATCGCTCAAGCCTCAAAAACTATCGCAAGGCGCAGGCTGTACCATGTAAGAGCTAGGTGAATGCCGTTTTCCACCTAGAAAAAGAAAACAATCGGAAGGCATGGACGAGGGTGTTTTGGGAAAGTTCGTAATGATGGTTGGATGTAAAGTGATGGGCATTGGATCAAATCATAAGGGTTGAGCGTGCTTTATTTCGGGAACTGCGTCTTCCTTTGCCAGGGGATGTATGTAAACTCGATCAGAGAGAGGGAGAGAGAGAGAGAGAGGCAATAAAAACAGGGGATTCCTTTGAACCTGAGAGTATGATGATTTCGATGCGATCAAAGCCAACTTTATAATAAATAAAATTCATATACCGTGGCCGTGGGTCCCCCCTGTGAACCCCAAGGCGCGCCCTGAGTGATGCAGCCTCTCCAGCAGTCCATAGATTTCCTCGGCATATTGTGAATCCCTAAGAAGGTTTAGCCCAGGATTTGTGTCCCTTTTGGATGTGCTTCCACGCTTTGTCCCCCTACAGTAACATGCCAAACAATCCATTCCTTCTTGGGATTCTCCTACAGTGGGATCTGTGGAATATGTGAAATATAGAAATATTTGTCTAGGGAGTAGGAAGCAGGGCCCGTCGTCCCCTGATCCAGGGATTTATGGAGCCGCTAATCCAACCATCCAAGAGAGGAACTGCGGTGGGTGCGGAACGCCTCCATCGAATTTGTTTTGTTGAGGAGTCGTCGACAGGACAAAGAGGCTGCTGATATATCACATGGTATGGCAATCATGAGATGGGATTCTCTTTCTCGCTTTATGCATGTAATTTGTGTCCTACCTCCTTGCATCCGCTTGTCCCTTGCCTTTTCTTCGACAACCTGCTGATATAGAGCCTTGCAAAAATGATGCAATGTGCAGTACTCGGGCATCCATAAATCCTAAGGTTCTCCAATAAATTAAAAATCTTTCAAAATGCTCCGGTAAGGAGCTTGCTTGCATAAACTTCTCCTTCTTCTTCTTCCGCCGATCTATTTGCTGCTGAGTAATGCGGAATAGGAATATGTTCTCGGCATAAACTCCACTCATTTCTAAGCTTCTCCCTTTTCCTTGCTGTTTCGGCTCGTTGAAGTCCAGGCAAATCATGAGGGTAGGTCAATATTTGGTTTAAACTGCACAGCCATTAAAGTATGTTCATGTTCCACCCCGCTACTCTTTGGAGTATCCTGGCAAATCTCTTATTTCCATAGAATTACGTGAGTTTGACAACAGGATAGGGTAGGGCCTTCTTTCTTTTCCTAAAAGAACGAAAAGATTTTTCTTTTTTTCCCTGAGAAAATCAACAACAAAGAATTGCCGTTGTGCTTATGTAGACGTCACTCAGCTTCTAATAGACAACATGTTACCATGCGTTTAGTCTTGCTTGCGGTATTCTTATCTATAAATGAGAAGCTTGAAATTAAAAGACACCTAGAGGCAGTAAGAAGTGGGGTATCTGTCTCAAAATAAAAAGAAAGATGGGACCGTGTTGGAGTTTTAAATTTATAAAAAGATTTATTTTTTAAAAAAACAGTCTTGTCCCCTAAATTTTAGAATTACGTTACGTCTAGTCTAATTGTATAAGAATTAGACAGCTTTAACTCTATCATTTAAGAGTTGTTTTCTTCACAAAATATTAAGGTGTTTTAAGAAATTTATATTGCTATAAAAATTATGCAAACATATTTTTTCAACTTTAAAATCCGTACAGAAATTTTCCGCAAAATTAAAATTTTTGCATAATTTTCTGCATCTTTAAAAATAGTGCAGAAATTTTCAGCAAATTAAAAATCTGTCTAGAAAATTACTAAATCTTTAAATTCCGTGCAAATTTTCTATAGCTTTAAATTCTGTGCAAACTATTTTCTGTGCAGAATTTTCTGCATCTTTAAAATCTTTGCAGAAAACTTCTGCATTTTCAAAAGCTGTGCAAAAATTACTGTTACTTTAAAAACTATGCATTTTATTAGTTGTTCTTGAGTACCTAGTAATGCTTTGAAAATGTGCAGAAATTATAGTGCTACCTTGTTATATTTCTTAGAATGGTTATTTAATTTTATTGATATTATTACTCTTTATTGTATTTATTTCAAAATCTAGAATCTAACTTAAAACCTAATAAATCAAAGAGTATTAATAAAAAGATTAACCAAGAGTTTGTCTCGGAGTGGAATTCTAGAATCATCGAGGCCCACTATGTAATCACTGACAGAGGATACTCAATTTCTGTAATTGGAGATCCCATAAAAGAGGTTCAATATGATAGAAACGAAATAGATTAAGCGATTGTATCAGAGTATATTTTTTTGGATTATATCTCCTCCCATTTCTATGATGAGTGCCCTTATGAATAACAAAATTATATTGAAAAGATTGAGTTATACTCTTATAGAGTTTGAGATAGAAAACCTATAAGGTATTAGATCACTAATACTCTTGGAGGACTTACCTATGTGAGAATTACTGTATAGGTCACAACTAGAGTTTTAGGCTAACCCTAAGAAAATACTTATGAAAAATTAAAATACTAAGTGCAATGCCTTTAAATGGCATTGACCGCACAAATACCCAATTGGTCCGTACTATATGCCTGATAATTAGAAGTCTGATTCAAAGGACCTAGTTCTAGGCCTAATCCACTATGGTTCCTTTAGATAAATACTATCAATACTAAGTGAGTTTCAAGTCCACAAGACACTTCATTCATTACACAATATAAGTTGCCTAAATATTTTTCTTTATATTTTTTTTCTAAATTTAAATATTTTATGGGGGATTGTTGGAGTTTTAAATTTATAAAAAGATTTAAATTAAAAAAAGCCTTATCCCCTAAATTTTAGTTGGTTTAAATGGAAAAAAAATTTTTTTTTGTCCGACACCTCTTTTCCCGCACTCTTTGTTTTTTTTTATTTTTTTTATTTTTTTTCTTTTTCTTTTTTGGGCATCCGAAGGAGCCGGTTGGATCACGCCTTCCAACAATCGTGCTTGTTAGAGGAGGATCGGACTGAGCTAGATTGTTGTATCTTGGGGACGAGATCATCACAGACCCGCATGTAGGAGACTAATCAAATTCTTAGGATAGTATATATCGTACGCCTTGATCCAAACAAGCTCTTTTTAATCTTTCAATTTTATTTTAATAAATTATTCTTTTATAATACTATTATAAAATAACGAAATAGCAATTTTTAAGCAACTTTCCACTAGACCAGCCATTCCGTGCCTTCTCA
Organism: Phoenix dactylifera; assembly: GCF_051530095.1. Taxonomy (NCBI): domain Eukaryota; kingdom Viridiplantae; phylum Streptophyta; class Magnoliopsida; order Arecales; family Arecaceae; genus Phoenix; species Phoenix dactylifera. The sequence continues at coordinate 169,875 of NC_143197.1, forward strand.
ATGGTCATTACATAGTTTTCTCAATTATCCTTTGAAATAGAACTTATCTTGGGAAGGCATTAAAAATTTGATCACCTTTTTGTTCCCTTGTTGTAGGACTAAGAACTGCTAAAGGAAATAAACTTTTAAATTAGACAATGAGAACATCACGGAGGAGAAGGAAACGGAGATAAAAGTATTTAAAACCAAAGGAAGTGCCAATCTAGTGTCAAAAAGTTCGTGGCGAATGTGAAAGCATACAGAATATATATCGTCAAGACTAATAGGTAGAATAATTTAATGATAGTAGGATATCATGATTAATTGTACTCCTTCATCATCCATTCAGAATGTAAGACCGAACACCATCATATCGCACAATTGTAACAATTATGCGGCCACATGCCTTGATGAGTCATGTCCGAACCCATCTTCTGAGTTCTGACCGAGCCAGGTGCATATCCGGTTAATCCGCGGTCAGAATACTCAAATCTGTCTGTGGCCGGTAAAGCATCTTAGATTAGAGACATGTCTTCTCCCTCTGCACGGATGTATAATATCTTTTTATTATTTTTATAGAGTCAGGAAATATTCGAGGGAGAATCTCTGTCTCTCCAAACAACAAATTTCTTCTCTTGCTCTCCCTAGGCAATTTGTCTGGTACGAGTTATCATATACACGACTGTTGTGGTTCAAATTTGGCCCAAGGATGGCCACGTCGGAGAAGTCGGAAAAGCTATCGGTCGAGATGAAAAAAAAAAATGCTACCTTTCGTTACATGCACAAAGCGCTACCTTTCGTTACATGCACAAAGCCTCATCAGTATTTTCGGTGAGAATTCTTCGATGCTTAAGTTAGGGTAGAGTATTTGTTGGCCAAAAAGGTCCTTAGACGTTACCTGATGGGACTATTTATAATCTCCACAGAGGACACCCAGATAGCGGAGACATGATCCGTTTTCATCATGAAAGGAGATGGCGCTGGCCAGGTGGCGCACGGCCACGGCTTGCTTGAGATACATGGTTTGAGCTGTCTCTGCATGCGGTATGGGGCTGGCGTGTGCCGTAGGGTATAGCCCTTACCAATAAATATGGTTGGGGCAGTAAGGCGTAGTTATTTGTTGACGTATTTTAGCGTGGCCATCAAACGAAGCAGGGTGCGATGAGGTTGTCGCAGAGTGTGGTTGTGGTGCGTACTGGGCGAGATTAGCTCGGCCTTTGGTGGGGGCCGGGGTCGGCCTTGCCCGCTTGGCAGGGCACTGAGGTTGGGCCGACATGGAGGCCACGATAAATATTTGGTGAGGTCGGCTTAGCAGGTTCTGAGATCAGCCTAGCCTTATTGACTTTGAGATATCCTTAGCAGGGCGCCCCGAGCTCGGGTCGAAGTGCATCGTTGCATAAGGCACCCTGATTTTGACCGGGGCACATCGTCGTATAGGGCGCCTCAAACTTGGCCGGGGCGGATCGTCATTGTAGACTCTAGAGGAGGTTGCTACAGGTCGTAGCAATGGAGAGATCTGACCGAAGTCGGCTTGATCTTCGGCGAGATCCGAGGTAGGACTAGATCTTAGCGATACCGAGGTCTAGTCTGGCCGCGCTAAGGTCTGCTTGATCAGAACGAAATGGTCCCCTGCTTTGAGCAGGAAGATCCATTTTGGCCCCAATCAACGACCATCCGGTCCATGCATGAAACCGATTTAATTATGAGTCCGGTGGACGGCACGCCCAGCACAAACGAGACAAAAACACCGTGGAGAGAGACGACAGAAAAGATGCTGGGAGGCTGCAGGGAGAGTGGGGGAGGACAGGAGGAGGCCTTCGTATAAAGCAAGGGCCATAGCAGGAAAGGGCAGCGGAGGAGGAAAAGAGGAAGCCCCCCGGCCCCACTTCAAACAGGGCACTCCTCACGTGACGCCTCGTCCCCCGGGCAAGCGCACTAGCACAGCACAGCGGCATTGCAAATCCCAACATCACGTGATGTCCGTGACGGGCGGAAGGACTGCCGTCCTTCCGGAAGGGCAGACCCGGACGCCATTCTCTAGGAGGACGTGTGGCCCCCTCGGCCGTATCCGATCGCATCGCATCGCACGGAGCAGCAGCGGCAGCAACCTCCATCGGACGAACGACACTTGTACTCCCCCCTCGCGTTGTAAATCTCGATGGGCACTGGAGCGGAGCCGTAAGCTTGACAGCTTGCCCTGCACTGCAGCAGCAGCAGCAGCAGAAGCAGCAGCAGCTCAGGCGATCATAGCAGTCCGGATCCATTTTCTTTTCTTTTCTTTTCTTTTCTTATCAGATTCTATCTATCAATCGCGGAAGGGCGCGCATGATTGTGGATCGAATATCGATGCTGCACAGAAGCTAAGCGAAGAGCGACCGGCGGACCGGCGGGATGCATGTCTGCTTGGCGCCTTGGCCTGGAGAGACGGAAGGGCTTTCCGGGCATACCCAACAAAGCAAAGCGCTCCATTCCTGCAATTTCCGATGCTAGTTGTATCGCTGCTGCAAATAGTAATTTTCTTTTTCCTCTAAGCCTGACTCCACGCCCGATCGGAACGCGAATAGCAAATTTGCGGATGGCTTCTCTCTGTTTCAAAGATGATAAATTGTATATCCGTACCGACGAGATTTAGAATACCTCCACAAGTCGTGCATGTTTCCTTCTTCCCAATTTTGCATACAAAATAGATGCATGCATGCCTGAAATGTTCGAAGCTCAGCCAATTATTTAAACAGCAAGAACAAATTAATAGCCTCGGCCGCAAAGGAAGAAAAAACTATACCGGCCTTTCATGAATCATGATGTAGATTATAACTTGTATTTCTCACTCGCGTATATGACTCGGCTCTTTTTTAAACGACCAAGGAGTTCTCGCGGGAGAGTTTTATATTTTATCATATTTAATATCGAGTGCTGCTAGGCAATTAATAAAATCCTATTTCATCAACTGATTTTCCTCTTCACATAGGAATAGGATTAACAATTAGGAGGAAGGAACTAGAAACGCACGCTAGCTTGCGAAATTTAACATCATACTGGTCGTATTGAAGACAGACGGACATTCCAACCCTAGCTGCCAGACATAGGAGGAGGGGTGAGGTGGGGGATCTAGAGATTATCATTCCGAAGACTTAACGAGGTGTGCCGTGTGCGTACCCAAATTTTATGAATCGATTCCATAATTTATGCAACTTTCTCGACGCCTAGCGGCTATATCCTACTCCCGCCCTAGCAGAGACTTGTCACACTTGTGTACGGAATCAGGACGCGTCGGAAAAAAAAAAAGCGAAAGGAGGATGGAAAAGGGGAAAAAGAAGAAGAATAAAAAAAACCCCAGAATACACATGGGACGAAGAGGAAAATCGTTAAACTGGAAAAGTGAAAGAGAAAAGCAGATGGGAGGGTGCAAGGGGACGAAGCGGCATGGCATGATCGCTTTTAATTTTTTTTTTCTCTTTTTCTAATTTTCATTTATGTTTTTTTTTTTCTTTACACACCTTTACGGTCTTTGAAAAACCCTTTCCCCAGTCCCTTCTCCCTCCCTCTCTAAACCTTTCCTTTCTTTCCTAGTTTCCTCCCTCACCCCCTGCGCTCCTCCTTCCCATTTCCCAAAATCCAATCCAATCCAATGAGAAATAGTATCTCGCGCCAGGCCCAGCTGGCCGATAATGTTAACATGCCAAGAACCAAATACTAAGCAGAAGCAGAAGCAGAAGCATCATCCATCATGAGTCTCCAAGTCCACCAGCCGACTCACGACCAACTCCACCGCCTCCCTTCTTCCTCTTGCCACCTCCACCCTGACGAGCTCGTCACCGGCTTCTGCGCTTCGTGTCTCCGCGAGCGCCTCGCCGACCTCGACACCGCCGCCGCCGCCTCTTCCTCCTCCACCCGTAAGTCCACTTCCTCCTCCGCATTCAAATCCCTCTTGTTCAAGGCTGCTGGAGGAGGGCCGCCCACATCCTCGAACTCCACCTCCTCTTCCTTCTTGCGCCCGGAGCTCCGACGCTGCAAGTCCTTTTCCTGCGGCCGTGGCGACGGCTTCGCCGGGCCCCGCGCCTCCGCCGCCTTCGAGCCCCAGCGTAAGTCCTGCGACGTCCGGGTGCGCAACACCCTCTGGTCCCTCTTCCACCAGGACGACAAGAATCGGCACCGCGACGTTGTCCTCCCATCCGCCGCGGCGGCGCCGGCGGGCGGCCAGATCGAGGTTGAGTGCCTCTCTGCCTCCGTCGCGGCTCCCGTGCTCGAAACCCGGGAAGAGGATGAGGCGGAGGAGGAGAAGCAGCAGGAGGAGGAGCAGGGGAGAGACAACGAGGACGAAATCACGATCATGGATCCCGTCCTGGTGGTGGGAACGTCGGGGGAGATCGAGGAAGGAGTGCGGGAGGAGGAAGCGGAGCTGAAGCCGATGAAGGACCATATAGATCTGGACTCCGGCGCCCAGGCTAAAAAGCCTCCTCCCAAGGACCTCAAGGAGATCGCCGGCAGTTTCTGGCTTGCGGCCTCCGTCTTCAGCAAGAAGCTCCAGAAGTGGCGGGGGAAGCAGAAGCTCAAGAAGCAGCAGGCCGGCAGCAAGGCGGCTGCGTCCGCTATGCCGCCACCGGGGAAGCCCCACCCACCGTCCCGCCGGTTCCGCGACACGCAATCGGAGGTCGCTGTCGACGCGTTCGGACGGCGGTCATGCGACATCGACCCGCGGTTCTCCCTCGACGCCGGCCGGATCTCCTTCGACGACCCCCGGTTCTCGTGGGACGAGCCGAGGGCCTCGTGGGACGGCTACCTCGTCGGAGGCCGATCCGTGTTCCATCGCCTCCCTCCCATGCTCTCCGTCGTGGAGGACGCCCCTGTTCCCGCCGTAGAGCGATCGGACAGCCAGATCCCCGTCGAGGAGGACGCCGTGCCCCCGGGCGGCTCCATACAGACCCGAGACTACTACTCGGACACGTCTGGCCGGCGGCGGTGGAGCTTCGAGCGGTCGAACTCTGTCCGGAAGGTGACGGTCGAGACTAACGAGCCGAAGCCGGCCTCCGATGCCAAGGTATCTCCCGGCAGCGGCACCGAGTTCTTCCCCTTCCAGCCGGGAAGCTTGCTCGACAGGGATATCTTGCGAGGTTTCAGCTCAAATTCTCTGAGGGAGGACCGGTCCGAGAGCTTCGAATCGGCTTTCGGAGAGCCCTACAAGGGGAGTTGTACAAAGAAGCCCAGGAGGTGGGGCAAGGCATGGAACATCTGGGGGCTTATAAACCGCAGAGGCGGGAGCAGAGGAGGAGGCGGCGTGGTGGTCGATAGATCCCTGTCGGAGTCCTGGCCTGAGCTGCGGGCGCGGGGTTGCAGCGGCAGGATCTTGCGGTGCAACAGCAGCGCAAGCTCGAGGAGCTCTTTGGGTGGAAATGGTGGTATCGGGAGCATGAGCAGGAGCGGCATGGGGAAGAAGAGGAGGGAGGAGATTGTGTTGGAGAGGAACCGGAGCGACAGGTTTTCTCCCACCCACTTTGACATTGGGTCGCTCAGGTGGCGGGATGGGGGATGGGGGAAGGGAAGGAACATCAATTCTCACCACTGGGCAACAAGGAGCACGCTCGGATCGTACTGACTGACCCACTGCACGCTTTCGATCAGCTTCATCTTCTTCCTTCCTCAGAGTAAGCACAAATTTCTGTATCGTTCCTTCTTCTTGTTAGCTAGGTGAAAAGGCATTAATGATATTTGCGTCCGTTGCCTCATAATGCATGCTTTTCCTGCTGCTCATCATCCTGTCATTAGCATTACAAAAGAAGAATATCGTTTTATTGCGAACCATATGGGGTTAGCTTTGTGTTTCTTTAATACACATATCCATATATCTACCACATAAAGTAGAACATATTCTTGACGAAGTAAACCATATTTACATATTCTTGCTGGGCTTCCTCTTTTTTCTTTTTTTTTATACCATGATTTTTGAGTTTATAATTTTAGTTTCTTTAATACGGTTCTTGTTTCTGTTTAGGCTACTCTATTATAGAATGTATGAACATTTGATGTTCGTCAAGTTATTAATTAGCTGTTCACAATCTTGAAACTTTGGTAGGGTTCCTAATTACTATTTCTAATGATTAAGTTATCCTCGCTTTAAACCATGAAATGCTGGCCCAGGACCTCACCCAACAAGCTAGTCGGAAGAGATTCTTTGGGTTTCCTGATTTACCCATTGCATAGTCAATGTAGGACTAAACATACGCCGACACGCTTCTCGCATGCTCTTCCCCATTTAAGCCCTGGTGTTCTCGCCATGCTAAATGTCTAAAAATTCATCGAAATTCAATCATAAATATTACAAATCAAATTTAGACCCATGCTACAGTCTTTTAGTCTATATGGGTTATAGGCCGGGCCCGTTGTAATGCCATTTGTAACGATCCGGTGTCTCACCCAAAAAGCTCTATGGAAGGTATTGTTTAGGTTTTTTTGGTCCTATATAAATACTCAGGATCTATCCATTGTATAGCCAATATGGGATTGAACATATGCCCGTACGGTCCTCACAACACAAACTCAAAACCGGTCTCCATTGTTGACTAAGTTTGCAGGGGCTTTACCATTGTTATTTCATGTCACGGGACTCATATGCTCAGCTTTTGAGCAGAGTCTTACTGTATTACAAATTTATGTATTTGGATATCGAGGCATGCTATTTTGATGGAATTGTCTTTTTGCTCTCTTTTGAACAAATAGGCTTACTGCTTATCGATGTTTTTAGGGGATATTATACTTTTTCATTAGTACAACAGTTCAATTAAACTTAGACATCGGTCCTTGTAGATCATGAGGTACCATAGGAATAACTATGAAGGTTCGGATTTTCCCACAAAACATTGCTGCTGGCCTTTCAGTTCAAATCTAGCACAGGCTACTTAGGCCTCAGCCATCTTTCTGCTATATGTCGCTGCTGATTGCCTGCTCATTTATCTTTGGATGCTCTTTAGGTAAGATCCACACCCGAAAGTTGACATTGTAATTTGGAAAGAATGTAACTTTTTTTTTTTTTTTCTTTTGTGAGAACCTGGAAAGAGAAGTTGAAAAACCGAATGACAGCATGCTGCAGTAGTTCTCAGAGGTTTGTCGCATGTCACAGTATGCCAGTAGGGGGTTCAAGGAAAACCACATCGGAAGGAGGAGCAAAGAATGGACTTATTTTGACTGTAATAGGAACTAATCACAGTATTGTTTTGGAGAATAGAGAGAATAATCATATAGAGAAATAACTTGTGGAATCTTGTCGATTGGGATCCTATGCTCTAGCTGATGTCAGTGAAATTTGAACGATATATGTACGGATAGTTTCCGGGGGAGACAGCTTGGCTGATTAGCTGCTGTTAGCAGTCTCCAATTTGTCAGTTAGGCGGTGAGACCTTGTCTTCTGATTTAACCTAAACGGACATACGATGCTGTGGTACTCCGTATAAATGTAATGCCATTATTGCTTGCCGTTTCAATTTTGTATATAATCTGGTTGACAGGAGTATCGCTGGACATGATCTGCAGTACAATTATCTTCAGCGATTAATGTCTTCCAAGCTTACTGGATGTCTGTTTTGAAGCAAACTGAATGGCGGCAGCTCAACAGTTGTATCTCCTCCCTCTGGAGGAGGTTCCCAAGTTCCTAGCTGGGAGGTAATATACCCACCTGTTTGTTCTCGACGATTCTCCTGTTAATGCTTTGAAATTGTAAGCTGTAAACTTTGACAATCCGGTTTTGGTGGATTCACCGTAGTTCATCCAAACCAGCCACAAGAAGAAGACGAAATAAGCCGTGCCAAACCAAACTGCAGGCTTATTACAATGTTCCAATCATTTCCATGGGCTCGTCTTGCAACTTTTATACATAATTAATTTTAATGTAGCAATTGTTATTTGGCAGCTAATCTTCTAATTATAATGAGTGTTTTGTAGATTGACGATTTTTTTTTTTTTTCTAAGTTTAAAACGCCCTGCGAGCTGGAAATTATTATTTGACGAACAGCAACATGGTCGTATAACTCTTGTTTCATATCATACCATCTGATGGTGACTGTTATTATTAGTTGGTTTTTTTAATATTCCATAACAATGAAAGGCATCAGTTTTTCTGTTTTTTTAATAATTAGTATCTTCTGAAAAATGGTTGATGCATCCAATTATGTCATTTGTGATGATGCTGTAATTAATGCAGTAATATTGTCCTTCCAAGAATGAATAGTAAAACTGCCATGATCGTCGACAACTTGTTGCGCATATAGTAAGTCTGTTACTGCATCATCACAATTGGGCTAATACGGCCCATGGAAGACTGCTTGGTCTAAGTCGCCGCATTGTAGATGATAACAAGAGTCATGGTAATGATAAATGATGCAACTTCGGCGAGCCCCATGGCTTTGACAAACGGGACTCGATGTGTCACGTAAGTTAGATTAAAATCTGACTTTAGATTTTTAAAACTTAGGTTTTGGATTTCTCGGAGGGAGGCTCCGGGATTGTGGACTGATTTGGGCCACTGTTGGAAGAGCCCAGGATATGAATCGAGTTACCTTGTCGCTATGGTCGCTCCAACTCAAACTTGCCCGGGTCCGGGCCCCGGCCCATTCCAAACGGCTGCGAGCGGGAGTCTGATGTCTCAGAGATCCTGTCAGCGATAATGAATTTAAAACAGTATGTTGCCGTTCGATGGATTCTAATTTATCTCCAACGGAGATTGTATGATTTCTTTTCGCTAAAAACAAAAAAACTGTGCCCTATGGTTTGATGGATCGTATCGTAACAGGAGAATCTCCTATTGGAATTCTAGAATTTGTGGAAATTTGTGTCACCAAATCCGTGGCTGAAAGGGCTGTAACAGCTAGGGACGTGGTTGTTTTTTCGGGTAATCAAAGTCGAAGATACGCAGCACGATGGGCATGGGCCATGATCAAGCGATTCGAATCTGCAGGGTTCTCATAGCCGCCACCTGGTTCATGCAAGCCTCCTTTTAGCCAGGCAACTACTACCTAAGATGATTCTCCTTCCTTTTCAATCTTATCAGCCTGTATCCTGTGCATAGCAACCTTTAACCCATGTCGGGCGGCCAGAGGAACCCAATCCTTAATTAAACCCCCCCCCCCACATACACAAAAAAAAAAAGCCGTGCTGATTTTAATGAAATTTACCCCGACGGAAGGTGTACTACCTTCTTAGAGTGCCAAACTAGGTTAAAGTTTCCATTAACCCGGATGCCAGGCGGTAATTACTGCCCATTCTGCAAGGAGAAGGCGACATTTGATTCCCAAATAGCGGACATTTGCTTCCCAAAAAGCGCATCCGACGATCTCCTTGAATACACCACACCGCACGACTCTAAATTGAATGAAGGTTAGAAAATTAAAGCAGATGTGAAGTCCTTGAGCGATCGAATTTTTTGTTCTTCCTCCCCCATCTCACTGACATCGATGTACCAATCAATTCTGTGTTTCACCTATGCAGAGTAGATCCACCCCAAACAAAAAATAGAAAAAAATGAAAGAGAAAAAATATTTAATTCCTACTAAAATTTAGAAACCAGACCTAATCATTGCTAATGAATAAGGATAACTATTGTTGTGGTTCAAATTTGGCTCAAGGGTAAGCACGCCGGAGGAGCCGAGGAAGCTGTCGGAATGTCGAGGAAGAAGGCAAGCCACCTCCTGCGCGACGGTGTATCTGCACAAAGCCTCACCGGTGGTTCCGGTAAGAGCCCTCCGATGCTCAAGAGGCTCGCGCCTGCCTGCAATACAAGACCAATGAGCCTCTGCTACGGGCTCCCACGTGTGGTCGTTTAAGGTGAAAACCCATGAAGCGCACCATTTTTTTTTTGAGAGCCCCTGTGCGTCCCATTCTCCCTGCACCCGTTTGCCTTTCATTTCTTATCTGAGCATGCGAAAAGATAAGCTTGGTAACTCATGCGAAACCAATTACAAGAATGGCCAACAACATTTGCCCTCACAGACTAGTTGAACATAATTGTCCATAGACATTCCAAGCACTCCAGGAGCAGCATCTCTATGGATTAGGAGATTCAATTAGGACAGCATTAGCACAACAGGCAACGCTGCCATGTGTATTATAATACGAACATTGCAGCTAGGCCCAGCAGACGTGTTTGTCTTTTAGAGAATCAGACGAACAAGCGGTAGCACTCAAAGTGCTTATGTATATTGACATCAATACGACACCATGCCAAATGCTAGGGATCGCCTTGATAAACCTTACCTTACCACCATCGAGCGGTGTCATGCGTCGCTCCTATTAGGCTTGTGCGAGGCTGGAACCCCCTGGAATAAAAAGAACAGGCCGTGTTTTGAAATAAAAGTTTCAAAGAAAAAGAGAGAGAGCCTTCAGTCAGTCGTACTCGTACCATATCAACAGATGGAATCCATTCATTCGTCGCCGGATTTCCCTTGCAAGATGGATGGCAGCCCGGCGCATCAGATTCCGGTGTCAGTTCGAAGCTGCTTCCGGTGGATTTTTCCATCCCGATGAAGCCCGTCCCAGTCTACAAAAGCCGGCCGGCGCACAAAGTAGAAGCAATGCATGAGAGAGGCAACTCCAAGCCTAAAAGACAGGGTGTTCCCCTGTGTAACATCTAAAATCAAGCATCATCGACGGCACAGGCATGAGATCAGGTCATGTCATCGCAAGCAGACTTAATGTTTACGCTATCCTAACCTGGAGTAGGTAACCGTAACGATGAAGATCTGGGTTCATAATGCTTAATTGCCTGATCATATCACACGCTACGGAAAAAGAACCAGAAACAGAGGGTCAGTGGAGCCCACGCATGCAGGACAAAAGTGAATCCTCATCCGTGCGTAAACCCAAATCATCGAAGGGTACGTGCAGCGCTTTGGTATTAATAGAGGAATGCAGTGCGTTGCAATAAAATCTATATCCATGCCGACAGACGCTGATGCATGGAAACCATCTCAACCCAGGATCGCCATTGACGTGCAAAGAGTGGTAATATTGATGCTAGAATCACCAACCCCTCGGGAGGGCAAAAGAAGAAGAAGAAGAAGAAAAAAGACAGCAGCAAGGGGATAGAAACAGACCGTGTGGTGCTGCTTATCGATGCAATCGAGATCTTTGTAATACTCTGTCTCCACGTACTCCTCTGCCGCTTCATGGGATTCAGCGGAGACCAGCTTCTACAAGGAATTCGAACTAATTAATTGGTCGTTGACGGAGATGCAGGATGGAATGGGAAGGGGAGAGGAAACCAGGAACATGAAGTGGTGAAAGATAAAAAGAGGAAGAAGCACCTGGGGATCTGCCTCGAGATCTCGAAATTTGTCGAGTTCGGGGATGGAATGCGGATCGGAGGACTGGAGGGCGTCGGAGGAGTAGTCGCTGCGGGAGGGCTTGGGGTGGCGCTTGGGGGCGCTCTCTTGGAAGTACTCCCGCGCCTCCGCCTCCCTCTCCACCTCCTCGTCCGGCGGCACATGAGCGTCGCTCCGCTCCGGCCTCGACGGAGACAGAGACATACCTCTCCCAGTCCCCCCCTACCTCAGTTTCTCTCTCGCTCGCTCTGGACTCTGGAGGCTGCAGTGGAAACAAGTTCTGTATGCTTGGATCGCAAAACGAAACGCGGCTCTTGGCCAGCCAATGAAACAAAATATCTGGCAAGCCTTATCAGGAAATGAACCAAGAGGAGGTCGTAGTCATAGAGTTAAAAAAGATTGTCCAGGTAAAACCTCACTCACCTTCCTCCTCATCCCGTCAAGACCGTTTCTGCTCTTCTTCGAAAATGGGACATTCTAACGGCGTTCTCTCCGTCTATTTCAAAGATTGCAAATTGAGATTATGATGGATTTATAAAATTATTATTTTCATGTAGTTAATAGTGTACATTTTTATACTAACTAAAAAGTATTTTGATTACTGAATTTGATGATGGAATTTAAGATTATATATTCTTCTTTCATTTTAAAAGCCCTTTCAGCCTTGGAGAGAGATATACGATTTTCTCCTCTCTTTTTTCACTTATATATGTCAGTTTCATTTTTAACCTAAACAAAGCATATACATGCGGCAGCTTGGTTCGGCGGTATGGAGGAGTCCATGGATGAGTTCTTCTTTATATACGTGGAAGGGTTGTATCTTAATTGATTTTGGTTTCTGCTATACTTTTATCTCTCGCAATTCGCAATTCACTGATGATGATGCAATTGAGCTCACTCTTGTTAACCACCATATAATGGCATCACTGAAAAAATATCCATGAACGCAAGGGGGCCCGAAGCTGACGCCCTGGTTTTCTTTCCAAGCTGGCACCTCTTGCATCCTTCGCGTGCGATCGACGTTGGAGGGGGAGTAGAGGAAAGGAAAAGGGTCGAGGAGAAAGTTGGTTTCCCGAAAAATCGGAATCAGTCTTGTGTTTTTCAAATCGATGGGGAGAAAGGAGTGGCTGGAGTCAGATTCCACCAGCCCCACCACCCCACTTTCCCCTCTCAGATCCATTCCATTACCCTTCGCAACACCGAGACAAAGGAAACGGAACGGCCGGCCTCTTTTCGCCTCCAAATTTTGGATCCATCCATGGGCGCCTCTGTTGGATTTTTTGGGAGGCAGAGATCCGTGCACGAGATCCTCGGGGGAGGAATTGGTAAGCCTAAACAGAATCTGAGAGCAGAAGTTCCTTTCGAAGCATCTTCAGACAATTTGTTTTGATCGGTCCCGCTTCTGGTCTCGAGGGTTGTTTATGGATTTCTTGGTGTTTGGGGGTCTCGCAAAATTTGGTTCTATTCTTCTTGTCTGTCTCGTACATTGAAGGGCTTTGTCTTGTAGGAATGGGGGCCTCATCGGATCGTCAGAAGTGATTCTACCGACCGATTCTTGGATTTCTACTGCTGAAGCAGCAATAGGCTCGGTTTTGGATATGTTTGATCTCTTACTAATCAGTTTTGTTGTTTGGGAATTTCTTCTTTCTTCATTCCAAAATTTCATCCTAAGCTCCCGATTCCATTTGAGTGCCCTTCTTTGCCTTATTATTTTCGTTGAAAGCTTATAGGAACTTTTAGGATTGCGATCTAGACTCGCTGGGAAAAGTGCTATACGAATTTGCCCTCTGATTAGTGGTTCATATCTTTTCTTATTGGACGGAGCATTTATGGCACGCTTGTGTGACAGTTGCAGATGTGATGCTGTGGAGGAGGAGAGACATAACGGTCGGGATACTGCTTGGAACGCTGGCTGCTTGGGTGGTCTTTGAGAGATCTGGATATACCCTGCTGTCGTTTGCTTCCAATGTTCTGCTGCTCTTGATTTCCGTTCTCTTTGTATGGGCGAAAGCAGCAGCAATTCTTAACAGGTAATCGAGGTTCTATGGAGCCTTTTGCATAATCTTCATTTTGATCAAGTATAACTCTTTAGTACTCGAAGTTTCCATTACTATATTTTTCAGCTATCAATCTGTGGCATGTGATGTGCATTTCACTATGTCGCGTAGAGCATTGTCTGAATTTATGTCCTCCGCCGGATCATAATTGATAGGCAACAAGAATGATGGAGATACTCGGTTGTCGCTGATTATTTACTCTCTCTCTCTCTGCGAGTCAGGTCGCTGCCATTACCAAGTAGGGGTGCATGGTTTAAGCAGCAGCCATTAGTACATGGTGAGCAACAAAAATAGTGCCCACTATCAAATGAGTCTTATCAGCAACAACCTATGAGGCTGCCAGGAATCCCTGATAATCATTACAAGATGCTCCATTGGAGAAGGAATAAAATAATGTTTGACTGCCACAGAGAGGAAAAAGAATGTACCAAACAAACTACAAATTGATCTATTCAGGGGCTGATATCTTAGAATGATAGTGATGAGGATGTTGAAGCTTCATTAGTAATATGCGGCATAAACTAGAAAACAGTTGCAAATTTGGCTTTGAAATGCTAAAAAACCACTTGTTTTGCCCAAGCATCATAATATTTGATTCCTAGATAGTGCATTCTCATGGATACTAGTCAAAGCTCTCTCAGTTGAAAAGTTCTGGAGAAGAAATTGGACATGTTAAGAATGAAACATGCCGGCAAGAAAATAAGCGTAATACTATCTCTTGTGGTTATGCATTCCTTTCAAAATGTTTTGGAGATGAAAAGTCTTCTACCTTCTCATTGTTAACTTAATTACATATTCATTTTTATATTAAGGTGCTGGTTCCTTTTACCTTATTATTATGCCAATTTAATATATCTCAAGCTATCTGATGACATGGATGTGCAGGCCCCCTCCACCAATACCAGAGATGCATCTATCAGAAGAAGCCATAAATGAAGCAGCAATTTTTGTGCATTCTCTTGCAGATATGGCATTGTCAGCTTTTCATAGCATTGCACTTGGAAAGGACTTGAATCTTTTCTACAGAGTAGCCATATGCTTATTGTTGATATCCGTTATTGGCAGTTTGACTGATTTTCTTACTTTGGGTTACACAAGTAAGTGGTTGTCATGCAGTTTTTATCTTATTGGTAGCATTAAACTAATCCCACACCCCTAAATCTATAAAAGAGAAGTTTAATTTTTTAAGTAAACAGTAGGCACAAATAATGCTAGAATTAGGTCGGGTTGGGTCAGGTCCTGGACCCGATCCAAAGAAAATATTCGGGCTCTGGGCTAGGTCGAGGCCCCAAATTTCTTTCAAGATTCGGGTCCAAGTTTGAACCTGAGCCTGACCGAAGCTCGATTGGCTAGCCCTGAGCTTCACCTCTAGGATCCGGTGCAAAACGAGCGAGAGGGGGGGAAGAGAGAGAGAGAGCATAGAGAAGAATAGAGAGGAGAGATATCAAGAGGGAGACGTATGAGGGAGAGAGCAAAGAGAAGATTGGGAGGGAGAGAGGGGATCAAGAGATAGATTGGGAGGGATATGGAGAGGGAGAGAGGAGAGAGGGGGAGAGAGATATCTGGTGGAGAGAGAGGAGAGGGGGGGAGAGATTTGAAAGGAGAGGGGGGGGAGAGGGGAGAGAGACAGGCAGGAGAGAGTGGGGAGAGAGGGGAGAGAAAGAGATCAGGAGGGAGAGGGAGAAGGGAGAGATTGGGTGGAAGGGAGAGAGGTTGGAAGGGAGGGGAGGGCGGAAAGGGGAGAAAGAGAGAACAAGTGGGAGAGAGGAGAGAGGGGAGATAGATTGGAAGTGAGAGAGCGGATAGAGGGGGAGAAATCGGGGGGAAGAGAGAGGAGAGAGCGGAGAGGGGAGAGAACTAGCGGTGGAGAGAGGAGAGGGGACAGAGTTCGGAAGGGAGAGAGGAGAGGGAACGGAGAGGGGAGAGTAGAGAGAGAATGGAGAGGTGGATCTATTTTTGGGCTCAAATTGGGTCGAAGCATTGGGTAGAGCCAAGCCCGAAATTTATTCAGCTCTATTTTAGGTTCAAGCCCGACCTGAAGGGTCTAAGGCTCAACCTATAGTTGGCCGAACCCAACAAGCCTTTAGGTCGGCCCGAGCCCAATTCCAACGGTAGGTACAAAGTGCCCAAAGGCTTTATTAAAGAAGCAAAAGAGAAGTTCAAGTAAATTTAATTGCTTGACATGCTATGTTGTGAATTAACTTCTTTTAATTCATGGATACATAAAATAGTGTTGACTGTTAGAAGCGGCTAGAAGTTGTGGTGGTTTAAGAATTATCTACTAGGAAGTTTGCAATTTGTTATGAAAAAGTTGATTTTTTTTTTTTCAAATTTTATGCGATCATGTCATGTAAAATTAAACTAAAGAACTTATGTTGGGCGTGAAGACTTCGGGAGTAGTGCCTTGCCGCACTTACTTATGTTCAAGCAGGAGGGGAAAGTTTCGACTCAACCACATGATGGAATTTGAGAAAGAGTAGGAGACCCCACTCTTACTCTCTCATGTCTCTCACTGTCTTACCCATAATATGTACTTCTCATAGACTTCTGCAATGGTTTCTACTCCCGCTCATATATAAATTGAGTGCTGGGTTGCACTATAAATAGAGGGATTGTAAGGAGGTGCACCTACATAGAACAAGAGAGATTTTGAGAGAGTGCTCGGGGCTTAGCATGTTGAAGTGGTGCTTTAGCTGCTTTCAAGCTAATTGAAGGCGAGTGTTGGAGCATAGATTCGAATTCTATCAAACTTTCTTCAGTTTTTTAAGGAGCATTACTTGTCCTCTTCTTTTTGCCACCCAGTTATTTTTATTATTCCCTGTCCCTTGTAATTCTATCTGAATTAATTGAAAAGTGTGGAGATCTTGCCTTGTGGACATAGGCAATTTTGCCAAACCATGTAAAATCTGATGTGCCATGCATTTTGATTTCCTTTTATTTTTCTATTACTATTTCTATTGCTCATGGGTCATAACAATTGGTATTAGAGAACCAAGTTCAAGAAGAGGAAAATAATAGACTGTTCGATATGTCGAGCAACAGCTTAACCAGATTTTAGATCCCAAAGTTTAACAGTGCCAATTTTGCATTGTGCAAGTTAAAGATGATCATGATGTTGATAAAGACGACTATGTTGCTACTTTTAAAGGCAAGGAGCAAAAACAAGAGAGTACGATAGATGAAGAGTTCGTAAAAAATGATCAGCTGGCTATGGCCAACAAGAGGTTGGCTCATGATGAGTCTGTGTTATTCAATGTTTCGTTTGAGGCTACTGCAAGAGGGCTATGGTAGATTTAAAAATATGTATGAGGGCAAGTCTATGCAAAATAAATCTTTTCTCCATGGACAGCTATTCACCCTAAGGATGAAAGATGGGGCCTCTTTGTAGGAGCATCTGAATGAGTTCAGTACTCC
Source organism: Phoenix dactylifera (assembly GCF_051530095.1). Taxonomy (NCBI): domain Eukaryota; kingdom Viridiplantae; phylum Streptophyta; class Magnoliopsida; order Arecales; family Arecaceae; genus Phoenix; species Phoenix dactylifera. Next base: position 186,631 of record NC_143197.1, read on the forward strand.
GATCAATTAGCTGGCTAGTGGAGGTCACAGTAATGATGATCAAAAAAATCAAAATTTTGCTTTCTTTGATGCAGATTCATGGGATGGTTTTTTCATGTATCTCGGCAGCATGGCTCCTCTCAATATGGACTATGTTGTGCCAGCATTGCTTATGGAGGAGACTCACTGGAAAATTGGTCAAAGCTCTTCTAGTGATGCGATGTTGGCAAGAAGCATAGCTCTGGCAAGGAGCATGGATAAGCAAGGTTACTTCAGATCCGGGTCAAAAGGGAGGAAGAGAGTAAAGTGCTAGAACTGCAGGAAATCAGACCACCTATGGAAGGATTGCGTACTATGGAAGGTGAACCATCATAAGCCTAAATTTGAGTCAAAGGATTCTCAGGGCATTTTAGCTGAAGATTATACTTCGGGTAATGGAGAGTTGTAGGCGATTTAGCAGTAGAGTTTGATGCATCAATGAATTTTTGGATTTGGGGGCCTCTTTTCATATGACACCGCATATGGATTATTTCTACGCCTGCTGTTGGTGTGATGGTGGCACCATTATATGGGTGATGTGCTGCATGATTTCCAGTGTCGACATTTGGATTACAATGTTTACTGGGATTAGTAGCATGATTTCCAGTGTCGACATGTTCTGGGATTACGAAAGAGCCTCCTATCACTTGAAAAGTTTGATGCAGATGGTTATAGATTTTCTAGAGAACAAGTATAATTGCAAATAGTGAAGGGAGCAATAGTAGTAGCAAAAAGAGAGTTACTAGGTAGCTTGTATTGGTTCATTGGAGATACTATGATTGGTGATGCTGTAGTGGCTAGTGCTGTATCGGTGCCTGTATCAACTTGGCACATGTTTGCGTCACTTGAGCGAGCATGGATTGAAGGTATTCCTTGATAGAGATTTACTCCCAAGTTTGAAATCTTCGAGTTTGGAATTTTATGAGGATTGCTTTTAAGGGGAACAACATAGATTCCGGTTTCCTTTGTCTACTAGTAGAAGTAAAGAGTTCTTACAGTTGATTCATTCTGGCATTTGAGAGGCCCAAGCCAAATCCCTTGGAGCATCATATTTTGTTTCTTTTGTAGATGATCACTTTAGAAAAGTCTAGGTCTACGTCATGGAAAGGAGGTCTGATACTTTTGCTTGTTTGAAGAAGTTCAAGGCTTTGGTTAAGAATGAGAAAGGCAGAAGAACAGGCTATTAGCATGTTGAGCACAGCTGGATTGGAGGTCTCTTTTTGGGCTAAAGCTGTTTCATAGCATGTTACCTGGTGAACAGAGTTTCTACAACTGCACTTGTCTCTGAAATTCCTGAGAAGGTATGGTCTAACAAACCTGTCAATTATTCTTTCTTTCATTTTTGGATGTGATACTTATGTACGGATTCTTGAGGATGAGAGAACAAAGTTGGGCCCTAGGTCCCAAAGGCGTATTTTTATTGACTATGCTACTGGAACAAGGGGAACACGTTGTGAGATTCTACTACCCACAAGTTGATTGTTAACTAAGGTATTGTATTCAATGAAGATTCTTTGCAAAAAGGAAAAGTATAACTGGAGTCAGAATTGAAAGACACAATTGAAGTTGAAGCACCAAAGCATGATGATAGTTATCAAGTTGGCGTAGAAAGTCAGCAGGCCAGGTATCATGTGCCAGAATCTGAAGAAGAGCATGGGCAAGAAGAACCGCAAGAAGATTAAGGCAGGCACAGAAGGACTCATAAGTCTCCTACACAGCTCAACAACTATGTTACTGCTTATGTTTGCATAACAGAAGGTGAGCCCAGTTCATATCATGAGGTTTCCGAGGCTATTGATGCTAGCTAATGCAGAGCATCCATGGATGAGAAGATGGAGGCCTTGCACAAGAATAAAACTTGGGACCTGGTGAAATTATCTGAGGGGTGAAAAGCCATTAGTTGCACGTGGGTCTTCAAGCTGAAGAAAGGTTCTCCCCGGTTGTTCGCTTAGAGATTGCCCATATTATTTTGAACATTGGCAATTGTGCTTGATATCGAGCTTGAATAGTTAGATGTGAAGACTGCCTTTTTGTATGGGAATCTAGATCAGGAGATTTATATGTTTCATCCTGAAGGCTTTGTTGAAGAAACAAGAAGGATCTTTTTGTAGGCTAAGCAAATTGTTTTATAGGTTAAATCAAGTGCCAATGTGTTGGGACAAGCAGTTTGATTCTTTTATTATGATCTTGGGATTTCATAGATGTGAAGTTGATTTTTTGCCTATATATGAAAATTCAAGAATGGTGGCTTCATAATCTTGCTACTCTATGTCGTTGAAATGTTGGTTGCTAGAACTAGCAGGGATGCTATTACAACACTAAAAGCTCGGTTGTCTAGGGAATTTTAGATGAAAGATTTGAGGCTAGTGAATCATATTCTTGGGATAATAGTGTTCAGACATAGAATGAACAGGATAGTCTGGATAACTCAAAAGGTTATGCGGAAAAGGTTCTGCACAGCTTCAATATGCAGAATGCTAAGCCAGACGGCACTCTATTTCCTGTAGGCTACATAGTCTTCAGAACAGTGCCCTAGCACCGAAACAGAGAAGGCAGAGATGCTTTGAGTATCATATTCATCTGCGGTGAGAGTCTTATGTTTGATATGGTTTGCACTTTGCTTGACATTGCCTTTGTTTCATTTCTCAAGAAGTTGCTTGGAGAGTTACATGCTGAGTGGAAAGTGGTTGATCTATTGTGATAGTCAGACTACGCTACACTTGCAAAGGAATCCTACGTTTCACACAAGGGTGAAGCGTATAGACATTTAGTATCATTTTGTTCAAGATGTTGTGGAGAACAAGATTGTCTCTATGCAGAAGATCTATGCTAACAAAAATTCAGCTGATATACTCATGAAGCTTGTCGCAAAAAAGTTCACATTGAGTAGAGCTTCTCTTAGCCTTGAGCTTACCTTATGATTGCTGAGAATTGGGCTGTGGCTTCTTGATACTCTTCGTTTTTGATGTACTCAGGGAGATGTTGAAGCAAGTCTTCAAGTGGGAGAATGTTGGGAGCAAGGTTTGCCGTCTCGGTATCAGACCGCATACTGGTGCTCCTATTATAGTGTCAGTACACGGTACGGTACAAGAAGATGAGTCATACTGAGTGTTAGTACAATATAAGATTACTTTCTGATATAGTACGGTATGGTACCGACTGGTACGGCAAATCTTGGTTGGGAGCGAAGACTTGCAGAGTAGAGCCCTACCCACTCACGTATGTCTGGGCAAGAGTGGGGAAGTTCCTACTCAACCCTGTGATAAAATTTGAGAAAGAGTGGGAGACGCCACTCTTACTCTCTCTCATATCTGTCACTGCCTTACCTCCTCACGTGTGCTTCTCATGGACTTCCCACTCTCCCATGTGTTTCTACTCCTACTCATGTACAACATGAGTGGTGGGTTGCTCTGTAAACAGAGGACTGTGAGTTAGTGCACATACATGGAACAAGAGAGAGATTTTGAGGGAATGCTCAAGGCTTTGCATGTTGAAGAGTGGTGCTAAGATGATTTCTAGACTACCGGAAGGCAAGTATTGGAGCACAGATTCGTCTACTGATGGTCCGTCTTTAGCTTTGTGAGGAGCATTATTTAAGCACTCATCTTTTTTGTTTTTGCTGCCCTGCTTATTTTTTGTCTCCATACCTCATAATTATCTCTGAATTAATTGAAAAGAGTTGAGAAATTTGGCATGCTGTCGCATTTTGATTTTTTTATTTTTCTATTATTATTTCTGCTGCTCCTGGGTTATAAGCAATTATTATCATTTTCTAATCATTTAGAATATCAGAAATAGGATTGATCACATCAAATATTAGAACTTTTTGATGGCATCATGTACATCTCCTCTATCATGAAATCCTAAGCTTTCAAAAGTTTATAAATGAGGCTTTACTCTTCCCGAGTTATCCCGGCTTGTTAAACACAAAGTTCACTTAATTCCCTGTATTGCTATCAGGCCTTGTCATCATCCTAACCATCCCTGCACTGTATGAGAAGTATGAAGATTGCATTGACAGATACGCGCAATGGGCTTATGCAGAGTTGCTGATGTATGAGAGAGTATATGCCAAATATTTTAGCAAGGCTAAAAATTGGATCCTGGAGAAAAAGAAACTACTCTGATGGTGTTTTTTGTAAGTGTGATTGATGGGGAATTCTGTCTTCTGTTTTCCTGTTGGCATATGTCACTTTCAGAGGTTGAGTGCTGTATGTGGCAGTATGAGCGATGTGTTCAGTTGGGAGGATTTTGGAGAAATTATTTTCTCGGGTTGGAGAGAGTTTAATTCATCAACTTAAATGTCTTGAGTGGTGGGAAATGACAAGGACTTTAAGATATGGATTTCATGAACTTTTGTACCTCGAACAACCAGAAACTCCAAGTTTGTACTGATGGATTTGCGTCTATTGAAGTGTAAAGTGGTTGCAGATTTTTATTCATTGTTTCCAAGCTATGCATTTTAGGTCCCTTCGATTATGTTTGGCTGGTCCCTCTCTAGCAAATTATTTACAGATACCCATCTGGAATCGCAAATGAAGGATTCTCTTAGGTTGGTTTTGTCAGTAAAACTTGTAGATTTCTGTTTCTTGTTTGCTGTCTAACCAGTTCTTTGCAGCTCTTGGTTGTGCTGCTTTCAGATTGCCTAATAAATGTGCCATTAAATTCTGGCAATCTAGAAACAAACAGCAGGAGATTAGTTTTCCGAGTTGTTTTTCATCATCTGGAGTCACCATGCTGCCGCTTAAGAGGAGACGGGCAAATCATAGACAGTTGCATCAAGAGATGGACATCATGCTAGCTGAAAAATGCTCATGTAGCTTACTCGGGGTGACTTGTACGTAGTTCAGCAATGGGGAAAAATATGGGAGCCAGCAACAATTAAAAGGATGATCTAAGTTAAGCTCAGTTTTAACGCAAAAGGTTCATATGGTGGCCTCATTGGAGGTTTCTTGTTGGGTGTTATTGTGACAAATCCATTAACTTCTGACATTTTTATGCAGGGTCCTGAAAGGGGACTTTGCTGGCAGGGCACCGCAGCAGTGACGATCTGCTTAGTGTAGTTTGTGGACAAAAGGACGCAATCGAAGAGTACAAAAGCGATCATTAGTTGTATTAGCGGACGGATTAGGACTTAAAGACGAAGGATTAGGACTTCTGGAAGGTTCAGATTTTTAACTAGTACAATCTGTAACTAGTCAATATAACTTGTAGAATCATGAAAAAAACATTTTTAACTTGTCAATATAACTAAGTAATATTCTCAATCGGTGTAAGCACCAAACACATGAAAGCTCAACCTATCTAGTGGTAATGGATGGATACATATTAATCCTTTACACATTGAGGACGAGCTGAGTCGGGGTGAGCTGGTATTTATACAGAAGCTCGGCAAAAAGTATCAGGGCAGGAAGTCTCAGCCCCATCTTTAGAGTTTTTTTATAAAAAGCGAATTGATCCTTCCCATGTGATGTCACCTGACTAGAAGGATTAGGCAACTCCAGAAAGATGTTTCGAGGAATATGATACTCGAAGTGAATCCTCTTCAAGTTGACCTCCCCCAAAATGCTTTTCTCAGCGGTTGGGGCGAAGTTGGCCATTGATAAGGATCCTTCTGAGGCCTCAGAGGCTCAATCAGGAGAGCGCTGAGCCTAAGACTCGTTGTTTGATAACCACTCGGCTATTTACCGCATCATTTCTCCTAGTAAAGCAAATAAAGGAATGAAAGAAAAGAAAAGGACAAAACAAAGGGCGAAAATCCTAAAACTACCAAATGGTTCGAATCGAAGCAAGATGCCAAAAGGACCTACTCGAAACATAACATGAGGAAGCTTTGGTGGAGGGATGGAAGGACAAACACCGGCGGCAAGAATGAGAAAGGACTCTAGTCCAAGACTGGATAGAGAAAGGACATCGAAGACAAAGTACTAGCCCACTCTCAACCTCTCTTCCTAGACAACAGGTTGCAAAATGCTCAAAATGGAGATGACGCTGGTCAGCATTATATAGAGCTTCGAGTGGCCTGGATCGACGCGACTGTTAGGGTACTCAGTTTGATCTCAGCCCTATGTCGACCAAACGTTCGATCTTGAACCGTCATTCGAATTGCTATCAGCAAGGCATTTAATCATTGCTCTGAAAATCTTGCTGCTAATAATATTGCTTTGGGAAAGGCAGATACCAGCACACAATTATAAATGCAGTCTTCAAAAAAATTTCAAAGCTGAAAAGACAATCATGGTTGATTGGTTTTATGGCTCACCTTAGCTAGTTGGCTTGACTAGAGAAAAATTACTTCCTTTTCCCAAGCTGATCAAGTTAGCTTGACCTCAGAAATGGAGGATAAGTGATATGCCTCAGAATCAACCGCAATTGATATGGCAAACCGACCAATAGAGATTTACCATATAGGCACAGGTTGACTGCTCAAGAGCTTGCCATATGACAACAGTTCAACCATGATTGCAAATTGCTTTCAAACAAACGTGATAATGAGTAATCTACATGTTCGAGAAGTGTACGCGTCAGTCACGGGCAAAATATTCAAGCTGTTAACATAATGGCCAGCGCATGTGCTTGATTCGCTTGGCGATGAGCTCCGGCCCTCGCTTACATATTGCATTCTCGGAGGCTTTTTAGGAAAGTTCTCTTTTGACTCTTTCATCACGCCACTCTGTCGCCATCATACCTCCCTCTGTTTCTTGAAAGTCACGTCTGACTTAGGCATCGGAGGATCCATCGCCAGATACACTCCGGTGAATGCACTTTCTTGTCTTTGCTGTTTCAGATCGAATCCAGCATCGGAGCAACAATCTGATCGAGATATCAGCCATCCATCATCCTCTTTGGGATGTGTGAAGTCGAACCATCGCCATCCGAGCGCAATAGCAATAGGACCGCCATCACGGAGGCGCACAGCTATCACCAGCCAATCTTTTTGATTTGGACGGCAGATGAGCCGAACACTCCAGCAACCTAGTCAGCTCGGCATTTTGATGATGTCGATTTCGCGCCATTCCAGAAGAAACCCCTAAAGTTGACAGGACACTTTGTCATAGGGTTGGCGATCCTCAAAACATGTCGGCGGCTAAAGAGTTTAGTGCTCAAGGAAACACAAAACTGGATGCAAAGCCTCGTGCATCAGGAAAGGAGGATGGTGACGTCAGAAACCGCTGAGGACCCCATGCGTGCCAAATTGCTTTCTTTCCCGGTCCGGTTGACTTGGCTGGTTGCCGATAACCAAACGTGGACCGGAGATCTACGATGACCTGCCATAGAGTTCCATTAAATATATAACTGTAGTTGCTTTTTTTTTTTTTTTTAGTACATATAGTTGCCTTTCAATAAATTTTTCCTGCGGCATCGAAGCAGACCTCTGGACAAGTGGCTGAGGCTTATGTCGCTGAAGTCCGAAATGATGATAATAACAATAGCAAATATTCTATATATGCTTGCTGGGTATATCTCGGTCCTCAAGCATCAATCAAGGACTTGGTGCGTCGGCTCTTTGACTCGACTCCGCCTGCCGATCGATCATCGGAGCCGATCACGAAATTGATCCGTTCATGACATCATGGTTACGACTAATTCGGGTAGCAAGACAACGACGACTATTGACCGCAAGCCTGGAAGTCGACACCCACTCATAAAAAGGCTCTCCACCATCACGCCCCTGATTTTGTTCCACGCGTTCCAATTGATAAATATTAAAAAAATTATGCCGTGGCTTTGACTGGAACCACCCCCGTATCGGTGGGGGTGCCATTCTGAAGTTGAAAACGACTCTTTTTTTCTTGTTCTCTTTCTTTTAGGCCCGATCGCATTACACGGCGAACCTTGAAGGTTCATATGCACTCGATAATAAATATTTCAGAACATTGTAGCACACGATGGTGGACCCTACGAAACTCCAAGTTTGTCAGGTGGCAGAAAAATGGACCACCTCAACCTCCACTTCGCAGTGGAGATGAACCACGCTTCCCACTATATGACGGTAGGTCATCGGATGAACTCGATGTTTTAACCAGCCATATATGGTGTGATTAGTATTAGCCGTGCTGATAAATATTGGATATTTTCTTAATCAAGACAAGTAGCTTCTGATACCTGATGTGTCAATTTATATTGCAGTAAAGCAAGGTTGTTGGCATCGATTCCGAAGGATAAATTAGAGATCATGCATCATTGTCACTTTTTTTTGGTACGGAGAGGTCATTCGTTAAGTTGACAGCATATTGCATATATATATATATATATATATATATATATATATATATATATATATAGAGAGAGAGAGAGAGAGAGAGAGAGAGAGAGAGAGTGTCTTTCGATGGACATCCGAAGGAGGAGCTTTGTTGGATTTGTTCATAAAATCTTGGTTTTCGTTTGTGATATTGTAACTCAGTTTGTTGCCCGGCCGGGTGTTCGTCTACAATCGTGGGAACCCGTCTTTTATGGAGAAGCAAAAGCTTGCGAACAATTTTAGGAACAGGAATTCTCTCGAATAATTTTAGGAACATGAAACTTTCAAAGTGATTTAAGAAATACGGAAATCGCGTCCTAACCACCAATATAAAAATTTCAGGTTCTTGTGATAGACGTGCGTGACAATTTGACGTAATGTCATCGCTCGTGGCAATTTCATATACACCAAACTGCCAATATAACGACATGAGGCTTTTGTATACAACAGGGTGACAAAAATAATGAAAGAACAAGTCGGGCTGCCCCGTTTGCCATAAGGTAAACCGAAAGAAAAAAAAAAAAAAAAATGATGTAAGACAGTAAGAGTAAAGAAACAACTTTCCATACGTTGTGTGTTACAGAATAATAAAATTGAACTTTTTAACTAGTTTTTGCCGTACTTACCATTTCCACGTCTCCGCAGAATTCCTGGGCTGCTGGAAAATTACGAGCGACAAGTCAACCAGTTCCCCTGTGGCAGTACGCACCAAGAACATGCTCAGGCTACTGAATATTAACAAACGGCATGTTTAGCAAAAAAAAAAAAAAAACGAAATGATAAGCAGATAGCATATTTACGGATAACTCAAAAGAAAGAGGGACAAAAAGGGTATTTCCTTTCTCATAATACAATGGTTTCCATCGCATTACTATAAACTTAGTTTATTTTCGTGGTTGTGACTAACCACCCAATTAACAAGGAAATAAATGATCAGATTCAATGGCTGTCCCTCCATAATATAGCATTTCAAATACCATATGATTATGTTTAACTCATTGTGGGAGCACCTTTACCTTCAAGCTCAGCTGAATTTAAATTCCTTCTTGCCATCATCATTTTCCTAAGAGGAAAGCTCTTGTAACTTACTTTTTTTTTCCTTTTCTGCAGCGCTGGAGATCTAGAATATTATCATATTAATAAATGGGTAGTGCCACCAACTACCCATCCGTTGACTATTATTTTTCTTTCACTGGTCTCATATGGCAATCTGGGATTAGTGTGCGGTGCATGGAGCGCAGGTGGGGTTAGATAAGTCCGTAAGTATTACTTGGCCAATTATTGACTTGCACATAGAACCAGTGAACCGATTAATTAACATGGCAGGCAATCTCTAGTATTTTAATAATAACCAATTTACAACTCTTACTTAATATGGTCTCATAGCTTTTCTTTTAATGGCCATTGTTAACATCTTCTTCATCAACTTCTTCATCAAATACATCTCAAGTTCATTTTTTCTTTTTTCTTTTTCAACTTTGGTAGAGAAGAAAACTCTAAATTTCTTTAGATTCACACGTCCTGTTTTGAACTCATTGCGCGTCAAACAAATTCGGGTGGCAAAGTGGCGTAGTCTATTATTATTATGGAAATAAAAGGTCCGAACTTAGTCCCACATCAACTAGATAGCGGAGAAGTTTGTTCCTTAAATGGAGGGGGGCAACCCCTTTCTCTTTAGAGACACCTTTTGTGGGGCAAAACCGTGCGTTGGGAAAAGACTATGAAACCCCATTCAAAGCAGACAATACCTCTGAGGAGAAGCAGTCGTCTTCGCTATCTAAGACCGGTGGGGATGAGTTCGGAGGGTGGCAGATCCCCTCGTAGCGCTAGACACGCGGGCTGGAGGCCGATCTCCCTTGACCTCATCAATGGTGAGGTCAGAGAGTGGAAAATCCCTCCGTAGTGCTGGACGCACGGGCCGGAGCCCGACCTCCCTTGACCTCATCAATGGTGAGGTCGGAGGGTGGAAAATCCCCCCGTAGCGCTGGACGCGCGGGTCGGAGCCCCACCTCCCTTGACCTCATCAATGGTGCTTTCGTTGAAAGCCTTTGACCCCAGCACAGACTCCTCCGCTAGGAGGGCTATGTTGTGAGAATAAAAGATCCGAACTTAGTCCCACATCGACTAGATAGCGGAGAGGTCTGTTCCTTAAGTGGAGGGGGGCAACCCCTTCCTCTTCAAAGACGCTTTTTGTGGGGCAAAACCGTGCGTTGAGAAGAGACTATGAAATCCCCTTCAAAGCGGATAATATCTTTGAGGAGAAGCAATCACTTCCGCTGTTTGAGATCGGTGGGGACGAGGGCGGCAGATCCCCCCATAGCGCTGGACGCGCGAGCCAGAGGCCGATCTCTCTTGACCTCATCAATGGTGAGGTCAGAGGGTGGGAAATTCCTCCGTAGCGCTGAACGCACGGGCCGGAGCCTGACCTCTCTTGACCTCATCAATGGTGAGGTCGGAGGGCGAAAAATTCCTCCGTAGCGCTGGACGCACGGGCCGAAGCCCGACCTCTCTGACCTCATCAATGGTGAGGTCGAAGGGCGGAAAATCCTCCCGTAGCGCTGGACGCACGGGTCAAAGCCCCACCTCCCTTGACCTCATCAATGGTATTTTCGTTGAGAGCCCTTGACTCCGGCACAGACCCCTCCGCTGGGGGGCTATGTTGTGGGAATAAAGGGTCCGAACTTAGTTCCACATCGACTAGACAGCGGAGAGGTCTGTTCTTTATATGGAGGGGGGCAACTCCTTTCTCTTCAGAGACGCTTTTTGTGGGGCAAAACCGTGCGTTGGAAAGAGACTATGAAACCCCCTTCAAAGCGGACGATATCTTTGAGGAGAAGCAATCGCTTCCGCTGTCTGAGATCGGCGGGGACGAGGGCGGCAGATCCCCCATAGCGCTGGACGCGCGGGCTGGAGCCTGACCGCTCTTGACCTCATCAATGGTGAGGTCGAAGGGCGGAAAATCCCTCCGTAGCTTTGGACGCGCAGGCCAGAGCCCGACCTTCCTTGACCTCATCAATTATTATATTTTGAAAAATGAAAATAAAACTTTCATCGTAATTACTAATTAACCTAAGGAATTTATCTTAAAATTAGATAAATAAGAGCATTATTTAGCTTCTCCACCTTATATCTTTGTAGCTCCATGGAGGACATGACTTGATTTTGAAAATTGAACAGATAGGAGAGCTAATCATCAGTTGTATGGCATCATTACTCATCAACATCCAAGTCGACCCAAAACGAGCATTTATGCGACAGAATGTTCGTACGCTACATCTCCGGGACCTCGTAAACTTTTTCGTGGAGGTTAACAGTTAAAGCCCGTATCCGATTCAAATTAGATCCGCTGGGATAATTATAGTAGATAATATCTCCAGAATCTGGAGTATAAGTCGGAGTCGATCTCAGCATCGCGGCGGTTAGGGGAATTGTTTCTTTCCTAAGCGGACTCGAATCTATCTGTACTCTCTTTACGTATAAAAAGAGAGGGAAGCAGCGAAAACCACACGACTCGAGGGAGAGGGAGAGGAAGAGAGGGAAGCGTCGGACGGTACTTCTCAATCTCTCCTTCGGATCATCGTCGGATATCATGGAAACTATCGCCGGTGGTACGCCTCTATCTATCCCGCGGAGGAGGCTGGCAGAGTGCGGAGACCTGGAGAGGTCCCTCGACGAAGAGGATCCTCGCTCGCCTCCGCGCAGACCATCCAAGACCGGTGGGAGATGGGGGAGTTGGAATTGGAAGGCATGGGAGAAGAAAATTTTGCTCGTGGTGATCTTCGTAGTCTCTCTGATGGGGATCGGGACGATTTCGAGCTCTCGCCGGATCGACGACCTCCCGGAGAGCCAGAGCGTGGTCCACCATGTTGCCGGCGGTGAGAAGATAGCCGAGAGGGTCACGCTGGAGAACCAGACCGGACAGCCCAGGAGAGAATCTGCCCATCCGGTATTCCCAGATTTTTATATATATATATATATAAAGAAATCTCTTCTGTTGGTTTGACGTTATACATTCCTTCTTTCTTCTTCTTCTTCTTCTTCTTCTTCTTTTTGTTTGTTTATAAAAAAAAGCTTTAAGATTTTCTAATTATTTTCTGAAACAAATTGAAGTTCTTGCTATGGGATTGCTCGGTTATCGTCCCGTGTTGTGTTATGTGTATGGTTCTATGGTTTCTGATGATCTACTTTTGGATCGATTTGTTGGTGTGTTGGGATTTCTTAGTTCCATCGATTGCTCTTTGTGCACGTGGCTTTTTTAACTAAAAGAAACTAGTAGCAAAACAATAAAACAAAAAACTAAGAAACTGGTTTTTTAGCCACCAAGAGCGGCTTCTATGAAATATTGACTTCTTTTTTTTAAAAAAAAGAAAATTGATATATATGTTTATCATAATTAGACTTTTATTATTTATTTTCATGAATGAGTTGAGTGTTTGTTTGTTTCCGTGTAAAGAATTCCTCTCGCCTTTGCCCACCTCTGTTTAGACGTTCCTGTTGTTATTTACTATTGATTTTATTTTACGCAAGCGTATGGAAACACCTATGTATTATTTGTTCTTGTAAATGGACTGAAATACTAATATTGGCACCAATCTTGTGCTCGTAACTATTTTATTCATTTCCCAATGTCGTACTCGTACCGATCTCTCTCCCCTTATCATATTAATTATTAAATGAAGCTGTCTTTCCACGTGATCGATTGGGTTTTCTTTCCCCCCCTCCCTAGCGTCTTTTTCTAATACATTTCATACTCGAATCTAAAAAGATACTTTCGAAATCTGATGCAAGATACAGGGTTTTAGCTAATGACCTGGAGAGCAATTAGCTTTTGCAAAAAGAACCTAGACTTTTGGTGGGCTTGAAGGTTAAGCTAATATTTAGCTCGGCAAATTCTAAGCAATAATTGCATTATAGAATTTGTATTTTTATATGGGATCATGATTCTTGAAACTAATAATCGTCTTGATTTGTTTTGTTATACGACTAAAACACTCTCCTTATTTGATATTCCATAGATTCTTGATATCTGGACTAAACCGGATAGCGAAGACTACGGTGGATGCATCAAGCGCCCCAAAAACCGCTACAGTGAGTTCGTCTTCGTGCTGAAGACTGCACATCCTTGCTTTGGCTATTGCTAACCATTTACCATTTTTACCGTAGGGATAGGTGATGCTACAGGAGGCTGCTTGTTATTCCGCGCTAATGGTGGACTGAACCAGATGAGGATGGGGGTACGCACCCTTTCGCTGTCTTCCTATGTATTTTCCTTGTGTTATGGAAGCAATTCTGTCTGAGTTGATCTCCTAAATTTCTACACGTAGATAAGCGATATGGTTGCGATTGCAAGGATCATGAATGCAACACTAGTAATTCCTTCTCTCGACCATGAATCTTTCTGGAAAGATCAAAGGTGTTGAGGCTTTCGCATCGTTAATTTGTCCATACATTCAAGAGATTATTTTTATTATTTTAACTTGATTTTTGCAAATTTGAATTGATTTCTGCAGCGAATTCGGCGACATATTCGACATGAGGCATTTTATGGATACCTTGAAAGATGATATTGTAATTGTCGAGTCTCTCCCACGAGCGTATGCAGCAATCAAGCCCTTTGAGAAGCCACCTGTTTCATGGTCTAAAGTACGTACTAGAGCATCTTGTTCTGCATGGAGTTGCAAGAGTACTTTTGTTTTGCATCGAGTTGCTTGTGATAACCGATCTCCCCATTCTTTAGGTTTCTTACTACAAAGCTTTAAGGTCGATGTTGAAAGCGAAAAAGGTGCTGAAGTTTACGCATTCAGATTCCAGGCTTGCGAACAACGGCCTTCCTCCTTCAATTCAGAAACTTCGGTGCCGTGCAAACTACGAGGCACTTAGATATACAGACGAAATTGAGAGACTTGGGAAGTTGATAGTTGACAGGCTAAGGAATGGAAGGGATGATCCCTATATCGCCCTTCATTTACGGTAAATTTTGTTTGAGCAATGCACTCGCTGACAGACTTATATATATAGATATATGCACGAACACATCAGCTATCTTTCTTTCGTATTGCAGGTACGAGAAGGACATGCTGTCATTTACAGGCTGCAGCCACAACCTGACATTAGAAGAGGCAGAAGAACTGCGTGCAATGCGTTATAGTGTGGCGCACTGGAAAGAAAAGGAGATTAATGGTACGCAGAAACGGATACAAGGGGGTTGCCCGATGACTCCACGAGAAGCTGCTATTTTCTTGAAGGCTATGGGCTATCCTTCCACCGCAAACATCTACATTGCTGCAGGACCAACTTACGGTGCCAGTGGCTTGGATGCCTTAAAAGCAGAGTACCCAAATATTCATACACACAGCAGTTTGACAACAGAAGACGAATTGAAGCCTTTCGTCAAGTATCCGAACCGGCTTGCTGCTTTGGACTACATTGTTGCCCTTAATGGTGATGTTTTCGTGTACACTCATGCTGGTAACATGGCCAAAGCAGTGCAGGGTCATAGAAAATTCGAGGGATTTCTCAAGACCATCAGTCCTGACAGGTAAAATCTAGTCCCAAGACCCAAGTATATCTAAATGCTCCCAGAACTCATTCATCACCTAAAGTTGATTTTTTTTCTTTCTTTTATTGACTTCTATTCAGGCAAAGATTTGTGAAACTGATAGATCAGCTTGATGAAGGAAAAATATCTTGGAAGGAATTCGAACTTGAGGTGAAAAGGCATCATGTTCATAGGCTTGGAGGTCCATACGAAAGAAAAGAAGGGCCGCATCCAAAGTTAGAGGAGTTCTTTTATGCAAACCCTATTCCTGGGTGCATGTGCAAAAAACAACAGCCGAAGTAGATATCTGTGGCACTGACAATTTTGGGTTTTAGGAAGTGACTTTACAGAGTGAGACATAGATGTTCAGAAATACAGAGTACAGATTTATTTTTATTTTTTTTTTAGAAGAAAAAGAATAATACATACAGGAAATAATTTTTTCCTGAATGTTGGCAATTTTCAACCAGAGCGTGAATTATTGGATTAAGACAAACAATGCAGCCAGATATCATTCCCACCACCTCTTTTCTGAATGGTTTTGTTCTTTATGTGGATGTATAAGAAATTTTTGGTTAAGATTTCTAAATGATGGTGATAATACACAATGTGGCCATACTTAAAGATTGCGGTGAATATCTAGGCCTTGACTGACAGAATTCCTTGTATGAGCATTATACATGCATGATATTATGCCTTCTACCTTAGAAGATGAAGAATGTCAAAATGGAATTAAAAGAATGATCTGGATGGCACACTAACCTCACACAACATTAGAGTTTGTAATAATCATCATTTTATTGCTTGGCTACAAGCCAAATAGAATATTCCAACTATTTCGACAGCATATGGATTGTCTTAGGGTGTTTCAAAAATTTTGGTGCTGGTGCAAGGAAAAGGATAAGTCGAAATAAATCATGTAGAGGTAAGTAAGCTAACTGTTAGTTAGTCGGTGCAAGAAATGCAAAATTAAAGTAAGATTTGCCAGCTAAATTAGCAAATATCATCTCATTCAATATAATTGAACCAAACGTGTGATCATGGAACTACAACTAAAACACTTCATCAGCTTTAGCAATTTATAGTCTAAAAACAAAAAGCAGAACCAGTTTATTTGCAACTCATACCCACATATGTAACTAATCAGCTTGCAAACCATTACGTGGTTTATTATAATTTCCCATGTCCTCAGACACGAGAACGTACAAAGCTTACATCACTCCTATACTCAAAAGCTCAGAAATACAAACACACTGACAGCAAAAAACCACTTGGTGAATGAAGCTACAGAAAATTTATCAAGAAATCTTTATAGATCAGCAAAAAGACGATAGGTTCTGGAGTCGACAACAATAAGCTTCAGACCTGCAATGGCAGCAGCCAATGCTAAGCAGCTGAACCCGACAACATTCAACCAATGCCAGGCCTTCTGGGATGCTGGCAACTTGTTCTTCCTTGCTTTCAAGTACATATGATTTGCCAGAACAAATGTAAGGGGGAAAACACTCAAGGCCCCTGTCAGGGTCATAAAGTCTCCAAGGAATGGTAGCAAAGCCGCCACAAACGTGTTTATAGTAAGGTAGCCTCCTCTTACAAGGACTCTAAATGAAATGTTGTCAAAGGAGAAAGCACTCCCTTTTCCTCTCCCATACTTTGTATCCAAGTACTCATACATTGGACTTGCAAATATCTGCCACAAATAAAGGACAAGTGTTAATAAAATGATAGCTATCCGAGAGTCAGTTATACACACAAAACAATGAAATAATATGAAAACATATTTTATTTTATTTGAATGTTAAATACTGTTTTTGTGGCATTAAAATATGACTGGTCTCTATCATGATGACAACAAAAAGATTGACGAGAATCACGTAATTAAATTTCTATAACAATACCAGCAAAGATCCGGTCTCCAGGATTCAATAATACAAGGACAACAAGATTGGAACATAGAAGTCCAGATAGTTGACAGCAAGACTGATGAATTTTAGTGAATAGACAGCAGTAGTAGCCTATAAACTGATAAACTGCAGTCAATAATTTTCAAGTTGGTCTACTATCTTCTTGAATTGACTGGTAGATTTTCATTTGTTTCCTCAATTATCAGAAACTGAAACCAGAAAACTGATGGAAAGGATCAGGGAAAATACATGCAAAGCAATGACAGTCTGAAGGAAGGCTGCAATATTGGCCACCGCCTTCACCCAAGTTGGGCCTTTCACACTGTTGAGAAGATACGTTGATGTTGAAGAGCCATAGGCCCAGTATCCAGTAAAAGTAACAGCATACAATGGCAAGACACCAATAGTGAACTGAAGCCAAAGGGCTTTCTCCATGTTCTTGACGACAGGAGGTCTTATTGTTGCCTATAAACCAAAACAAAGGCATTAAGAATTTGTGGGAAACAAAACTTACCAGTGTGCAGTTTGAAATCTTATGTCTTAATTTTGTTTCAAAAACAGAAGAAAAAAAGATTCAGAAGAACAAACTTTTATTCTTTTCGACCAAAAAAGCAATACTGACATATTTGCCACTTCAGGGAAAGCAAAATTGTACAAAACATAAAGCTTAGAGAGAGAGAGAGAGAGAGGTGTTAGGATGCACTCGAGCGCACTTGATCCCAAATGTTTTCTAATAGAAATCAATGATCCACCACTCAAAATAAAAATTAGCATCGATCTATGATGTAATACCTAGAGACTAAAAATTATTTAGTTTGGAGATATCTTGCACAAGCACAAAATGAATAGTAGTAATATAGCTAGTGAGCCAAAGTATGTTATACACTACATAATTTGCAAATCCAAACAACCGATCTCGATCTAAATACTTTAAAACATATATAGACCAGATTTTAGCTAATCTGAATGCGTTTAGACTATAGATTAAATGAAGACATGGTATCATACCATTAAAATTGTTTGTTTTCATCAATTTGATACACAGGTAAAAGATCTTGAAACTATGTGATTTTTTTGTTCTTATGTATTTTATGCACCATAGATCATGTTTAACTATGTCAATTTTCATTTGGAAAGATCCATTGTAGATTTTCACTAGGAAGCACTTGGAGCCAAATTCACCTGAGTGCATCCTTGCCTAACACACACTACACATATATAGCTAATATACGGGCGCCCATACAACAAGCCAAACAATGGCGGTCCTATTTGGATGCTCAGGGAGCCCTACACTAATGATTTGAGCTATTGGATATAATCTACTATCTCCAAATTGCTTACTATTATCAAAAATTATAACATACTATGCATATAGTATTTAAAAAATATGCATTGTATGTTTTATTTAAACTATCCATTTTTGACTTTTTCTTTTGAGCCGAGCTCTCTTAAGCAGACTTGAAAACTACTACAGTGGTACACCCCTCAGAGATATAGGGACCACCATGCTTGTCCACTTTCTTGATAAAGGACTCGATGCATTTTCTCTTCCTTGCCATGGAGACTGAGACATATCAAAAAGATCTATGACTAAAAAGAGATTGGGATCATCCTGTGGTTACTGGATACATAAACGATGAATAAGCTATAGATCTCAAAATCATATAATCTTTTTAGTAGTAAGAAATTTAGAGATGGTAGATCACATCTAATAGCTCGGACAAGATCTGCTGAATTGATACCGGGGTCGGTATCTGCCAGCGACTGGTTCAGTATGATATGGATCTATACCATGCCGTTTCGAGATGTACTGGCACAGGAAGAGGGAGGAGGGGAGGAATAAGGAGAGAGAGGAAGAGAGAAGGGAAGGGAGGGAGGGAGAAAGAGAGAAAGATGAGGGATACCGGTGAAGACAGGTAGGCCACGAGGAAGGAGGTGAAGATGATGAGCCTTCTGGCGACGGCGATCTAGGGTTTCGCTCCAATTCTACTTTACTTCAAGGTTTACGAGAGGAATAGATAGTGGGGGAGAGAGGGAGGGGGAGGGAGGGAGAGAGAGAGGGAGAGGGAGGGAGTAAAGGAGGAAAGAGAGGGAGAGGGAGGGAGAGAGAGAGGGAGAGAGGAAGGGAGGCTTACTAGCGAAGGCAGGCAGGCCACAAGGAGGGAGGTGAAGATGACAAGCCTTCCGATGGCGACGATCTAGGGTTTCGCCCAAAACTCTTTTTCTCTTTTGCCTATGAATTAAAAAGTACCTGTGTACGACCAAGAAACCCTCGGCTTCTTCTCGGCCTCAAGGTATAGTAGAGGAAAGGATGGCAAGGAGAGAGAGACAGAGAGGGAGGCAGACGTCGAACAAAGGGATCAAGCGGCATCTGGCGGCAAAGTGAAGAGAGAGCCTCTAAGCTCTCGAACCATCCAAGGGCAAGATGGATTTATAACTGAACTGATCCGACTATTTGAATTGTTTTGATTTGGTGTCGGTTCGGTTTGCCACCGCCTAGTTCGGGTTGGTTTGGCAATCACTAAGCTTAGATCATCAGTGTCAGATCCCTAGTCATCTAGTCAAGAGCGACCTTATTTGGATTATTGCATGAGCGCCATATATTAGCTCTACTTTCATATACTCTCTCTCTGTGTGTGTGTGTGTGTGTGTGTGTGAGAGAGAGAGAGAGAGAGAGAGAGAGAGAGACTGAATACTACAACCTCTTATCATTAAGCCTCTTAGGAAGTTCGCCTTTACATAAGTATGGTGTAAGAGTTAGATGCAAATGTTTAACCATATAGCTAGCCTCAATACTTGACCATCTAGCTACATTTTTAACATCTCGGGGCTCTAAGGAAATTAAACTAATTTATTTAAACACATAAGAACTAAATAGACCATGAGAAGAGCTTGAATCCAACAACTAGTGGCATGCTTTCAGATATGCATATGTATACATATTTGCTATCTATTTTCATCATGTCCATTCCATTCGCCACATTAAGTTCTTAGAGAGCATGAGGCTGCAAAATAAAAAGCCCGCCCTTACTGGAGATCATTATAAATAAGAGTTGACCCATTTGCAATTTAAGGTTGTAATGTGAAACGCAAAATAGAAAGTCAAAGAGTTTCTACAACTGAGTGAATGTGAAGACTGAATTTCTGATACTCCTGTTATGGCCATAAGATGGATTTTGCCAAGTCTACCTGAATCTCTGGCAGCATTCCTGTATTGAATGCAAAAACAAGACTTGCAACAGCACCAACTGTACTGAAAATGTTACTAACATGAGACCCTGGAATGTTGTAATTCCGAGATGGAGTACTTATTCCTGTATTAAAAAATAATCATGTAAAATTCACAGTATTATTTTTCTTAGTGTCAGTTCTGCAGCTTGAAATAATTATAAACAACAAACTAATAGGGACAGAAAAGAAAAAAAAGAGAAGTTATCTAATTTGACAAGAAAATGTTTGAATATATATGTATAAATAATCCCTCAAAGATATATGTACAAATAAATGCACAGTGTTAAATGCATGAATAATTGTTTTCATGCTAAAATTAGAGTCCTGGTACTGTTTAGGAGAATGTCAATTGGTAGTCCAGAATTTAAGATCAGGCAGGATTTCAAGGCAAGTTTGATAGCTGGTTTAATACCATTCACAAGAGACATAACAAATGCCACAATAATAAATATGAGACCAAGAAAAGTTGAAACTCCCAGCCAAATCCTCAGAGCTGATAAGTGAGGTATCCCAAAGGCAAACAGAGCACATACGAAGCCAGCAATTGCTATACAGTAGGGAAGTTTCAAGGCATCATCATCCTTGTAGAGAACATATATAGCCTGCACAAAAATAAAATAGAGGTTAATTATAATTTCAGCAGGCAACAAAACTTGGATTTAAGGAGCATAAGTGGCTGTTTTCCTGATTCTTCAGTCTAATGATTGGAAGTGAGTTGATCATCAACATAACTGTTATCCCATTTGCCATAATCGCTTTATCAAGAGTATCTTAGGTGCTCATATTGCATAAGCTGATTTGAGAGTATGCAAATGATTTAAGATGACAAAAATAAGCATCTTATGAGTTCATGCTACTTCCATCAGGCAGACATTTGGCATCATCATCAAATACAGTAACTCATTTGGTCACATCACGTTGTTCATGGTGTTAAAATCTTGTTGAAACTGGTTATAGAATCAACTCAAAAGCTATAAATAATTCATGAGATCACTTCACCAAGTTCTTGGTGGTTGATATTCTATCTGATAGTGTTTTGAGAGATGCTTATGCTAGGGTGGATACTTCTAAATAAGTTAGAAACAAGTCCAACTAACTGGATGAGAGTGTAAGTCTGTGCTCCTATTATAGCCATTTCTCGCACTCTTAGATAGCTATTTGTCACATGAAGTAATTAATGGAGTTCAATTCATCATGATTGTGAAAAACATGACTACAGAGGTAGAAAATTTCCATGATGCCTGGAGTCACAGGGACCAAAAAAATTCTTAGAACTTTAATATATTTCGTAAAGTACACTTATACAAATAGTTCAAAATTACTCTAAATGTCTAGCTCTTGTTTTCCGCTGAATGTACCATATCGCTTTATCCTAAAGAAATAGATTGCCTGTGACCATCAATTGTAACCAAGAAAACTTGTGAAAACACGAGAAGCCAAAGTACAGCACTACAGCTTCTTTTTCAGCAGTAGCTTCTTAGTTAGGAATGTGATGTATCACTAAGAGAAAATAAGAGGAAGCAGAAAAGGATTACAAACTAATAATATTAAGGTGATTGTGGCCAGTATTTATCCTACCTTCAATGCCTGCCCAGCCAAAATGATATATCCAGTGTTGATCATGAACAGATTAACGTATTGTAAGGCCCATGTAAGAACATACATTTTTCTACCTGCAACGATCATAACAAAGAAAAGAATAATTTAAGGTTGAGAAAGTCAGTCCAACTTTATAGTGAAGGAAACATTAAAGTCAGAAAATTTTTGCTACATAAAAATGAAAGATCTCATCCAGGAGAAAAGTGTGAAAGAATGGAGCTGACTATGTCCCTTTGAAACTATGCACACCTTTCGAGCCAATCTCTTGCACGACAAAGATTATAATACAGATCATTAAAGACATAATTTACCATAGATATAACCAGCAAGATCTCTATATCTAATCCTTCTTTTACCACCAACTTCGTGAAGACGGGCAAGGAGAGTGTTAGCATACAAGGATATGGCAGCTGCCAAAATGAAACCAACTGTACCAACTACCCAGCCCAAAGGAACCATAGTTGATCCAGCATATCCCAAGACATAAGAACTGTTCACCCCTGTTGTGAGGACGAAACTAACTTGAAGCCAGTGATCTGGAAAACAAGAACATAAGAAAAATATGATGTATATCATTACCAACTTCAAATGGAGAGCCAAAGTAAAACTATAGAACTTGAAATAAAACTTTTAAAGTACAATCATGAGATGACACCAGCCGCTGGGAATAAAGTTATCGTAAGATACAGTAGATTGATGCAGTCATACACATCACGGTCATGGGAACCAGCATATTATAGATTATTGGAGCTGTTCTCGAGTTTAATAGAATATGAAATCAGTAGTCATTAACATTATATACATGCATATGTACATAGTCATTAACGATATATACATACATATGTACATGTACATGTATAATGATGTAGATGAAGTAATAGACCGCAACTTTAATGTGTGTTTGTGTGTGTGTTACACATACATATACAGATAAACACACACAGAGAGAGAGAGAGATCTACACATACCTATGCACCCTGCATAATAAAGAGGAATGTCTAAATTTGGCTTTAGCGTGTACCATAGCACTGATCCTTGTTCATGAAGCATTTTGAGTTATTTAATTTGATGCCAAGGAGAAACTTTAAGAATCACTTAGGATGAAGGAATCTTTTTCTGATGAAGGGACGGCAGAGCCACCCATTTTATTAAAAAATTAAAAAATCAATAAGATACTTGTATTAGCATTCTGTGAAGAGCCAAAACTTCATTGGCTACAACTCCAAAATATCATGCCAGTACGCATACGCCTTCAAACTGCTAAATTGCATTGTTCGCAGCAGCACAAAGAGCCATTTCCAATTCTCATTCCTGCATGAATCGTTGTCAACCAAAAACTGTCCTATTCAGAATTTAGGAGATTACAGTAAAATTTGAGACGGGGGTCATGTTGCGTAGGTGGTGTTTCAAAATAGTAAGATTACAGAAACTCCAGAGGAATTCAGTGAAAACAAAGAATGCAGAGTCAAAGTAAGATTATAGAAGCTCTGGAGAAATTCAATCGAAACCAGGAAGGCAGAGGATGAAAAGTGCATTGTGCTTTAATAAGAACATCTCCTCCAGAGATACAACCCAAAGGAGGGGTTGTGTTCAAACAGCATGCCTCCAATTTCTAGAGCATTAGCATTCCCACTGGTGTATGTTTTAATTTTGTCTTCTTTTCTGAAAGAAGGAAAGGGAATAGAAGATTCCAGCCGCCAGTTCATAAAAATAATAGTATAAAAATTGTCATATTTATGTCATCAAACCAGCCAGCCTTACGGGATATTGATAACAGATCAAGAATTACAAGAAGGAAGAAAGATACCGTGGCTTATCTGGTGAGCAGTGTCATCCGACGCGTCAAGCTCCGGTCCCTCATCGACCCGGGCCTTCTCCTCCCCGACCTCCATTGCTGTCGCCATCGACTCCTCCTCTCCGCCCGCACTTCAACCGCAAACTGGTGGTTGTCTCTTTGTCGGTGGTGAATGTAGGGAGGAATGAGGAGGAGGAGGAGGAAGCGACGTGGTCCTTCTCCAGCCTCAACGCCGCCCGTATCGGTGGTCGCCCTCGGAGCCTCGTTATCTATAGATGGACAGAAATGCGGCTTCGAAAGCAAAGGCATCAGGAAACGAATATTGCCCACTACTCACGGACAGAACAAAGAAAGAAGAAAGAAGGAAAATTCAATCTAATCTTTGAGCGGAGGAGGTCTTTTTTATGTGGGGGAGAGAGGTTCGGCATAAAGATAAAGAGGCAAAAGAATAAAGGCCAGTGGCTTTGCGAATCGGCCCCCGCTCCCGGTGCGTTGATGAGATGGCTACCACTTCTTCCAAGATGCTGATTAGGGCCAGTTTGATTCTTTTTTATAAAAAAAATATGGAATCCACAGCAAAAAAATAGTTATTCTATTTTTATTTTTATTTTTTAATAATTTTATTATTGCTAGAAAAATAAAAGTAAAAAAATATTTTTAGTTATAAAAATATATTTTTATTTTTCGCCTTCTATTTTCTTTTCTTCCATCCAATCTCACTCTCGGCTTGTCTCTTTCGCCCAACCACTCTCAGCCCTCTCTTTCGCCCAACTATACCTCTTCACCCGACATAGAGCTCTCTCATCTTCAACCATGATGCCGACCCCATCCCCTCTCCCTCTTTATCATCATCAGCCATGTTGTCGGCCTTTATTGTAAAAAAATTTAAAAAATAGCAAATCAAATATATTTTCTATTGTCATTAATTTAAAAAAATAAAAATAAATTTAATGTTTTCAAATTCTTTTTAAAAAGAATAGTGACAAGGAGGCCAAACACAACCTAATATATGACTATATGAATCGGGTTTATCTTCATAATTACCATTTGGTTTGGGTGTGCCATTAGGGTTGGAAATGAGCTCAGGCCAGCCCAAAATCCATTGGGTCAGGTCGGGCTAACTCATTGACTCGAAAGAGTTTAGACCAGATTTGAGCTTAAATGTAAAGCTTATTTATTTTTTGAGCCAAGCTCGAGTATGTTATTGGCCCAGTTTGCGCCTAACACGAGCCCAAGCCCGAACAAAGCCTACAATGGGGCTCAAATTTAGGCCTGAATTAAAAAAAAAATTATGTTGTTATTTAGTAAGATAGTGAGAAAATAAATGATAAAATAAAATAAGTTTAACTGAGAATAATGTATCATGTATCATTTATTTGTATTATCGTAGAGAACTTAATTTTTAACTAGCTCATTTACTTATGAAGTAATATAATGAAATATTAAAGTTCGATCGAATTTGTGTCAGACATATTTTTGGCCCAAATAGGTAATTCAAATTGGGTTCATGCCAGGCTTCGACTTGGATTATTCAAAAATTTTTGGGTCTAAAATTCTGGCTAGGTTCAGGTAGGGGCATGGCTTGGCTCAGCCTACTTCCAACCCTATACAAGAATGAAGGAAAGGGTTTAGATTGTGTCTTTTGTGGGAAAGAATAATTGATTTTTTTTTTGTCGGCCTTGGATTGCACCTGACACATATCTCAAAGCACTCCAAACTTACATTTATCCCTCTGCACAGATGTCGAAGTGGTCTTGAGAGAAAATTGCCTAACTTTAAAAGAAAAATTATAGCAATAACCCTTCAACTTTTAGCAAAAAAAAAAAACACTTCAACCTCAAAACTTTTATTTTTTCATTAGACCGCAAAACTTAATTTTTTGTTGAGATATGGTGGACCCATAAACACGCGATTGTTACGTGATATAGAATCAGACCTTCAATTCTTTTAATTTCCTTCGAGGTCAGTTTTTTTGGACGGTAGGAAAGGAGATCACGAGGCGGTCATGTAACTCGTCCCCATTCTCTCTCTTTTTGAACTAGAGTTTTGGCTTCCATCTGTTGAGTCGGATGAAGATAGAGAGAAGGAGAGAGTCGAGGAAGAGAGAGGAATCTGAAAAATTCCATCCAAAGCTAGTACCCTTTGATGGCTTCAATCATGATCTCCGGCCCAAGCTCAGATCAAAGTTTCGATCAAAATCATTCCGTTTACCGCAACTGTGGATTGAAGAGGAAACGAGGGGATGTGGTTGGGCTGAGAGGCCTGGCCGGAATGGAGGACTGCATCTTTCCACGCATAACAAAGCCCGGACCTCAAGATAGCACTCGTTGCCACCTCTGCGTTATCCAAATTACCCGAGAAGATCTCCTCGAGTTGCGTTTCCGTGTCCTCACTCTACTCGTTGGAATTCCTCCAATCCTAACCCTTCTGAAGGACCCACATAAGCGTGCCACATGTATCGCAGGCACCTTCATGGTGCTCAAGGCTCGTATCGTCAGAGTTCCCTGCAATGGCGAATTTTTCTCTTCGTAGTTGGAGCATTCTGTTTGCAATGGTGGGTTGACAGTTTTTCTTGAATAAAGATCGAGGAAGATAGAGAACTGCTATCCCTAGCCACCATTGTCGTCATTCTAACAACAACTCCTCCCTCAACAAGTCTGTCCCTTAAATATGACTTGGACCAAGCTTGATCAAGCTCGGTTGCTTGAGCTCAATCACACGCCACTGGGTTGGGTTTGCCTAGCGTTCATGTGTCACACAATAATGGGTCAAAATATCTGATGTTACTTGATGCATTATTATTGGTAAATCAATATTTTTTTATTCTTAAAGTAAAAGAAATAATTTTTTTTTTTTAGACGCCTGCCATTTCTCTTCGTAATTTCGTATAGACAAAACACATGTCAAATAATGGTTCGTGGCTGTTTTTAAATAGTGCAACAGGAAATGACGGTGAAACTGAGGTCATGCGCGGGCCTAGGGCCATTTTAGTCATTTAATTCGAGGATCCGTTAGAGTTGTCACCGTGGAGCGCGGTGTCCTGCATGCTGTATCCAGCTGTCCCAAGAATTCGAAATTTGAAATCCCCGTCGCTTTCGACCGTTGCTCTCCGAACCGTTTGAATCTCACCGCTCCATCCAGCTGGCCGTAGACATCCATTTCGAGCAGAATTTAGGGAAAAAAAAATAAAAAACAGGATACTAGCCGTTAGGGCTCCTCCTTATTTATACGCGAGCCCATCCTTGCCCTCTCTCCCCATTTCCCTTTCTTCTGGACCTTCCTCCTGCAATACGGCTGCTCCCCATATTCTTTCCTTCCTCGTGCCTGTTTCTTTGGTCGAAAATGCGCGAGATTCTTCACATCCAGGGAGGCCAGTGCGGCAACCAAATCGGTGCCAAGTTCTGGGAGGTGGTCTGTACCGAGCACGGCATCGACGCCACCGGAGGGTACCATGGCAGCTCCGATCTCCAGCTCGAGAGGGTCAATGTCTACTACAATGAGGCGAGCTGTGGGCGGTTCGTCCCTCGAGCCGTGCTCATGGATCTGGAGCCTGGCACAATGGACAGCATCCGGTCCGGGCCGTACGGCCAGATCTTCCGCCCCGACAACTTTGTCTTTGGGCAGTCTGGTGCGGGGAACAACTGGGCTAAGGGCCACTACACCGAAGGTGCCGAGCTGATTGATTCGGTGCTCGATGTGGTCCGCAAGGAAGCAGAGAATTGCGATTGCTTGCAGGGTATATCATCCTTTCCCCTGGAAAATATTTTTACGGTTATTTCCCCCTAATTTGTCATCCTTTTCCTTCTTCCCCCAATTTGGAATCGCTGCATTGGTCTTGATTTTTAGTTGATGGTCGTGTTGCAGTCACTTGATCATAAAATATTTTGAACATGCGACCTGTCGTATCCCAAGCAGTTTTGGAAGCTTTTTGGGTTCTAAATCTGGCGAATCTTTACTTTATGATTGGAAATTCTCACTATTTTGGCAGCTTTATACCG
The DNA here is from genome assembly GCF_051530095.1 of Phoenix dactylifera. NCBI lineage: Eukaryota > Viridiplantae > Streptophyta > Magnoliopsida > Arecales > Arecaceae > Phoenix > Phoenix dactylifera. The sequence continues at coordinate 213,956 of NC_143197.1, forward strand.
TCCTTTATTCATTTGTATAAAGCTTGCAATAACTCGGGAATTCTGCAGGTTTCCAGGTTTGCCACTCCCTGGGAGGGGGAACAGGGTCGGGCATGGGGACACTTCTGATATCTAAGATCAGGGAAGAGTACCCGGATCGAATGATGATGACCTTCTCCGTCTTCCCCTCTCCTAAGGTCTCCGACACCGTCGTCGAGCCCTACAACGCCACCCTATCTGTGCACCAGCTGGTGGAGAACGCTGATGAATGCATGGTCCTCGACAACGAAGCTCTCTACGACATCTGCTTCAGAACTCTCAAGCTCACGACCCCCAGCTGTAAGCCACCTGCTTCAACAACAACTTTGTGTGAATCTGGCACTTTCCTTTCATTCTGGACTGATCCCGTGATCTTTCTTTTGAGCAGTTGGAGACTTGAACCATCTGATCTCGGCAACCATGTCGGGAGTAACATGCTGCCTGAGGTTCCCTGGTCAGCTCAACTCCGACCTCCGAAAGCTGGCCGTCAACCTTATCCCCTTCCCACGGCTTCACTTCTTCATGGTGGGTTTTGCTCCGCTAACCTCCCGTGGGTCACAGCAGTACCGTGCTCTCACGGTCCCTGAGCTGACCCAGCAGATGTGGGATGCCAAGAACATGATGTGTGCCGCTGACCCACGCCATGGGAGGTACCTTACAGCATCGGCCATGTTTCGCGGTAAGATGAGCACAAAGGAAGTGGACGAGCAGATGATCAACGTGCAGAACAAGAACTCTTCCTACTTTGTGGAGTGGATCCCCAACAATGTGAAGTCCACCGTGTGTGATATTCCACCTACCGGCTTGAAGATGGCATCGACCTTTATTGGGAATTCAACATCGATTCAGGATATGTTCCGAAGGGTGAGCGAGCAATTCACTGCCATGTTCAGGAGGAAGGCTTTCTTGCACTGGTATACAGGGGAAGGGATGGACGAGATGGAGTTCACAGAGGCTGAGAGTAATATGAATGATCTGGTTTCGGAGTACCAGCAGTACCAAGATGCGACTGCTGATGAGGAGGAATACTATGAGGAGGAAGAAGAAGAGGGTCAGGAGATGTGATCGGGGCCCAACTGCTGGTTTCGGCGGACTGCAACTTCCAGTTGCCAGATTTAGACACCCAGATGGAAGGGCAACCGACTCTCTCTTTTCTTCTCCCCGTACGGATTTCTACGGTTGGGCTTCACTGCTGTTATAAACTGATGTTGAAAATATATATTGATTTTGAGATATGAATATTATTAATTTCTTGTGTGTCAAGATTGTGTCTTTGGCGCCATGTTTATGAAGGTATTTGCATGGAACATTTGTATTTGGGCCCTCCTTGGTCAAGCTAATTTGGTTTTTTTTTTTTTTTGCAAGTTTTTGCAAAAGACTAAATTGCAGTCCAAGTCCAAGTTCAAGTCCTAGGCCTTGTTTTGGAATGACGCTGCTCATGTACCTTGGGACGGCCCATGACATATTTACACCCATGCTTTTGGTGATACGGCACCCTTGCAATGACCATTCCGCAATAAGAAGAATGCAGTGTTATCAAAATTGTTTTCTACAAAACTTGCAGCACCACAACTTATATTACCAATGATTTTAATGTCATTCTCTGTTTATTGACATATGAAACAATTACACGGACAGATGGCCCTCTCTACATTCTAAATGTAATTTTCATGAACCCTGAGGCTTCCTAGGTATCTTCAGGGCATCTAGAGAGGCCCCTAAGTGGTCCTCAGATTTTGTGTTCTGTAGCTAATTCGTATTGGATATGATCATTTCATCAAGGCAAACACTGTAGGGTCGACACATTTAGTGCCCTAGGGTCCCCCTACTCTATTATTGGTGGGTTCTCCCATCAAATTCAACCTAAGAAAGAAATAGCATAGGAAATGTTTAGGGAAAATATGCAAGCAATGACCAGTGTTTGATCCAAAAGTAGGACTAGATAGACAGAATCCAAAAGAGACATCTGCCGCATAAGACAATAAGCTAAACTTCCGAAAACTATAACTTATTTTCTTTTGAGAGATTCGAATTGAACAAGCTGGGAAAAATTTTCCTACTCAGACAGAATAGTATTTCAGCTATTAAAGGGAACATGCAAAAGTATTCCGGATGTTCCATCTACCAGGCACATTTTCCTTGGCCCAGCAACTGTCCTTTTACTTCATATAGGACTCGTTACGCCCTTCCATCCACCATTTTCGATTTAGGATCTACAGAATACTGAATGTACACAAAATATCAAACAAAAAACATGATCTTTACTGTCAATCTTCTACATAATAAAACATATTCTTTGCTCCCTGTCATATTGGTGAGCTGAGAATTATATAGCTTCACCATTGCCTTCCTAGTTGCTGGGCTCATTGCTTTGAAAGAACTACCATATGAACATTTTGTTATGCAGAAGCAATGGATCATAGAATACAAAGTAATGAATGTAGTAGGCTAGCAACTCCATTCAAGTTGCCAACATTGTTTGGGACAAAAATCTGAATCATTCATTGACAGCCACCAACTTCTTTACGATAATTTATTATGATTAAACAACTCTCCATCCAACTTAAAACTTTGCAGGATTATCCAGTTGCCTGAGCCTGGTTGCCCATCACTGAATTCTAGCTGCCAAAATTAGTGGCTCCGCAATGTAAGTTCCATCCATGAAGAAAGTTGTTCTCCCATTGAAGTATGGCCAAAAGCTGAGGGAGCTTAGCCTGCTCAAGACCACAAAACCAAGCCAATTTAAGAAAAGCACAGAGCATCACTCAGCAACAAATTCGAGCAATTTTCTGCAATGAAATTGTTCATGTGATCATAGGGTCATAAATATTCATCCGTGCAAGTCGCAGAATATCTGAACTATGAAGTGAAGCATAACAAGTATTTCTTTTCCCAGCTGAAGTCTAGATTAAGGCCAATAGTTCAACAAATAAAGATGCATGTATTATGGCATGTAAATTATAACCAGACCACCAGTGATATCATAGACAAAGCAATACCTTGTTTTCAAATTACTTAAAACTTCATTCGTTTTTGGCTTTGTTTCCAGGTATCTAATTGGTACTTCCTATAGCATCATTAATGAAAATACATACATTGAGAGCTCAAAAGAAAGGTCCTATAACCGCTATGCAGTTTCTGCAACAATTTGATCAACTTCCAAATCCACAAAGGTCTCTTTGCCAAACAACATGAATCCAACAGTGGCCTGCAGGAAGAAAATGCTTCACAAGTTACATATGTTCAAGATAACAGCCCAAAATTATGATCATCCTTAAAATGGCCATCATGTCTTGGATCAACTGATTATCTTATTATTCAAGTCACTGAGTTATCATAATATATAAAAAATTTCAAGGTCAAGATAACATCCGCATATCATTCAGTGGTACCTTTCTGCTTTTATGGTCCAGCTCTTTCAGACGACCCGTGAATTCTGTAAAAGGCCCGGAAAGAACACGAACACCTACACCTGGGGCAAGATGCTTGGAATTCTCTCCATTTAACAGGTTAGCTGTAGAATGGTCTTTCTTTAAGCGGTTTCTATGCTTATCATCTGCTATAGATTTCAGACTGTTCCCAGAATCTAAGCATGAGCTGAGATTCCGTGTGCATTCTTCTTCTTCAAATGCTTGGTCAGATTTCTTTTGTTCTTCTTTAGCTTGTTGAAAGATTGCTTCCATCTCATTAAGTGAAACAGGCTTTGGCTTGTTAATCTGCCGTTTGCTGTGAAGTTGGAAAAAAGAGCAACCCAAAGAAAAGATGGCGCATTCAGAGTACTGAACAAAAGAATTCAGATGCCTAGCACATCCCATCACTTTGAACTTTTCATAACAAACCAAAGGCATTACATTGGAAAACTGGAGTAGTTCATCTATATTAAGAAACTGAAAGTTATGAACCAGCTTATGTCCATCCCCTAGCTAACCAGTTTGATTTAGAAATCCTTCAGCAGTAGGTGACAACTCAAAACAGGTTCTTGTGTGCCATGTGTCATGTATGCCAGACTTCATACCATGACATAAAGACAATAGCAGATTGATGCCCTTAAAAATGTAGATGACTAAATTCCTAGTTACTTGCGATGCTCTTCTTTGTAAAGCAAAAACAACCCTTTAATGCATTATTAAGCTTGTCGATTATGATCCAGAAACGACAGATGAGTGAGCTGTAACAGATATTTATAGCCCCCTAGGTCCTTTCTTGTGACATTTGGTATAAATAAGTGAACTGGAGCTGAAACCAAATGTTTAAAAAGCAAAAGAGACCAGGTAATTTAAGAACAAAATTGAAGAGCCTAGATGTTCTTAACTATTGATAAGTAGTGGTGTCATATCTAGTTGGGCATCATTCAAGAACAGGATACAGAGGGGTTTATCACCCATATCGTAAAACCAAACAAATAATATACAATTGGCAAAAGAAAAAATGATCTCAGCAAAAGCCTCATTGGAAACCAGCATTCGGTTCATCAACTACACAAGCATTAGAGATCAGGTCAAATTGTACTAATACAACAACCATTAGAAGTTTAGCACGATTAGGGAAAGAAGGCACTTCAAGTCTCTTGTCACCTGATCTCGCATAACAAAGAAGTAAAAACATACATGCCAATTCATGCAAACCAGAGGACAAATATCAGAGCCACATATAAATTAAGTCTTAAGGAGTATTTTTTATTTCCTATTGGTTACAAATGATGGCCAATCACAAGACTGGGTTGGGACTGATTTGATAATAGGCTAAACAGGAGAATGTTACAACAGATGATTAAACCGAGGCAGTTCCATGTTCTTTGTGGAAGCAAAATGCAAGTGAATAGGAAAAAATGTAGGTTACAGGAGATGAACCTAATAACTAATAGTTACTTGACAACTTTGAATATCTATTGAATCACATGCACCTGCATTGCATCCATACCTGTATGCCCACAAGCATAAAAAAATGGAGAAAGAATTGTATTTGATAATGGAGTACCATTGTGGAGTAAAAGAAAAAAGAAGTAATCTTATTTGACTACCACTTTGATTGAAAGATTAATAAGCAAACAATTCAGATATTAACAGGTGGCAGAAGCCAACCTAAAAATGATGCAAAAAGTTATTGATGGGTAGGATCGACATCTATATATGTTGTAAGTAAAAGAGAATCAAATAAGTCTTCTTGGCTTGTATTTGATAAATGTATTCTAGAATCATACTGCCTTTCCTACGATACAGTGTCACTTGGTCAATAGCTACTACATGCAACCATCATTTCAAAAACCAGAATAAACCCTACTTTAACCTGCAAATTTCAAAAAAAATAAAACAGAGTATGCTGAATGGTCAAAATGAATACTGTTCTGGGTAAAAGAACATTAGGTAGGGATGGATGCCACATACGTATTTCCAACTTTGGATCCTACAAAGCCTCCAATGCCACGGCATTCTCTAATAAAGTCATGAATCTCCTTGTTCAGTATACAGTACAGGAAGACACAACCAGGAAAAAGGGGCTTTGACTTTTCAGAGTAAGAGCCATTCTTTAATTTCTTTTTCTCCCTCACAGTTGGATAATAAACCTGGACAAAAATATACTTTCATGAGCATAATCTTTCCCCCCTATGTGTGTCAGAATGATGAGGATGAATCTAAGACCACTTTGTTATGTACTACATTTGTGTTACCACCAGATAAGAATTAACCATCCTACTACAAGTCTACATCATTATAACTTGCAAGCAATACTTGCAAAGCATAATATTTTTAAAAGCATGGACAAACCCAAAAGTTGCAACATATTCCAAATAGCATAATTGACGCTGCAAGTCTCCTATTCTAGCCTACGTTGTATTTTTTTTTTATTCTGAAGATTCCTCTTGATTAGTTATTTAACAGTTTCCTGCATGTATGAGAAGCCACATGAAGCTTAACAATTTCTTGGTCATGTTAGAGAGTTGCAGAGTGGGTGGAACTTGCAGCTTTTGTACTATTTCTTGGTCATGTTAGAAAGTTGTTAATCAATTGAGTTAGAGGAAATTATCACAACTACAAATTTCCAACAGACTAAGCATAACAGCATCAAGATCAATGCAAATGAAGCTGATGGCAGTGTTCTTAGTGAAAGGTTACAAAGACATCGTCCAATACAAGGATACAATGGTCATACAGTTGAAAGGTTTAGGACTTTTTTTTTGAAAATAAAAGGGAATGGTGGATCCTTGTTTGTTGGGAAAGTGTTAAAAGAAAATATCTATTGCCGTGAACATCTAAATGAGCCAGGAGTGTTACTTATATTGAATTTGGTTGAATTTATCCTCTCTTTATTCAGAGAAGACGCGGGGGGGGGGGGGGGGGGGGGCGGGGGGAGGTGTGGAGAGAGAGAGAGAAAGAGAGAGGGAGGGAGTTTGCTTATCTTAAGCTTTTTTTTTTCTATTATAAAGATACCTTGAACTCGAGATCCGGAAAACTCCTGGCGAGGGAGCCAGCGAGGCGGTCGACGGCCTCCTGACCAAGACTGGTGACCCGGGAGACGCGAAGGACCCACCACCGGGGGCCCAGCCGGGCGAGGTTGTCGAGGTTGAGCTCCTCCATCCAGGAGCCCCGCCTCTTCTTGGGCTTCTTGAGGAGCCTCTCCTCCACCTCCTCCCTCCAGTTGCCGCTCTCGGCCTTGCTCTCCCTCCGCTCCTTCCTCAGCTGCCTCCTCTCCCTCGCCGTCAGCTCACCGCCGCCCCCGCCCCCGCCGGCCGAGATCCCGGTGGCCGCCGACGCTCTCAAGGAGTACCGGGTGGTACCGCCGAGCGAGAGGGGGAGGCGAGGAGATGAGACCGGAGGTCGCCATTGGAGCAGGAGAAGGCCTTGCTGCATATCCCCTACCGATCCCAGCCCCGATCTTATCGCTGCTACCCACCTTTGCTTTAGCGCTTCCTCGTCATCTTGATTTCGATCTTGACCGTCCAAGTAGCTGCTGCAACGCGGGGGCGGGGGGATGGATCATGCTCAGGCAACCACCGTGTCAGTTTTTGTCCTCTAATGGGCCGTGTTGGACTGTAAGTAGCAGGCCCAACCAACTACAGCCCATCATCCAAATCGAGATGAAGTGATCGAAATAGAGGATCGTGATCGCGATCCTCTACTTCTTCTCCCTACTCTTCAGTTGAGCGGATAGGCCACAACAACTATCGTTACTGTAGATTCTACAGATGTTCGAACGGCTGCCAGCCGTTGGGTTGCACTCAACCACCGCAAGAACAACCACCGCAAGAATTACGAGCGGATGCAACAACCTCAAGTCTATCCCCTATCCAAAACCCTTTAAATACTTGAGTTCTCCTCCACTTAACGCGCCACCACATTTGAGCTCTACCACCCTCGAAAATCCCACTTGTTCAATCTTCACGTCCTGTTTTTCCTTTATTCTGAGATCTATTTTTCTCATTATATCCAATTTCAGTTTTTATGACTTACAGGTTCCGGAGCGAATACTCATGTTCTTCAAACCCCCTGGCGCTCTACCATTCCTTTAATTGCTTGGCCTACTTTCCTGAACATGGAGGCGCAACTTGCTGATACTCGTTTAAGTGATTTCATCACTAATGACACATCCTGGGATATGGCTAAGTTAGCAGTTGTTTTCTCTGCTGATATCTTGTCTCATGTTGCAAGGATCCCCTCCAGATCTTCAGCATCTTTTGTGGAAAGACAAGTATTTGTAGACTACTACGTCTGTAATTTTGGCTTACGCCCGCTTTGCATCGAAAAAAAATATAATAATAATAATAAAATCCATCAACTAGCGCTCATTTGAGCCGGAGGGCCCGGATGTCAAATATTCGGGGTCTGACTGGGCGGTGCGTTTGTTAATCAAGTGTGTATCACCCCGCCCTTCTCCTCTCTCTTCTTTTACCAACCCCTCCCTCCCTCCTCTCTTCCCAAAGCTTTTCGAAAACTCCCGCTTCCTTTTACCTCCTCATCTTCTTTCCCTCCATTTTCTCTCCTCTTCGACTTATAATAACCTCTCTGGCCATGGATGCATTCCTTCAATCCTCTCCTAGTTCTCCGCCATGGCGAAGCAGCACAAGGTCAGGAAGCATGAGAATATAGGGAAGGGGAAGGTCACCCCTGTCCAGATCGCCTTCATCGTCGACCGCTATCTCGCCGACAACAACTACACCGACACCCTCGCCGCCTTCCGAGCCGAAGCCTCCGATCTCTTCTCCAAAACCAAGGGCAAAGAGGTGGGGCCCCTGATCCCTTCCTGATAAATCTTCTCTCTTGCTTCTCCCTTCTTCCCTTCCCTTATAGCGTGGTAGATCATCCTCGGAGGAAAATGCACAGGTGCCGAAGGGGCTGCTGGGGTTGGGGGAGATACTGGACGAGTACATAAGCTTGAAGGAGAAGAGGATGATGGTGGATCAGGAGAAGTGGAGGGTGGAGATGGCGTTGCAGGGCATGCAAGATGTGATGCTGGCCTACCACTCTGCTGGGCCTCCTGCTCTTCCTCCTCCTCCCCCACTGCTTCCTCCTCAGTTTGTGGCGACGCCGGTGGCCCCGCTTCTTCCAGCATCATACCACAGCAGCGGTTCTCCTCCAGGTACGATTAGATCTACTAGATCGCTCCATCATTGTGTAGATTGGTTATTTTTCCTGCGAGCTGTAATCTAAAGAATCCTGCTCTTCATCTTACTTGGCATTGGCCTTTCTCCCATGCCACGCAACTGTTTGTCCTTTTTCTCGTGCGACTAATTTAAGATGATTCGCACGGATCTAGATCTAGGATAGAGTAGAGATGGAAATGATTGATCAATGTGAAAGGAAATCCAAAGCACAATACTCTGCAAGATCTCAATGTTATATTGGCAAGGGGGATCAAGTACACTGCTGAATTTTCTCTTACACATAATGGAAATCGTGGAGTTTTATTACTTAAGTTGCGTATGGAAGTAGTCATCGGTCTCTAAGTTGCATTGTGGATGAATGTGGGTTGTTGCAAGTATAATAGTTTGGATTACAATGTGTTCAACAATAGGATCCTTGCAAAACTTGCCATGTTGTCTTCAACCAACCTTGGCTTAGTTTGTCATTATCCCTCTCTGCATGGGAGAGGTGCAGAGTTCAAACATTGGCGATGATAAATGGCATCTCCCTCTGTATTTCTCCCCTCTGAAGAAGACTCTGTTGAAGTCATATATTTTAGCTTGATAGTAGATTTTTTGGATGTGTATGAATCTCATGTTGTGCTATGTTGGGAGAATTTGGATCAAAATCGAGGATACTCCTGACTCTCTTCTTATTGTCTGATTTTTCATTTGGGCTCTTATTATTCATCCCTATTTCTTTCTAACTAATCTTGTTCTCTCTTCCAAGTTGTAAATTCTTTTATCTATATTAATAAAAGCCAGGTGGCTCCTTTTTGCTTCCCTTTATTCGAAAAAAAATTTTGTTTGCTCACATATCTTTCTTGACTGATCCTATCGAGGTTACATTATCTTTGAGGTTAAGAAACATGATGTTAACATGCATTTGGTATAACAAGATTTGGGCACATACGAGATCCATCTTCATATCTGAACCTATATGCTGCTAGATTAATGTCTTATTGTATGTGCATTGAGCTGTTACATGCTCAGCTGCCAACATTGAAAATAAAATGATCCATCTGAAGTTTAATTAAGATGACTTCGACACATGCAGGCTGTATGGTAAATGGAGCTGCTGCTATTACTAATGCACAGCCAGCTACCATGCTTACAAACAAAGCAGCTGAACCCCCCAAATTTTCAACTCCAATACCTAACTCTTCATATGCTAATAAGAGAAAAGCTTCCAAGTCTGCTCCTCGAGTTCCTCCAGCTACAAAAAAGTCATGCACTCAACCATCTGCTGAATCATCTGTGACCGGAGGTAACTCTTATGTCCTGAATAGGTATATGACCATTTCCATGTTCTTTCTTATAAAGATATTTCTTTATGGTTCTTTTAGGTATTTCATTACCCTCACAAGTGACACCCCCCAGTGACAAGCAAGATAGTATGGAGACTTCAGCTTTCCGGTCAGCATCCATCAACAATCCTATAGTTTCTTCTCCAGTCCAAGGATCCGCTGTTGCAAGGAGCCTATTCAAGCAGCCACTTGAGCCTCAGGCCAATTCTTCTCCTAAAACCCCTCCACAACCACTTCCTTCTCAAGCTGACAAATCAGTTTCTCCACCAGAAAATACATCCTGTCAAATCACTGATGCTAGCATCTTGCAGGATATTCCTTCATCCAATTGCACCTTAATTTCATCTGAAACTATTATTGTCAGTCCTCTCAAAGTTACAGGTTATTATGCTATCGAACGGAGCTATCATATTAATTCACCATACAAATCAAATTCAAAGAAGATGAGCAGAAGAGAGCATGTGAAAGGGAGGCTGGATTTTGATAACCCTGATGTGCAAATGGGTTCCGAAGTTCCAGTTGCTATCGACGGTTCTACTTCTACCTCTTCATCAGAAGGAGAAATCTCAGAAAGCTTTGACCTTGATCTTCCAGATTTTGATATCTTTAATGGCGATTTCTCCTTCTCTGAACTGCTAGCTGATATTGATCTTGACTGTGAAAGAATTCCTTCATGCCAGCTACCTACTGATTATGCTGATTTAATTCCTGGGTGCAAATCCTATATCCTTTCTTTTCTATTTCCTTGAGATTTATTTTTCCCTTGTGGATAATTTTTTTATTGTTACATGGTCTCTTAACTTTTTTTTGCTTTGGAAATCATACACAGGTTCGAGGAGAATGCAGGCAATGGATGTTTGGAGACGAACAAAGTTTTACCTGATTTTTCTATGTCAACTGTATCTGGTGTTCTTTCAGAAGACTTGAATATTCAAGGTTATAAGACCTATATCGTCTATGAGATTTATATCGTCCTAGTTTGTGCTGCTGAATGCTCAACTTGTTATCCTAAATTTTTACCTCTTTCGATTGCTTTCTTGCCAACTGCTGCAGATTCTGTAATGTCGGTGAGGACTCTAACGAAGCGAGTCAAAATTGTAAGTCCTGGTAAGCGGTCATCATGGTTCGCTCCATTCTTTTTTTTTCTTCTGAAGAAAATGAATTCATGCTTTCTGTGTTTGAACCTCTCCGTTTAGCTAATGAACTACCATGTATTTTGCAGCTAAAAACAGAAGAGATTGCTCATTTGAACAAAGAAGTTCATCAAACTTGTAGTGGATGATAAAGCCGACTTGCATAATCTAGAAATTACGCTGAGATGATTCCTCAGTGTTCTAACCTATTGCTCCGTCACTGAAGCACTAGATTTAGCGATGTGTATATAATTTGTATCCTTTTCACCACTTATTTGTTCACCTTAATATTGATGTGTAGGCTGTGCTCTAAGCTCTCATATTCAGAATTCAGGGCCATTTAATCATCCAATCTGGGAGTACCAAAATTCAGTTCCATGAGTATTTTGACGTTGTTTCATGAGATTATTTGTATTGCAATTTACATCATGTCGCTGGTGGTGTTGCGTGTATACCGTAAATTATAAGTTGATTGATGCACGTCTACCAAAACGTAAGAGGCTCTTCACGTTAAGCAGTATATCCAATAGTATTTTAGTAACAACATCGAAAAATGAACAGGGTTGGTTTTACCTTCCCAAAACAAACTTTAGACTTTCAACGTTTGCACATCTGGTTTTAAATGTCTCTTAGAGAGAAGACCATTCATCATCTAGATAAACCGAGCGAACATTGATTGCTTGGGAGAAGTTGGGAATTCATGAATGTTCATGCCAGGAACTTCTCCGGCTTCTCTACTTCTTCCGCGCTTCTAATGAAGAGTGGAACTCTTTGATAAATCTGCCAAGCTCACAAGGAGAGAAAGGAATGAGAAAAGCAGAGTTAAAAAGTCGCATGAGAATGGGTTCTAAATTCTAATAATCTATAATCGGAATCGCCTCTTGAGGTTTGATGTCGAGAATCCTCTGGCGGCCAGCGGATCTCTTTCCACTGGCCTGCTCCACGATGAAGCTCATGGGAGCGCACTCGTAGAGAAGCCTCAGCTTGCCGTTGTTTGCTCTTTTTGTCCCGGGGGTGGCCACTGAATACTGATCCCGCCGCAGAGCAGCGCGCGGTGGAAGTAGCCCAGCAGACTCCCGATTAGAGCTGACATGTATCGGGCGGCCTCAGCTTGTCGTCCCACAGCTGGTACTGGCGCTACCGTCTTGACAAGTACAAGCACCAACTACTGTAGGATATATGTGAGCTTCTAGAAGGATTAGTTCATCGGGTCACTCATATTTATTAGGACCTGCTTATTGCCAGCAAGATAATAATAAATTTATAGAGTCGAATACCTAGCACTTATCTCTCTAGTAACCTAGGGGTATATGTCTCAAAAAGTTTTTTGAAGCATGCAACCTCCACCCTGAGCTTATACTTCTTTCATGTGTTTTTTTATGGAATCCATATCTAAGTACATCGTCAAAGTCATCTAGCCATTGTGCCTGGGCCGGCTACAAATCGGGCATCGGGCAAGTTGATTGGTCTTGGGCTTGAATCCATAAATACAAAAAAAAAAAAAAAGACAAGCCTATACCCACTCTAAAGCCTTGAGCTGGCCCGGTTTTAACTCTACATCTAGCAAGATACTAAGCTAGCTAGCGTACGTGCTCCCATGTAACACTTATTGGACTTTGTTAAAACACAAAGGCGTTAAGACTTAAATATATATATTGTATTCAATTAATTTATCCATCTTGAATTAAAATCTCTGGTGACAGGGAAAAGTTGAAAGATGTTCGGATCCAGCCAGCAATTAAGACCTCAGGAATAATTGACCGTTAATGCTGCTATGCTTGTCTATTATATGTTGTAAAACAAAAAAAGAGGTTGGAATCAGCCTTCTTGTAAGCGGCGGAATGGATATAGAATGCATGGTGAAGATTAACCTCTCCTCGTTTCGAAAATAAAATATATGCTGCTTTACCATTGCACTAAATCTGTGTAGAGTCCTTGGACCCGTGTGACGAGAGTTGCAAAATATCAACGCTTTTGTTTTCTGAAAGGATTGTTCGGTACTCTCGCTATGTGTGGCAATAGAGGTGTTTTTTCCACTTGTTGACACAAAGGTTGGACGCAGAGCCCAGATGCGCTTTTTTGAACAGTTTGTTACGAGAAAACATGTGGAATCTAAAAAAGATTAAGCTCAGAAAAAGTTTATGTCATCATTACTTCCCCGGGGAGCTCAGAAGAAAGGAATAATGATTCGATTTAGCTCCAGGAGCTCCTCAAATTCCGGTTCCTAAAACGCTTTCAGCAGTGTCTCGGATAAAATGCAGAGGAAGCTTTCTGAGCATTATGCATGTGGAGTTGATTCGAGCTGACAAGTGTGCATACGTGAATGTTGGAGCCGTCCGGTTCTTATATCCTAATCGGAATCAAGTAGGAGGCACGATGAATTATGAGATCCTGGACCAGCCACTTGGCAGGGCATCCGATGATCCAGCTGGTTCTCCTGAGGTAGTTTGCGACACACCATACCGAGTTAGACGACAAATATCCCTTTGTGGAAGCAGCCTCGTGGCAACAGAGGATTGCCACCTGCCTCTCCCCGTCACCGCTCACCACGCGCTATCTCTCGCGAGCGGTCTCAAATTTCGGCAGGTGGCGGCCGCTGGATTCAAATCTACGTATATGAGTAGTACAATTAACAGGCGCCACATGGAAGGCATGGTTCCACATTGAATTAGCTCGGAACCTAACTGGCTACTAGTGTCAATGGCTTCGCCCAATGGGGAGGATGCGACTATTTAGGTCACCGGCAAGCGTAGTCCGACTTCGATATCCTAATTAACTTGCCTGCCAAGTGCCAATTGGCCTCCACGAGAGCTTCTATTAGTTCGGATGCACGCCGAATATGGAAGGAAGGTTCAGACATTTGAATGCTTCGCCCCTCGGACAATTCCAAAGCTTCCGAATCTTCCAATGCCATGCGTCCATCTATAGAACCGAACGCAGTCAACAATATGCGACTATACATTACTAATTAGGTGGAAACGCGTGAGTCAGATGGTTAACACGACGTGGCCCCGCTATCTGGCCTTCCGAGATCTCAGGTCAGACTTGCCGCGAACGCGTGCGCGGCACGTAATGGATCTCTCTCTGGTCTTGGTGGCCGCCTGTTGGAATCGCTCAATGCCGTGCCTACCAAAACCGCGCTAGGAAAGTTAGGAAGGAAAAAAAAAATGCGTTAAGCCTCAAGAAGAAGACGAAGTCGTTGGAGCATTTGCGCTCTATAAAGCCACCCAACACCATCCCCACACCGTCTCCCAACTCACAATTCTCCGACCAATACATTCCTCATTCCCATCACCCAAATTACAATCTCTCCGAGGTTTACTCCGAAGACGCAGAGATCGAAATAGGAAGGACAAAGAAAAACCTACCACCGATGGCTTCGTCATCTTCATCTTCCAAGATGATGGCCATGGCCTTTCTTCTCTCCCTCCCCCTCCTCCTCCTCCCCTCTGCCCTAGGTATGTAAGATTGAAGGACCACTGCGAACTATCTCATGCTCTATATTTTTCTAGGGCAAAGCAATACTAATTGGTATGTTTTTTTGCACTGCTATAGCGGCGGGGGTGATTTGCGAGGATTTGCCGCAAGACCTGTGTGCGTTTGCGATCTCGTCGTCGTCAAAGAGATGCGTGCTGGAGAGCACCCCACACAACGGGGGGGCCACCGAATACCAATGCCGGACGTCGGACGTGGTGGTGCACCGGATGTCGGCGTGGATCGAGACGGACGAGTGCGTGAGGGCCTGCGGCGTGGACCGCAACTCGGTGGGGATCTCGTCCGACTCTCTCCTGGAGCCGCAGTTCACCGAGAAGCTCTGCTCTCCGGCGTGCCACCGGAACTGCCCCAACATCGTCGACCTCTATTTCAACCTCGCCGCCGGAGAAGGTAAGAGAAACGCCTGCCTTACACAACATGAGCGCGTATCGGCTAAATTGCTCCGAAAAACCTATCGCCGCGTGTCGCACGCATCCATGTTTCCGTAATTTAGGTGATTTCAATCAAACAAAAAAAAAAAACCCCATGATTCCTAATCAGTGTTTAGATTTGAGAATTAATTATTGAAGAAAACCTGCCATGCCTAGCCGACTTAGGCGCCGCGGGTGTAGTCCTGGTCCACGAGTGATTGGGTGTGAGCCGGAAAGATATCAACCTAGGAAACCGTATATTTAAGTATCACCCAAGCCACCGGATCCATGATAATTTAGTCGTTTCCATTTTCTTTTTACCTCTTCTGAAAAACAAAATTACCATCCAGCATTTTTTTTATGAAAAGAATTGCAATTTTAGACGGACATGACCTCATCTAAGCTCGGGTTAGAGCTGCTCTTTGGGAGCCGGCCTGGCTTTGTTTCACCATGTGACATACAATGATAAGATGGGTCTGCTTAGTCGCATGCATGGTTTGAATTGATGACTGTTATTTGTTAAGAAATGTATTTCCTTTATGAAACCCCTCGGTTATTCTTGGAAAATCTTGACCTCCTATTCAACAGGAATTCGTGACATTCTTTTTCTTTTTTTTTTTTGGTAAAAGGACATTCTTTTTCAATGGCCATTCTTTCGACCTATAATAACTAGGGACTTGAATTCTATCTCTCAAAAAAAAAGAAAAAAAAAGTAGGGACGTAAATCATAACAGAAACATTTAAAATCTTGAATAGGTTAAATTTAATGACCCAGTCCAAAGCAATATAAAATTAGCCCTACATATGGATCTATGAAACACTAATCTGACCACCGGTCAAATAAGTGTTGGCTTCAAAAAAAAATAAAGAAAAAAAAAAGGGAATGCATGTTGGCTTAAATCAATTCAAACAAGTAGCAGCTTAGTTGGAAAGCGGTAGCGTGAGATTTTTTTCATCTTACTGACGAATATATATATATTGATGTGTAACAGGTGTGTTCCTGCCGAAGCTGTGCGAGGCGCGGCGTGTGAATCCTCGCCGGGCGATGGTGGAGCTTCTCAGTTCTGGGGCTGCGCCCGGCCCGGTCGCCGGTGGGGTCGTGAGCAAATTGGATGCAGCAGCTGCGCCTGCCCCCATGGCCTTCCCCCCTGCTTCACCCTAAAATTTTTCCCCTTGTGTATTCTAATACAAAGATTATTATTTGCTCATCAGAAAAAAAATAAAAATAAGGAAGAAAACGGGTGGGATTCTTGCGCACTCGATATATATACATGAGGTGGTGTGCTTTTTTCGAGGAATAGTTAGCTGGTCAGAGTGTGGAACTACGTGGATATTTGTATTTGAATTTGTTGGTTACAATAAGCATTTACATTCTTCACATATTCGGTTCCTAATATGTACTTGCCATCTCAATTATAGCTTATTTAGTTTCATCCTGGCCAACATTTGCATTGTCATCATGATTTTTGTGGGCATTAAAGCTTCACTTGGAAGTCAGAAATCCCGACATGATTTGGTGTGGTTTTTTGAAAAGAAAAAAAGGTTTAGGAGGGACTCCACCCGGAGAATCTCGTCCCTTCAGTAATTAGGCTGCTCTAAGATTCAAACTCAGGATTTATAAAGCAGGTTCGCAGAATTAAGAGGGTTCTAATTTTGAGGGATATCACCGCTCAAGAGACTAGAAGATAATCTCTAAGGAGTGTGGTCGCTGTATTATAAAGTCCATGGTGCAAGTTAGGAGCGAACAACATCGAATTAATGTTCTCGTGTGATGCCTTGCGATGACGAGGATTTATTATATAAACACTACCTTGGTTCAAAAAAAATTACAATGCCTGTCAACGTCTGATAGGTTGCCTCCCCAGCAAGCAAATAATTAAATAGGACTGTACTATCATATCGAGACATCTGCAAGATCATGGCTTGAGGGTATGGGTGATACGGTGCTTAATTGTTACGGTAGGGGGTTCTTCGTTTTGGAGAGAGGAAATGGACGGATTAGGAGTGAAGGCTAGTTTACTGGTAAAATACCAAATTCAAGGTTCTTCATTACGAAGTAAAGGCTTGCCTCACCACGCCACTTTAGAAGCAAAGCATCATTATTGCAAGGTGATAAAATATAGTTGGTGTGATGGTATGGTGCCAGCTGGTGTTTTCCTTGCACGGCAGTAAGTTGGTTCTTTTGCTGAGACGCTCTTCCACGCATTAAGTTTCAACGTAATGTCCCGTCACTAGGCTAGCTAAGCAAACTAGTCCCTTTTTTTATTTGATTTGGTCCATTTAGAGTTTCTCGCGTTCACGATTCCTTTTCTCTTGGACGATGCGACTTTTCTTATTCCATCCGCCCATCCACTTCCATTTTTTCACCTTTTGCGGAAGCACGCATCTCGAGCTTACGAGGCTAAGCCCCCCATCTTCCTAAAGTTCTGTTGGCACCTGTATCAGCAAAGACAATATTAGATTTTTTATTAATATTTTGGCCTACTAAAAGTTTTTTGGTTATTAAAAAGAAAAAAAAAATAAAATAGGCATAGTAGTAGTAGTAGTAGTAGTAGTAGAAGAAGAAGAAGAAGAAGAAGAAGAAGAAGATAAATTTGGCTATATTTCGATGGATCTCCAATTAAATTCGATCAAAATATGGATCGAATGATAACGAACCCAATCAATGATTCGAGCTGTTAGATGCAATCTATTATTTCTATTTATTTATGTATCAAAAATTATATAATTTGTAGACATCTAGCCTACATATCTAATGGTTAAAGTAATATATATTATTTTGTATTATTTAAACTATCTATTTTTTTTCCCACTAAATATATACATAAGTTAGGGATCTCCATATCATAAAATTTTGTATGTTGATAGTTTAGAGATAGTAAATCACATTCAATTGCTCAGATTGTTGATATAAATCTTCATCGTTTCATTTAAATCAAATATAATTTGAGTGATGATCTACTCGAGTGTAGCCAAATTCAGCTAATAATAACAGCAGCAGTAGCAGCAATAATAGATAGATTATATTTCTATAATTATGTATCAAGCAAATAAAAAAGAAACACTATCAAAATGATGCAAGACAATATTTTACTATAATCTAAGCATTAAATTTTATTTTATTTTATTTTTGCTTTATGCATGTTTAAACATATTTCAATCATAATCAATGATGTGTTTCTTAATATACATATTTTATTATATATTTTAGCATATCAGCACAATAAAAATTATATATTTTTCCACCTTATCTGGCAAGAGATAATCAAAGATATAATTTTTTAATTTATTTTTTGATTGTTTAGATCGTCATCAATGATGTACATCTTCGGTTTTATTGTCTCGTCATTAATTTAAACTTGAGAAGAACCGACTCCTCCTGAGAGCCCAGTAGTTCATCCATAATGATGATGATCTTGATGTTGAATGGCTAGGATTTGGGCCGTGATTCCATTTGATTGATATACTCTCAGCCATCGGTCCGAACGAGTGAACAGTATGGAAAGGTCCGAATCTTGAAGAGCTGACGTCTACGACGTTTTCTAACCGTAGGTTTGCTTTGAGAAGGTTTCTCCTTCCGTGGACCGGGCCACTTTCGAAATCGAGTGACATGGGTCGGCGCTCGTCCGTCCAAGTCCAACCTGGTGGCTCCCACTCCTGGTTGGTGTTGGGTCGATTGCCCAAGGGAGCTCCGTTCCCAAAGGGAGCCATGAAACGAAATTCATCAGGACCATCCCAATAATTTACGTACATTGGACGGTCTTGATCTAAACGTTACTCGAGGCACAGTGTTCCTTCACTTCGCGAAATCGTATCACCGGGAGATGAGCGAGGGGTAGGATACAGACAAACGCGTGGATGGAACAGATACTTCAAGGGCCAATGATTGCGTATTATTTTTCTAAATATCATCTTAATCTCTCTAATACAAGCAGCACAAGCAAAACCCCTCCCCCTTATATAAACCATACTCCTTTTCTGTCGAGGTCTCTGGTGGTAGGAGTCCTTTCCTTATCGATGTCCCCTCTTGTCGATTGAAATCATTAAAAAAAAAAACTGTAAATTTCTTTTCTTCTGCAAATGCTCTATTTTTTCCCTTCTTTTTCAAAATTTTATTTTATCACGGGAATCTCGCTTTCGAAGGAAGGGCCGCCACCGAGAGGCAAGTTAAAATCTCCATCTATCCATTTCTTTTTTTCTTAATCTTTTCGCACCTCCCCCCTTCTGAAGGCTTATGGATTGAGAAACCTCTCCAGGATCCCAATCTTGCCGTGTTTTGCCCAGATTTCATGGATTTTTCTGATACTTTCTTCGTGGTTTTCATACCCAGGGTAGAAGCTTCCACAAATAACCTATTTCGATCGGTTCGTCAAGGAGTGCATTAATGCATCATTTATAGTCGTGTAGATTTTTTGAAATTTTTTTAGGAACTACATTGTAGCATCCCAAAAAGAAAGTTTACGTTTTTGTTTTTGGGATTTTTTTTCTCTTCTGCGTGGGAAAGATTGGGTTTTGATTCTGGTAGGTCTTTCCTTTTTTTTTTTGTCCCTCGAATCTTTCTAGTGTTACCTAAAATTTTATGTTCTGGGATCGTCTTTCTAATTCTGAAGGCTTGGATCGACCCACAAAAAGCAAAAGCCTTGGAGTGACTCTCCAGACCTTCCATGAATTCGTCTGTCATGGACTTCTTCTTCGCGGTTAAAGTGAAAGATGCCGTTTTGCGTCCTCCTCCTTGTTAGGCCTTCCAAAGGTTCATCCCAAAGAGCTCGTTTCCACTGTCTCTTGAAAGACATTTTCATTTATTGTTTCGAATTAAACACTCCAAGTATCACCACTTGTAGGGGCTTTTCATGCCATAAAGCAAGTCTTTCCTTCTGATTTCTTTGCTTCTGGATTCCTTCTTTGCTTCTGTATTCCTTGGCAAATGACAACAAAGGGAGAGAAGTCCCATGGAGATATAGAAGAAGGGCCTCACCTTCACCGCCCCACTACAGACGATAGTGATAATGGCCTCTGCTTCTGTGATGCAGAGGACCAGCCTTGGCATTCGCCGTGTAATTCAAACCGCAGCGGTTCAGCTTATGATGAGGACCGCTTCTCTGGTGCCTCCCATCATGAGATAGATGGAGTTCCAGAGTCATGCAGAAAATCCTGTGTCTCGGACTGTTCGGTGGAGATTGATTTGGAGAACGGAATTTCAGAGATTAAGGCGAACAAGGCCAAAGTCGAGAAGGATTGCAGGATTTGTCATCTCAGCTTGGAGGAGTCGGGCATTCCGATCGTATTAGGTTGTTCTTGCAAGGGTGATTTGGCTGCTGCCCACAAGCAATGTGCTGAGACATGGTTCAAAATCAAAGGGAACAAGTACGCGAAATTAATATTGCATTAAGTTCTTTGAAATTGTGTATGATGAATTATACGCTACATTCTGGATTGTTGTTGAGGAATG
Source organism: Phoenix dactylifera (assembly GCF_051530095.1). NCBI lineage: Eukaryota > Viridiplantae > Streptophyta > Magnoliopsida > Arecales > Arecaceae > Phoenix > Phoenix dactylifera. Next base: position 234,385 of record NC_143197.1, read on the forward strand.
GAGGATTTCCTTTTTGATGCTTCCATTATATTTATGGATCTCCGTCATTTATGCCACTTCAATATGTTATTTTCCTCTATTTCATTATATTGAAATAGAGGCATTAAGAAATTAAAGCGATAAAGTAGGGCATTAGAAATCACAGCTGTTAACTATGCTGAGGTATGTAAGTGATAAAGAAAGACATTAGGTACTCGGTGTTGGGCGTAACAGTTCGAGGATTCATTTGCAATCTCTTTCTTTTCATCTTCTTTTATCGACTTCCTATTTGACCCTAATCATAAGAAACGTGGAGCTTTGATTCCTGTCTTTTGCAGATGATTTCAGAGTCAACCTATACTTGAGGAGATGATAGGAATCTTGTCTTTTGTAAAAGTTGTGTCAACTGCAGCATCTATTTATTGCATTATCTCCTTTTGTTATTTAAATATATGTGTTAATACTATCACATGTAGGAACAAGTCATACCAATCAAGAGAATTACATGGGATCACAAATTCTTCAGATTTTTCTTGGCCTACTCTGTGATAGTCATTGTCCTTGGGTTGTATGGAAGTTCTTCCTTACATATATCTGTGGAGTTACTACAAACTCATGAGTACATATTGAAGCCGAAGGACATTGTAGTCCCTATTAATTATGTACTACTCTCAGTTCCCTTCAAGTGTATAGTATATGCCTGCAGCAGGAATCAAGAAGACGTCCAAATTAATTTGGGGAGGAAATTGACTGTTTATTTTTCTGTATATTACACTTACCTCCTACAATCACTTCTGCTGATATGTTCTATCATATTTCATCAATTAGTTTTGCATGCAATGCTTGATATCCTCGGTATATGATGATAACTTTCCAAGTATTGGCAGACAACCCCTTAGCCTATAGAATACGTAGTGATGCTTCACAGCAAGCAAATTTCTTGGCAACTTGCATTTTTTTTAAAGCCAAATTCATTTCATTATCCTCAGACACGTTGTATTCTCTCAAACATGATCCGGAGGACTTGCTAAACTGATTGCATTATGTACCAATGAGGCAATGGCAAAGTCTAGTTTATTCCTCTCTGTTGTGTTGAAATTATATCATCATCTATCACTATCAGAAAAGTAATTCTTTTCATGTTGTGTTGTTATATTTCTTGCATGAGTCGATGATTGAATTACAGTCCAGTAATAATAGAGCATCTTGTTGAAATTATTCTTTGAATTCTTATCTTTAAATAATCACTTTACTAATTTGAACAAACAAAGTATGTTTAAATGCAAAGAAAAAATATCATCACTGAGCTATATGTTGTATTAGTCAACATGTGAAAATAATGTTCTTGGTCTCCCCCCCCCCTGAAGAATGAGTTAGTGCTAACAGGATTAACAATATAAGAAAATATTAAAGTGTACCCTTTAGTTGTTTCCTTCCAAGTTCCTCCATAGCCATGACCATCAAGCCCTATCCGAACTATTTGGGCCAAGCTTTATAAATCTTCATTGCCAAGAATTGCTCTTCAGAGCCACCTCTAATGCAATTTCAGGCTTTTTTATATCTTTTCTCACAGCCTCCATCCATGTCATCTTGGATCTTTTGTCCTCCTATATCAGATAAAATATAAAGGTATACAGATTACATTTGAAGGGTGTGTTTCTTATCATGCTTGCCTGGGTAATTGTCTGACACTTTTTTGACATGATGCTGAGGCAAATTTAAATGCCCATATTGGTTCTGCCATGACCGATGACAATTTAGATGTTTTCTGATCTGTATTATTGTGTTCAACCATCTATATCACCTGGCCAATGAATGCAATATATGAAGACATCAAATATACTTGGGCAACTATGCACTGCAATCGTGGAGCTGTACCCACTATGTTATGCATCACGCTGTACGGGTTGTGTCACATTTCTTGTAGTAAAAGGGATAACTAACTCTTCTGCTTGACCAATGCATCTGCTGATGTCAAGTCTCATCTGCTATCAGATTTTTTCCATCAAAAGCTTCCATAATTTTTAGAGTTAAGAAGCACTTTGGCATCATGAGCATCATTGCTATATGTCGGCTTGGCAAATTAGCTGAGTTTTTTGTTATTAGTTTTTAATTTGGAGAACTTGTGCACTATTGCGTTGAAATTCCTTGCTTCTGTTTCTTGTGCAAGTGACTTTTCAGGAGACCCTTTTTCTGTACTTTTATGCCAACTTTGTCAACCGAGATTTTTCATGGTTTTTCAAAAGGGAGCTGATGATGTCAATTTGTTCCTTAATATGGGACTTCTCTGCAAACAATGAGCCACAACATAGATAATGATGATGATGATGATCAAGTCATTCTTCCAAATAAGGGAAAAAATATAGTGACAAGTAGATCTTTGCACTGAATAAATTTTGGTATTTTCATTTCTACCACTCTTCACTAAATAATTGGCCTTCCTAGCCATTTCTAGTTTTTCAATCAGACTGCTGTGCCAATATTGGTTTATTATCTGCATTTTAGGAAATGTTCACTTGACCAGATAAGCAATTTGTTGATGTTGTTGCTGAAGAATGATATTATAGTTTAACAGGAACTTGCCAAGTGTATACTGGTGTAGAAAACTAGAAATCACAGGATAGTGTTGGTTGTTTTTGTGGTTTTGCTGCCTAACGTTTTAATATCTGCCTAGAGGCTTATTCTACATATTCTTGGTAGTGTGAGTTTTTGGGGAATCGAGTTGCTAGGTATGAACTGAAGGTTAATAGGTAGAGTTTGTTCAATGCTGGCTCTGGGAAAGTTTATGCAATTAGAAATTTGAGACACTATAAAATTTGACATTTTGAACTCTGTTCTTCCTTCTTTTTGGCCTCTGTTTTGTCTTTGGTATTTCTGCATCTCTAGCTAGGGTCTATTATTTCAGCACGCTCAACCATTAACTGACTGCCTGTAATCCATTCAATGGAACCTAGATTTTCCTTTTGTTCCATCAACGGGAGAAGGGGAATGGATGGATTGACAGGCATTCAGTTAATGGTTGAGTGTACCTTATGGTCAATGTGACTATGCAGGTGGTAAGTTGTTGGCTTGGTTTCTATTGGTCAACATCGCATGCTCGTTTATCTAATATTATTCTTCAAGTTATCGAAGCTAGCTGAGATGCCAAAACACCATGTGGTTGCGAACAGCTTTCTCTGCCATGTCATGGGCTCAAACATGATTTGCCAAACCATCAGAATGCTGAGGTCATAAAAATGCAGAAAATATTTCTGTATTATGTAGAGTTACATTTTTGATTTTCTTTTTATAGTAGATTCTCAGTTTCAAGTTTTTTTTGATGATGAAACATGCAAGCTTTTTAACATTATTATTTTGCTTCTTTTTTTTTGGATCTAATCCTTACCGGATCTTTCCCTTTTCTTTGTGCTGCTTGTGTCATAACATAGTGCTTGCAGCGTTGCTGATTCAGTATTGCTAGGCAATTTATGTTGTGAAAACATAAATTTAGGGAGAAAGGCTCTCTCATAAGATTAGAGTTCATAAGGTGCCTATTTCACCATTGATCCTATCAAATGGTCAAAGTGAAGCCTCCTTGAATCATTCTCACCAGTTTTATTGCAAAATGGCATTAAACATGATACAAATTGTGGGAAAACAATTTTGACAATGATATCATATACCTGTGCGATATTCCTGTCTCAACTTGGGTTCTCGCCCTGATGGCTAAGAATCATTGCAATTGATATGCTTATAGTATCTGCAGTTTCGTTGTATGCTTTTTCATTTTCAGTTTGTTAACATTTGTTCACATCTGAAGCTTTAAGTCCTGCTTTTTTGGTTTCTTCTTTCAGGACTTGTGAGATTTGTGGCTCAACGGCTCAGAATGTGGTTGTTACAGGCGAGAGCGAGTTCATCGAGCAGTGGAATGAAGCAAGCAGTAGTACAGCACCACCTGCGCCGCCATCTGAAACACGAAGCTTTTGGCAGGGGCATCGGTTCCTCAATTTCTTGCTTGCCTGCATGGTGTTTGCGTTTGTCATCTCTTGGCTCTTTCACTTCAATGTTCCTGGCTAATTCCAGTAACAGTTGCCAGGCTTCCATGTTATCATGAAGAACTCATCTTCATTGCTGACAGGAACCCATTGGCCAGAACCATGACGAAAATCCCAAAGAAGATAAGGTGGAATTGTCAGGAAGAAAAAATTTATTATGAATTTGTTGCTAGTGAAGGGAAGGGAAGGTGAAACTAGTTGCCTCCCATTAGGAGTCAAAAAGATATGTCGAGTTTGTTGTGAGTAGAGAAAAAGATCATGCTGAAGAATTGGTTCTGCCTTTAAGCTACCAGGAACCGGATCTTTGATGAGTTTGCGAGTGTTCGACAACATATGGTGCTTGTCTTATTCTTCCGTCTTCCCCTTTTTTTTTACCCCCTTGCGTCTCATCTATACTTGTGTTGCATTCTGAGCTTAAATGTCCTCTCGTTCGCCAGATTCTAGGCTTCAAAAATTGCAAGTCTGCAGCATCCGCTTACAATCAAACAAATAAAGTAGCTGCTGGATGTTTTCAAACTGGTGGTTTTGATCTATCAAGTATCTTATGCATAAGAGATCTGATAGTATGGAATCTGAGTAACGGGCAAAGAGTCAGCAGTCGCTCAATCATATCTTGCTACATTTTTTGGGTTGGCTTTAGGACTGCAAATAGGTCTGATCAGACTGGCGCCTGCTTGATCCTTTTCTGACTTGATCTCATGTTGGGTTAGAATTTTAGGTCTGGATCTAATCGGATCAGGTTGGGTCTGTGATTTTAGATCCAATGTATTATTCAAGGCGGGTTGGGGTCAAATATGACCCGAATGATCGGATTTGAGTATTTGAGTCAGTATTGGCGGTTGGGGTCAAGTACATAACTATTCTTTTAAAGTTAGAATATAATAATTAATAATTAATATAAAATTATTTAAAAATTAAATAAAATTAAAAAAAAAACAGTTAATTTAAATTTGAATTTTTATTTAAAAACTTTTAATTTTATTGCCATAATTGATCATTTTTAAGTTTACAAACTATTATTTTAAAAAGTAAATATGTTGATATTACTTCTGCCTTACAATTAAGAATCTATCAAGAACAATCAAATATGAATATAATTAAGATTGAATTTTTGGATTGGGATGAATTGGGTTTTTGGCTGGGTCAATTCTATTTTTGTTGATCCAGATTAGATTTGGATGATATACAGCTTGGGTCAAGCCGAAAATTCAAGATTCATACGCCGGGTCTTCAAATATCAACCTGGCCAGGTTTAATTATGTCAGATCAGAGGCCAATCCAACACATTTGCAATTCTAGCTACCTGCACCTTTTTACTTTGGCGGAGATACTATCAGTATGGATCACTCATTTGTATCCAATCTTTCTTTGCCCTTGTTTTAAATCCATGTATATTTGAATACGAAATGATACAACCTCTTGTGTCAACCGATTCACTATCAATTGTACTAAGATAGCAATGAATTGGAATCATCGTAAACTAGCTGGCACATGACATATTCATGCCCATGGATCGACCGAGATGTATGTATCAACTCGGATCTTTCTGAAACTTTCCCACTTTCCATGCTGGCCAAAATATAAGCTAAAAGTTCACCGGGATATGCTGGTCGTCCGTGGCAGGGCATTTCATTTCACACAAAAGTCCGTTGGAATGCCTGGCTGAAGGAATCGGAGGATATCCCGGCTCCATTATCCAATAAAATCTAGGGACCAAGAATAGCACCTGCTATAATTGGATTGGATTATTCTGAATTTTAGGAATTCGGACTTTCCTTTTGAATGATCTGCAAGTCGCGTCCAAACAGGCCGCGCGGCGGGAGATGCATCCGATAGGAGCCGGTATCCTGACTATCCGAATCCATTTAAATTAGTCAATGTTTCGTGGATACCCTACCGTATACAGCATATCGGGACCATCAGGATGAGCAATGTGGCACAGCGAGCATCGATGATGTCTACAGTCCTATCCTCCGTTATTCACTTATTCTTGCCTCTATAAGTGGCTCATCGCACATCAGGCAAAGGCATATAGCCCATTGTTGCTAGACTTTTCTCTCATGGACAAGGGGAAACCAAACAATAACCATATTAAACCTCCGACTTCTGGGAATCTCTTTTTTTTTTTTGGGGGGGGGGGGGGGGGGGATGGAATGTGGAGGAAGCAACGCACTTGCCCCACTCAAACTTCTGGGAATCTCATCGCCGTTCTAAGCATCGATGGAGGAGGAATTAGAGGCATCATCCCAGCCGTTATTCTTAGTTTCTTGGAATCAGAGCTTCAGGTATTAATTCATCCCGTTCCATCATATACAATTGTATAGCGCTGCAAGTGGTTCAGGTTGATCTATTTCCATTACGATAAATAACGGAGCATGACTAATCAAGTGAAACTAAGAAGCAAAACGAATGACATGAGCAGTGCCTGTTATGGATGGCTGCCACCCATCCTTTCAAAATACTTGGCTTCTTTTCGATCAAGGAGAGCAAGATAGGAATCGAGGTGTATTTATTAAAAAGAGAACTTGATGGCGAGGATGCGAGGCTTGCTGATTATTTCGATGTGATTGCTGGAACCAGTACTTGTGGTCTCGTGACAGCAATGCAAAAACACACGATTGCACCAGACTTCGACGAACATTGTCATACCAACTTTTGATATACAGCGTTTCCAGCCCATCATTTTTCCTAGCTTTCAGGTATGGCACGATCTTTCTTTATCCTCGCATATCCTATTCATTCCTTGTGTCCGGTATTTTGTTCGTCTTTTGGAAACTCATGCTTGGCAATTCCCATTAGAAAGATTCACGGACTAAATTAGTGCAAGCTTCCGAGTCGGGTTGAAATCACTAGTATAACCTAGTATTATCAAGCTGTCGGTCATGGAGGGTAGATTTATTTGAAATTACATAAGTTTAATATCAGCTAAAAGCAGTAGATTGAATAAATTTAATGTCGCACAATTACTCACTTTGTCAATCCCAGCTGGACGCTTCAAGAACACCCAGTCGAGATAGAGAATATTGTAGTAAATGCTTTCAGGCTGTAGAAAACATGCAAGATGGTAATTTTATAGACATGTTTCTAGGTTAACATATACAACAATGCATCGAAACTTTTGCAACCAACTTAATGCATGCTGATATATGATAATTCTATTCAGACGAAAGACTCATTGTCGAATGTATCTTAATTGTATAAACTAGAGCCTATTCGCTTTTGATCGGCTTCAACCAAATGTCAGCTTGGAATCTTCAAGCTGCACCTCTTAACCCAACCCAGCCCTATCTAGTTGAACCCAACTTGAATTTGTCGGTGCTTTTGGAATGGAAAAGGGTAGTCTCCCCAAGAATTAAACAATATTACTCGTATGAAGATTTGGTTGCTTTTGCAGGATAAAGTGAAGTTGACTTTTATGTTTTTCTTTTCTCTTTGCCTCTGTCGCGCATTTGAAGTGACATAACTTCTTCCAAGATAGTCTGACTCGCAACCGAGCTACAATTTGCCCTTTTTCTTTCTTTACATTATAAATATAAAATTTTGTGAGCCACCAAAACTAATTCGTGACGATAACGGAATATTTTCTGTGGAATTTCATTAGCCTTGGGTGGATAAACTTTACATCTATTATTATACCAATTGCAGCAAGAGGTGAAAAAAAGCATTGTGTTCTAATAACTAGATAAACAACATTTCTTGCTAATAACCAAATTTCATTGCGTCAAGAGATCAAAAAATAGAGGAGATAAATTCGTTGGGGGCTATGGTCATGGAGTGACACAAAGGACTCTTTTGGTTCGCAGAAAAAGGAGGAGGAAAGTATGGTTAGTGGAAAAGAAAAAAATACTTCATGTTTGGTTGAAGTTTTCAAAAAAAAAGATGAAAAAATAGTTTTTTTATATAAATAAGGTTCACATATCTCATGAAAAAGAAAAATTCATTTAAGATAGACAAAGCTCAATTTCCATCTATCAGAAATTGAAGATTTTTTTTCAAAAATACCCTTAAGTCTTTAGATAAAATAGAATAAGGTATTTTCTTTATTAAAGACATAATATATATTTTATATATTTTTTTAAAAAAAATAAATATTTAACCAATATAAGACATGTAGCATTTTTTATGATGATTCAAATATGTGAAAATTATTTTTTTTAGGTGTTATATATTTAAAAATTAAAAAAAAATATTTTTATATTTTTTTTCTCACCAACTAAAACTAAACCGGAAGAAGGAGAGGCCGCTAGTTTTGTATACATAGGCGCTAACGACAGTAGAACCTATGGATCGACCCGCCAGCTCGATGAGTTATAACCGGAGCCGACCTTGACAAAAAGGGCCCAAGCCAACCATAGTGTTGGGTCGGGCCCGCCGGGATCCGAAACCGAGACCCGTCGGTGATCCTATCCAGCCGAATTCCGGATGCATTTCCTCTTGGAATCCACCGCCACGACACCGCTTCCTCCCATAAATAAATAAACCCTAGAAAAAGACCCTTCCTAAGTTTTATAATTATCGTCTCCCCATTCCAAGCTTCTTGCTTCGCTGCATCTTCGTGCGGCGGCGGCGGTGATTTCTCGGTCGCTCCATCGCGACTGCGACTCCCTCTGGAGCCAAGAACCACCCGTCGCCAGGTATATCTTTTATATTTGTTTCTTTTCTTGTGTTTTTTATAATTTTTTTCCCTGGTTGATCGATCGGAAGTAAAGAAGGAGAAACCCTTTCAGGAACTTTTTTTTTTTTTTTGTAGGATTTGAAGCAGATTTTTTTTCCCAAGATACGAGTTTTGGGGAAGATATTAGATCCAAATAGAAGGTTTCCTGTGGAGATTTTGGTTCGGTTGAATTAGGTTCGGCAGTTTTCTCGTTTTCGAATTTCTAGATGAATTCCAGGAATGGGGCTTTCTTGATCTTGTTCCTGTCATCTCGGTTTTTTTTCCTGGAGGATCTTATACGCTGTATAACTTCTCGTTTGGTTTTCTTGATCGCTTATGCGATGCTCTTTCTTCCACAATTTTCCTTTTGCAGTTTTCTTCGTTTTAGATTTCTAATTGAATTCCAAGGATGAGTGTTCTTCAATCTTAGTCTGGTTATATCCTTTTCTTGGGTGTTTTCTTTTTAAATGTTGTGATACCACTCTTTTGGTTGCTTGATCGCGCAGGTAGTACTTGTCCCTTGATATCTCTTTGTTTCTCTCTTTCCAGTTTCTTTTTGAATCTATGAATGGCTTTTTCTTTCTATTTCTGGCATTTTTTCATGTTTTAGCAGCTCTTTTGATTTTCTTGATGGAAAAACTTGAAATCTCATCGTATTCTGTTAATTTTCGTTCCATAGTACCTGGCTTTCATTGTTGTAGTAGTGCTTGCTAGGTGGTAACCTCTCTCTTTTTTTCGTTTTCATTTTGATTTTTTTTTGATCGTGCAGCAGAAGGATATAAAATGGCGGCTACTAGTGCCCCCACGAATATCGAGAAAGAGCAGGCAGGTTCTCATTTTTTGCATACATAATATGTATGGCCAAAACATTCGAATAAGTAATTTTTTTATTAAAAAAGGTTGGCGAATGATTTTGCTGTCCATAAAGCTTGGCATTTGACTGTAGCAATCTCTGACTGTGTTTCTGTAGAATTTCATAGTCTTTTAAAAATTTTGAGATTGATGACTAACATAGCCGCTTGATTTGGATGTGTTATCTATTCATCAAGTTTTAATGATTTGCAACCAATATGGAAATTTGTGCCATGATTGGTGAAATGTATTATTTGTATCCTTTCTTTTATCCGGCCAGTTATATTGACCTTTTACCCTTGACAAAGCAGATATTTGGAATGGCAGAGAAGGAGATGGAATACAGGGTAGATCTCTTTAACAGGTATTTAGAAAGTATGAATCATGCAGTTGCTATATCCTCTCCGCTTTTGTATGTCATGGAAATCAATCTTTTGCTTCTTCATCCTTCCTGTTTTGCCTTTTTGAGTCTTGGCCTCCTCTTCTCTTTTCTTCATTCATCAAAGACTGTCGATAGTCTTAGTGGACTTGACATGAGTCTCATGGCAAGACATAGTATGACTATTTGATGGTAGACAGGATGCACCATTTCAATTTCATTATTCTAAGCATATGTTCTAAGTGTCAAAATCTAGCCAAAATGAAATGCACGTAAAATGTTTGCCAGACAATTTTGCTAAAGCCAATTAACTCCCTGCTAGAGAAGAACTATTGAAATGAGCTTTAAATGAAGAAATTCAACTTGAGCATGTAATACAATGTTCTGCGATACAGTCAGATCACTCAAATCTATTGATTTCATGAACGGGGACTTGACCATCAGCCTTTCTTCTGGGACTGGGTGCTCTGAAACCTGCTTTTAAAGAGGGGCAGTTAAGGCAAGCATTGTAGAAGCTTCTAGAGGCATTCCGGTAGGAAGGCTGACCACGACATAAAACTTAAGCTAGCATGCAAATGCTTGGCTTGGGAGCAAGCTGCTTCTAGCATAATGAAGCTTCATGTCTCTCTGTTCTACAGACTCATGACCTTGTAGCTTTCAAATAAATAAACCTTATAATGCTTATGTTTGAAAATAAATAATAATTAGGGTTTATCAAGTGATCGGTTTGTGCGCTGGTCATGGTTTAAAAGCTAAAACCTGTGTATCTTGATGTTAGTGAAATTGCGGAAATTTTACTTTTTATAGACCCCTATTTGGTTCCATTATGGTTTTATCCATGTTATTTTGAACAAATGGAATGGTTGTGGGAAAAAACAGGGGAATGAAGATGAATGTGCCTGAATTGATTTACTCAACCATATTGGTTGTATAGTTTTATTCAGGTTAAATAGGACTAAGTACTTGAAAGGTGTTTTCCGCTTTTTTTGCCTGCTTTAATCTAGTGCCAGAAAGTTCGTTTGGCTTAATAAAATGAATTAGCGGATTTTTTTAAGGTTCATCCAAGGTTATTCATGAATCAAACAGGGCCTTGGTTGACAATGATAAAAAATTATGAAAGTTAGAATAATAATTCGAATAATGATATAATGGAGGATTCTGTCTATTATTTTCTTTTTCTGGTTGACAGCAGTGCGAGTTTGTTTCTTAAGCTTCTGTTTTTTCTGTATTTAATTTCTGTAAGTGGGACACCATTTGGCTTTCAGAATTAACTGCAAGCTTAAGCAAGGGAATTTGATCTGACCTCCTCATTTTTATATGATTGAAGCATAGGGTAGGATGCTCAAGAAGGTAGGAACTAGGAAGAGCAGGGGCAGTGAAAAGATATGTCCAATTTGGATTAATAGAAGCATCAATAACTAGTACTTAGGTGATGTGGAGTCAATTGCTCACAAGATCATAAAGCTGATGGTTTTGGTCTAAAATTTGTTTACGTTGGAAGGAATTCTGTAGGTTGAGTGTATTTTGAAGGCACAAGAATTTGATTTTGGAGGAGGTGAAAAATAAGTGCTGATCGAATAAATGTTAAAAGGTCCTTTGTGTTTTTGATCCTTATACACGATAAACAAATAGTTATATGAAGATGTATATCATGATAAGATGTCTTAGTTGATGTTTAAAGATCAGGTGGTAAATAATATAAATGTTGTTCTGTCCTCAATTTCTTGTTACTAGTGTTTGTTTATCAAAGGAAAGGGCTATAATATGTGGATTAACCAAAAATTAAGTAGGCATGGTAAAATCTGTGAAATTCTCATCTAAGGAGGGCCTGCCAGTCCAGTCTCTAAGAGCTTACAGAACAATTTGTGCATGTTAAATGACAAGGCTTCTATCTAATTCCTGCTTTAGTATCTTGTTACAAAGAAGTGTTTGGATTACTTTGATGGAGTTGTAGATTTTGCTTTCAAGAAGAGGACTGCTTGGTATAATTTCGGATTAGTGTTTGGATAGATTGAGTTATTCACATGTTAGTTATGATCTTGGGTGGTTCTTGACTTTTTCGTAGGAATCTTACACTCTAAATGATTAGACATCTAAAAGCTGTCACCAAATTAAACATAATGTTTTTGAAGTTTCTTTATAGGAATAGTTTGAGATACTTAAGGAGGTCGAGAATTTCTGACCTTTGGGACTAATTATTAGTTAAAGTGCTAATTTAGTAGGCCCTTTGGATTGAGATTTTTGGCAAACAGAGCTTGTCAATGCCAGTTGGAGCAGTGAGTGGCGATGCTCATCTATTTCTTTGGTTTTAACTTTGTAGTTTCAGATGAGTCTTTATCTCTACTCTCTGTATGTGATGTTTCTGGCACTTTAATGTTTAGTCTTGGAACTGTTTCTGATGGGCCCCATAAGTGGTGGGTTGTGCTTATATAATGGGAGAGCTTGGGATGAAGCCGCTGTTTCAACCATGATCACTTGTGTAGGGTTTAATAGTATAAAAAAAAGAATAAATGTATAACTTGCACCCAGGGTAAAGCTGATGTGCTGTATAGTCTTTTGCTGCTTTGGTTTTATATGGCCGCATGGCAAAACATACAACCGTTTGATAAGGTAACATGAATCCATCATACATACCCTATTCTTGAATTAATCATGTATATCACACATGACAAGTTCTAGTGTAATTATCTAAAGGATGTTGACAAGTTGTATCATTTCATTTTTTTCATCCTTATTCCTTTTCTTTATTTTCCTTAGTGATTTCACCTAGATTGCCTACATTGACACTCTGTTGTTGCGAATGATGCAAAAAAAAGGAGCATTCAGTGTTATCTACCTTAATTTAGGAAGTGAGAACATTTCCAAAAAATATATGGGAGATAATTTCGTTTTCCATGTTTCCAAGTTTTATGGAAGCCAAATTGCTTGACAAATCGAGGACTACAAATTGAAGTGCCTCCTCTGGATGCCATTAAACCTGGCTATCTTGAAAGCCATTGAAGCAGCTGGAAGCATAGACACCACATGCCTACCTTAAATACCATGGTTTATTTAACAAGTCTGTGTTATTATAACCATTTTTCTTATCGAATGCTTTTTTTTAACCCTATTACTATATAAAGATATACTAAAAGGTTTTAGCTGCAGCTTACACCAGAATTAAATTTCTTATGCTTAAATATATCAGGTTATACCTTTTTTTATCTCTAATATCCAACAGCATTAATGCATATAGTTATTAATTATTACTTGTGCCTCACAAATCTGAGACTATGTTCCAAAGTTAAAAGAATTTGTTCAGGTTTCTATGTCAGTAATCTTAACAACTTTAGGTCCATTAGAGGTTGCCTTTTTTGTTGTTCAGAAAGATATAAAAGAAACCATAAGTAGGTTTTTAGTTGTGAAAAAAATTATTGATTTCTTTATTTCTCTCTGTTTTTTTTCGTAACAGGCTTACTGCAACATGCTTTGACAAATGTATTGAAAAAAGGTATGTTGAACATGCTTGCCTCTTTCATAGACTCTTAATGCTTGTTTCTTGGTGCTCCTGAAAATTGGAGTTTTTGGTTCATCTTACTTTCGGTGCACAACAATGGAGCAATATGAGTTTATGTTTTGACATGATAACTAGATGTGCTTTTGCGTGCAACTTTAGATGTGTGCCAGTCCTCAATCTATCTACATGAATATGCATGACTGGTGTGTTCCCAGTATATCTATAAAAGTACTTTTAATCTTGTACATGGTGCAAGTGTGGTCCAATTGCTCATAGCTGGGATGAACTTTTTTCCAAGGAGCCTTTTGGTTGTATAAAAGATTAAACAACTCAAGAATGTTTTCCATTTTATCTTTCCAGGTATAAGGAATCTGAGCTTAACATGGGTGAGAACGGTTGTATTGATCGTTGTGTTTCAAAATATTGGCAGGCAAGTTATCACATAACATGCTTTAAATCTCGAGGTTGATACTGTATGAATGTATAGATTTAGTTGTTAAACTGGTGTTTGATGCTTGTGGTTTTCAATTTTAAATAAAAGAAACAGAAAAGGCAGAGTGAAAACTTAAACCATACTATTTTGACAATCATATGTTTGATAATTTTGACTAAAATTCATTGTAAATTCCCTCATCTATAAGTGCTTGAAACTTCCTGCCAAGCATCAAATTCCTTGCTATCATGGAATTCATTTTTATGTTTTCTTCAGATGTTTTTTGTTGTATTATAATTAATATTGTTGCCTATTGCACAAATATAGAGGGTGAGCTTTGGTACAAGGGTAAGGTTGTTTGTGGCGGGAGTTTCGTGCACTAGGCCGCTCTTTTTTTACCTATTGCACAAATATCTGTTGACATGAAGTAGGTCAATCATTGTATAAGGTTGATTTCGAATTGGGTCAATTTCACTATGAAGGTCTGGTCCTCTGGCTTGAGCTCGATCCAGTTCCAACATGCCATACAAGTTAGGTTTCTCTCTCCCAAACTTATTAAGGGGGTTAGTTAGATAGGAATGGTAATAGGGCAGAAATGGGCTGGGTTGGGCATTACTCGAAGTGCCCTGCAATTGGAACTAAGGTTGCAAATGGGTTGGGATAACTCGTAACCCGACCTGACCTGCTTTGGAGGATCCGTGGGGCCGGGTCGGGTCCTAAAATTGAACCTGTTCAATTTTTTTTGGATCGGGTTTGGGTTTACTGAATTCAGACCCGACTCGATCCATTTAAAATTAAAATAATTTTAGATTTTCAATCTTATAATCCGACTCGACCCAACTTGAATCTGTAAAATTTTTTCGATTTGTAGGAGTGCAAATAAGTTCTGAAGCTATGAATGGGGTGATCTGAACTGGATCCAAATTTTCCTAGGATGGGTTCGAGTTATACATAGACCCGAGTCGAATGACTCGGATGAAAAATTTTTGCCGTGGATCCGACGTGATCCCTTCTTCTATTGGGTTGGGTTTGAGTTCAAAATTAGGACTCAAACAAGGAACCGGGTTGGGTTGGGGTCACTCATGACCCGATCCGATCGATTTGCACCCCTAATTGGAACCACGTACCATATATGCATATATGCCTTGTGATCATCCCTGGCAGGTTGGAACTGGTCGAGGCAAGTAGAGCTGTAATTTTTTTTACAAATTAAATGAATAAAAAAGAATATAACAGTAAATTTTAGTACTTCACATAATATTAAACAAAATAAGAGTTGAAGATATAGAACAAAATAAACAAAATTTTTAATAATAATAAAATTATAACGAATAGAAATATTGTTCTCTAGGAAGCTAAGACAAATATTTTTTAAGACAGCTAAATATATATTTAGTAATCTTTCACATGAATCGTGCGATCTTGGAAAAGAGAGCTGTGTGCGGTTAGGGCTTGGAAAGGGAGGAGACGAGTAGTTGAGGTAAGTAAGCCATTAAGTCCAAGGGTGGGGAGCGTCCGATTGGTAGAGTTACATATAACTGGGTTGGGTTTGGGATGGCATTGCCTGCACCTATCTCAGGTCCCTTACATATTTTAGAATAAAGACCTGTCCCCACCTTTGACTTTTCGAAAAATGAGTTGGATATATAACTTGTTTCATTAGGGTTGGGCTGGGTCTAGTCGGGTACTCGATAGGTTGGAGTAAATTTACCACCCCTACAACTAGGTCAGTACGGAAAGGGGAGGATGAGGGGCACATAGTGAAAGATGGTGCCCTGGGTGGTGGGCTTGATCGGTGTTGGGCGTGGCAGTAGGGTAACAACGGGCAATCGGACCGCAGGGCAACTGGCGTGTCCGAACTGTGCAGTGAGACTGATGGGGCAATAGCCAATAAGCACTGGGCGGCACCGGGCAACAATGAGGACGGGAGGGAGAGTAAGCGTAAGAGAGCAGGAGGGAGGAGAGTTGATGGAGATGAGAGAACTCACCAGGAACGAGAGAATTAGAAGAAATGGACGTCAGTTGTTATTCTCTTTAATATAAATTATACAGTTATCAAAGTAGACCTTATTGCAAGGTCTATGGCCATAGGATTCAGAATCCTCCAACCTGAACGTGCTCGCTGGTTGGTCATGACTATGCAACCTCTATGACCATCAGTGAAGGGTTTCTGCAACTTGAAGGAGGGTCGTCGGTTGTGGTTGACGGCTCAGTTCCAAAATTACCAAAACAATCGAATTCTTCCATGATCACCGTATGTTAATAAAGTGAAGTATTTCGCACATTTATTCTCTCTTAATTCAAAAAGTTGCTTAGTTTGGTTTTATTTGTTTTCTGACACTTATTCGTCTAAATGGAAAAACTTTAGCATGCTGATCTAAATTTTTGAAGCAGTCAAAAATTTGATAACTTAAATATTAATTGATATTCAATGGTTTGGCTGGTTTATTTATTAGATATGAATGAATTAAAGGATCAAGATATGGAAAAAAAGGGAAAAAAAAGGGAAAAAAAGGGAAACTAATGAGCTAACTTTGTTCATTTGAAAAAAGGCGGCGTTTTGTTGGTTGACTGAATTTCTTTTTAGCTAAGATTTTATTGAGGAGAAACTAGTAAATTCGTTAAAAAAAGTTGACAAATGGTAACTACTTCAAAACTTTTTTTTTTTTTTTTGACATGGTATGGATTGTACGTTGTTGCAATTCCTTTAAGATTGTATTTTTTTTTTTCTTGTTTCCTTTGAATATGGCTGGTAGCCGTTTGGTTTGTCATACCGTTCTATTTTCCGTTTGGTTTGTCATACTGTTCTATTTCTAAATATTGAGTTACTCTTGTAATGAAGGTTCGGCACTTCCTAAGCTGTTATCCCTTCTAATTGTTCCAGGTGACAAATTTAGTAGGACAGTTGCTCGGTTCCAACCGACCTCCGGTGTGATAAAACCACTGTCATTTATGGTTGATGGCAGATACTCCGGTTGCCGTTTGTTGGTCAAAGGTTTAACAGATGCTTGTATTGCATGATAAAATGAATGGAAGTACTCTGGAAATATTTGGTTGGGAGATGATATCTTCCAATGGCTGCTGTATGCTTTGAGCAAATTTTGGCGAGTATCCTCATGTAACCGGATGGAATATGAGAGGAACCATAATTAGAATTTTGCCTTCAATACAGGTTTGTCTGCCCCTTGCATTGTCAGCAGGACTCGAGAGGGAGCCCATAGCTGATCATTGCTGTTAAAATGGCTACAGGTTAATCCATCCGATAATATCAAATGTTAACCCAAAAGAGGCCTATTGAATTGTCTATTATTTTCAGTCGTATAAAACGGGCCTTGTCACATCTGTGGGCTAGAGCCTGTCGCCGCGTCACGGCTGGCAAACCTTGCTAAGTGATTTCCGCGCCATCCACGATACAGCTGCTGGACTAAATCATAGACATCTAGTTTCTTACTCTGCATGCACTCTTGTGTGCACTAAATTACTGTTTCCGACCTATCTAAAGTTACACTGAAAGAGTGTATGAGGAAAAATCTGGAGGGCAACCATATGGCAGAGATAAAAGAGTCTAGAAATAGAAATAAAGAAGCAACTGCTAGTCAAAATTATCTGGAGAACGTGATAAAAAGCAGTTTTCCAACCTCATTGGCAACTCCCTCACCATCCTCGTATCCAAACTTCTCTAATATTTCATGCATAACAGTTAAGGTCCAAACGGCACAAGCTTCCCCAGGAGACCGAGAGTGCTTGCATTGAGGTTGCAGAACAATGTGAAATATCCATAAGTATATGATGGTACCTGCTAAAGTAAAATTGAATTGGTATCATGCAACCTTCATCAAGAATTAGAACAGTAAAATAAAACAAAAACTAACTTAATCTCCCAAATCTGAAGAGAAAAAGTGAGCGAAGTTTATACAGGTAATTAATAATAATATCAGCAATTTGAAAATTGTACTGAAAATTGCACTTGTAAATCAATAGAGGATCCCGTATATACTACTACAAATCTATAACCACAGGAAATAAGCAAGCAACATGTGATCTAAAGTGAAATTTAATTACAAGGAAATACTGGTTAATTCTGGCAATATTGGCAGCAATGACCATGAAGATCTTAGGCAAGAAGAAAAAAATAACTGCATGATTTCTAGCTTAAGGTGCTAACTGCTAAACAATGTGCAAGAAAACTTTTACAAAGGCCGAAGGAAATAATTCAATCAATCCAATCTGTGTAACAGCAAGGAGATCCTTAACAGAGCAGGGATAATTGCATGTCTCTAGATTAAGGTACTAACTTGTGTGCATTGAAAATTTTACAACGGGTACAGAAGAGAGCGCATTCGATTCACATAGCAGCTAACAGATCTTTTTACATTCCAAAGCAATTTCTGCACAAAAAGTCTTACCTCTGAGTCTTTTTAAAGAGATGTAAGAGCAGTTACCAGTGACTTCACATTTGGCCTCTCATGAGCAAACAGCAAGACACTAACCGCACTAACTCAGTTCTATTGGCATTCAAGAAATGCCTCTCTAACATCAGAAACTTCTTACCATGTATTAGGTCAAGTGCTTGCAGCAAAACGATCTCTCGTTATGCTTTAACTGTTGAAAATACAAATTGCAATTGGACAACTGCTTTTCCACATACAAATGGATAAAGCACAAGTAATTTTAAAAACAAGGATTCTTCTACTTATCCATTAATAAAAATCATAGAAGGTTCAACTTTCACTTTTGTCCTATTTTGCAGTATCTGTATATTTTTGAGAAGGTAGAGACAGCCAATGACAATTAACCTTTGTGCATTGTAGGCTAGCCCACACAAAACTACCATAAATAACTTAATAAGATACCTAAAAGATAAGCATGTGACTTTGAAGCACATGCACTTTCTAAACATAAATGCCACCCCTTATACCTTGACAATGGTGTGAGGTGCTTTTATGCTCCATTATTCAATATAAAATGAGAAAACAATTTAACTCCATATCTACCATCTCTACTTGGTAGCACAAAATACCAAGAACAGATCATAGCTTTTGCCTGCACTGAATGAAACAGATAGGTCAAAATAAAACAGAAAAAGAAAAAGAATGGAGGCTGAAGTGGGTGGAGCGAAAGCTCTCTAGAGAGTTTACTTTGTGGAAATCATTTTGGAAATATGGAAAGTCTGTCGGCGCCCCTGCTCACAGACTGGACCTTGAATATAATTTATCTCAAACAACATATTCATTAGAGTCCTGTTTCTGTCTCCTCTCAGACAGGAATTACAACAATGATATTGAAAACATCAACTGATAGGTAAGTAATAGGAAAAATTGTTGAGCATAACCCTGCACACCAGATGCATTTGACCATGCAGCATGAATCCTAGGAAAAGGATGATAAATTTAAGAAGCTCATTCAGAAAGGCTGTACTGTCGGTTGACCAGGATTATCTTGGCAATCAACGTCACACTTTTACTTCGACATGGGCCTAAAAAGATTTCCTTACACCACCTTTCTGTAAGAATTCAGAAGGTCATGCAGGTTTCTTTGGTGGAGCTAAAAAGGCAAAGTTTCTTGAGCATCACCATGTTGATAGTCAAATTAATGTATAGATATCTTTGCAGCAAAACGAACAGCCTAACCTGACAAACAGAGGTGGATATTTGATTTCCAGAAACGAGTAGGCATATCCAGTACAGATGTATGTTTGTATATAAAGTATACTTCAGACTATATCCTGAAACATGTCTATTTCCTAGGCGTCGCATAAACATGCACGTCACACAGCATCATACAGTACCTGGAGGTCACCTACAAAGGGCTCCTTCTGTGCACCAAATAATAACTTTGAAAAAAAACAGATGGCATCTCTGTATTTCTATTATTTGTACTGCCTGTAGTGAGATCTTAGCCAATCCATTAGATTAATGGCAGAAAGAGAGAGGTTTCAGTTGAAAATCAACATGTCAAGCACTGAAGCCATTAACTACAGAGAGACAGTTCTAACCTTTGATCCAGGCAAGACTGCTTCTGTACATCATCAGTCATTAGTTAATGCGCCTTGAATCATTTGTGAGCATGGTTTGAGATACTGTTCTTTCTAAGCCCCAGGAAGGTGATATACTCCATGTTTTTGGGGACAAAGTTGCCATCTGCACAGTAAGGTCAAAATCCACGAGTACCTTACATGGAAATTGTTTCTCGGTGCCTTGAAGCTTGACATCATTTCTATCAATTTCTACCTTGTCATGGTTAGAGCTTTTATTGAATGAGTAGTCACGTGATAGGAGCATGATATCAGTAGTATCAAAAAGCCATGCACTTACAGAACAAAATCACCACCTATTTACATGATTATATCAATTTACTTTGTGGCGAGCATGAGCATATCCATAAGTCTACCTACAAATACTTTAAAGTGGGCATCCATCTGGCAGCAAAATGGACTCCAGATAAAGCCAATGAAATGCATTCACCTTCACTTTCTTTCTAACCAGGTTCATTCTATCTGCAACTCCCCACCCACTATCAGTTCCAACCAGCAATAATATCTTAGATTCCGGAGTGTAGCATGTTAAGAGTTTCCTGGATAAATGGTCAGTGAAAATACTGAAATCTTGTTCCATTGGAGGTACATGTATGGAAAATCCAGTTCCCATCCTTCAGGACCATGCAGATAGACATTTTAAGTTATTGATTTTAGTGATGTGCTTATTAAAACAGCATGGACATAAAGCTAATACAAGCTTCCAAACCATCAAGTGTAAATTACTTCTACAAAATGCTATTATCAAACTTTAGCTTGAGATAAATTTGGGAAGTAAAGAACTCACATGACTTAGGGGAATATGCTTTCCACTAAGAAGGTCCAGCAAAAGAGTTCCAAAGCTGTATACCACACTCTCTGGGGTCACTCTTCCTGCCAAATCAAGCCAACAAGGAATGAATGATGTTTTCCAACCTTGAATGATATAGAAACTCTTTTTCATGCACAGTAGACAGTCCATGGAATTCAATAGTCAAGAAGGAAAGTAAACTAGTTGCATGGAGATTTTAGCAGTTCTGTTACTCCTCCCATGCTAAGGAACTTATTACTGATTCAAGAGGAAAGAAAACATGTCAAACAGAGTGCTGAAAAGAATAAAATAGTTTAGTCATGATGTTTAAAAGGACATTCTTCCTGAGGCCATTTTCTATAATGCCAACATCTTTTCTCAACATACAACATGATGCACCACGTGCTGTCATTGAATTAGGCAATCAAACACATGCAAGAAGTATTGTATTTTAACGAGTTTAAGATAATATAGTGCCTCGACATAGAAAACTCATGAAAAGGATTGCATTTAGCCAAGTCAATGGATGTCACAGAACATAAAACCTTTTTCTATGCCAAACCAAAAGCCATTTCAATACAATGCTAATCCATCCTGCAGTACACCAGAGGCATGAAGGCCAAGTTAGTACCACAGCTCCTTCCATCTCTACTGTTCTTCATGAGGCCAAAACAGGACAGCCAGGGATTACTGTCCTATCAAATGCCCGATGGCAAAACAGCAAGTAGCAACAAATGCAGCACCTCTATGAGAAGCGAAGAATAAGACACAGATGCCTCAGTGATGATCTCACCTGATCAAAGAGGACACTGTATGCATTGAAATCATGATATAGCGCCCACCCTCTGCTGCTGCAATACTCCAATACCTGTGCAAAATACAGTGCTACTCTTATTCTCATTGCCCAACTCAAGGGCTGTGTGTCCTCTGCAATACACCATTATCATTTGCACCCCCATTCAATTGTGATATTAAAAAAAAACACTGGTCCTGCGATCCAGCACATATTACCATGTCGATCAAATATAGGAACATATACAGAGCAGTAGATCAGATGGAATCAAACGATCTGGTTTTGGAAGTGGTAAAGAAGTCTCTCTCCTTTAATAACTAAAATTTTGTCAATAGATCATAGATCTATGAAATCATGCCCAAAATATATATTGAAATATCTGAAATTACTCTGCATAAATCTGTAAGTACCAATGAACCATAGATAATAACCACCATCATCTTCCAAATTGATTCAAGAAAAATGATTATATATAGCATAGCAACATGGAACAAAATCTATGAAGTGTCGTGCCAGGAATTCATCAGTCATAGCAACCAGTTACTTGTTAATATAAATCAAGAAAGTGGTGCCTGAAAGAGTGACCTGACTATGTAAAATTATTCTGCAAAATCTAGAAATACCGTCTCTACCACCATCCTATTTATAAATCGAGAACTAAATGAATAATACCAGAACGAGTTCAAAATGATGATAAGATGACCAAAGCCAAAACCCCATCCTGGTGCAACTTGCAAGAGAGATCATATTATACGAATCAAGAAAATCGAACAAGAACATTTTCGACATATGGATAATAACAGCTTTCGAGATTATTTGGCTGAGAAAATAATCAAAGAAGAAGAGGGAGGGGTGGAGTGGGAACAGTGGAAGAGGTTCCTGGCTAGGGTTTCGTGGGGCATGAACTCGGAGACCAGCAACCCCTCTTCGCCCTTGCAGCAGCAGCCGATGAGGTTGGTCAGTCGCTCGCTCTCGAGCTACCCCCGAATCTCGCCTCCTTCTGCCAGAAACCAAACCCCATCAGATCAGATCAGACTGGATATCGAAATGCGATGCGATCAAAAGTGAAAAAGAGAAGAGAAAAGAGAGAGAGAGAGAGAGAGAGAGAGAGAGAGAGAGAGAGAGAGAGGGTAAAACGGACGAGCAGCTGGCGAGGGTCGGGCCAGGCGGACTTGTTGAGGCGCTTGACGGCGACGACGCGATCGGTGTGTGGGAGTTGGCCGCGGCAGACCACGTTGGAGAGCTCCTCGCCGTGCTTGGAGACGATGTGGTGGGGGCCGAAGCCGGCAGTGACGGCCCTCAGCTCCTCCAACCGGAACTCCCCAAACACTGGGACGCCCTCCCGATCGCCATCGCCCCCATCGTCGGACAGAGAATTTGAAGCAGGCCGGCAGCGAGCCCCCATTATTGCCCCCATATAATCATCAGGAAGACTGAGAGAGGGAAGGATGGAGACTGGAGAAAAAGAAAAAGAGAGAGAGATCCGGGAAGGATGGAGACTGGAGAGGAGGAGGAAGAAGAGGGAATGAATGGCGTGGTGTGAGCAAGGGCTTTGGAAGAGGATTTTCGAGTGCTGGATTGGGATAGGGAAGCAAGAAAGCAAGATATCCGAGGTTTCCCCCTTTTCCGCCCCTGGCCTCTCTCTTTTATCGCCCTTTCCTATCTCTGCTCCCCGGTTCCTTGCTGCGATGTACATATTTTATTTATATATTCTACTGATGTAATCCTTCTGCGCAAGATTTTACCCCTGAATCGTGGAAGAGATGATTGGGTCCAAACTTGGCTTGGATGGAGCCTGCTCCATCTCTCTCTTTACATTTATATATATATATATATATATATACATACATATATATAATATCAATCAAAAACAGAATGTAGAGGTTACATGAGTATAAGATATGCATTAAAAAGATGAGAAATTTGCAAAACCATTAAGTTCCGGAGAGGAGAGATCATACCATGCGTGTAGGATCCAGAAATAACTAGGACTATGTGATAATATTATGTTTCAAAGCTAGATAGTGTAACATCCTGATACAAAAGACTCATCAATGGAACCCTCTTTTTTCCTCTTTTTTGATAGAATCTCATCAATGGAACCTTCAAAAATGCCATTCTACCACTTTTCCGAGTTTGTCTAATTCTGCCATTACAATGAGCAACAAATTTCTTAATTTGTCAAAAGTGAAGTTCAAACTTAAAACAAGAATTTCAACTTAAAAGGTTTCCAATAAAATGACAATGCCACGGTCAAGAAAGATCCTCCAATTAGGTAACGAGGTTGCACTAACCATTCAAGCAGCTCCACCTCGAAAGAGCACTTAAATTGCATGAAAGTTATATACATCCACACTTAACTGGTATGTGTTGCACAGCACAAAGCACAGCTGAGACTGCACATGCAAAGGAATAATGAACACGTGCGGCAAGATAGGAAACAACGCAATCCATCCAGCATTAAAACATTAATAACGCTAGCAATCAAACATTCCCATAAAGTATAAGGTAACATTCAGGATTTTCAAAAAGAATTGCTCTAAATTCTCGGTTTTTTGCAGAAGACAAATCTTGATCATGAATTGGTTATGACCCTCGAACAACTAGAATAATACTTGAAACACGAGTCCTGCATGCAGAAGCTTCCGCTTCTCCAAAAGAAGTAGAAGTTCTACCGATAGTCTCCATGCATATCTTCCTCCATAGTTGCAAAGAAACAGCGATCCCTACAATAGATGCATGCAAAATCAAAAAAAAAGTGTAGAAGCATTGAGTAAAATGTTAAAATCACCTCTTGTCCTAAAAGAGGAAGATTTATTTATAAATTTTATATTTTCTTACACTCCTCACATGGGGGTCGGACTTTCTTTTAATAGATGAGCCCAATATGTGATATTTTCTTAATAATGGAGTTAAAAAATGCGGAGATAGGATTGAACTCAGAACCTCTGCTCTGATAGCATATTAAAATCACCACTTATCCTAAAAGCTTAAACTGATAGAATGAGGTAGATTTATTTACATATTTTATAGTTTCTTACGTAAAGAATCCGGAGGAAAGAAAGACGAGAGAAGGAGAGGATAATTCCCCGAAGCCTCGCGAGCGATGTAAAACGTCATCTCTACCTAGGGCACCCACTACCTAGGGCTATTCCATGTGTTAGCCCAGGAATCTGAGAGGAGTCCTCCCTTTCTCTCCGGGGAATTTTGGCTGCCAGGAGATTGGGAGGAGATGGAGGCCTACTGCCAGAAGACCCAATCAACACCAGGAGAGCACGCGATAGAATCATAGAAAGAGCCTGCTGTGCCAAGGTTCTTGCTTTTTCTTGTTAGCATGTGTGCAGTCGCCCCCGCCTGCAGGCCTGCGACGCCCGGCTCTCAATGCTATAATTTCAAGGACCCGGACAGAAAGACCATTGCTGTCCCTTCTTGATGACATGGGTTCGTGTTTTTTTAGTAAAATACGTGTTCGTCGCTTTGGCCGCCCCTTTAATGCATGTCCGTGGCCCAGAATCTTTTGCGATGGGCAGTTCATGGATGATTATCAACAATGATGTACCGTATATAATACTACAATATTCTGCGTCGCAAACCATGCACCGCAGAGAATCTATTCTAACATCAGGCTGCTGAATAAGATCTGGATTCCTTCTGTGATCCTGCCCTGCTTCTTTCCCCATCATAGGTTATGAAATCCCGATTTAGGCAAGATACACATATTCTTAACCCCATGAATGTTAATGATTTGGATGCTGGCATGCATAGACTATGGATGAGTGTTTGAAACCTTGGATAACTGCTAATGCCTTTTTTTCCCCCGGTCCTTTTCAATAACCGAGCTTGTTGGGATCACCCTATACGACGCTTTACCTTGCTTTGGTAAGGGTGCCTTATCTCAATGATACGTTTTATCGAATTCTTCGCTCTCAAGGGAACCAGTCCATCGCAAACATCCATGGAATTGCATTCAACTCTACCTAAACTTTAAAATGGAAGGTTTCCCGTCACACTTTTAAGAGAATCCTAGGAGCAAGGGAGTGAGGATAGAGCACAAATCTTCTATGGTACATGGACCGTATCACAGAATAATATATAGCTACGATGACAATTATCATAGATGGATAGTCATCAAATATCGTACAAATAATATCATATATGATGCATTATTTGATAGTCACATACGGTCCGCATCATTTGATAGTTGTTCATCTTTTGATAGCGGCCATACAAAAATGCATAGCATCCTATAGTGCTAACCGTGTAGAGGATATGCCCTCTTTGGATAGGTGCTGGATACTCATGAAGTTGTACTAGATTTAGGATTTTGCGAACCATCCAATTCGATCAATCCAATTTTATTTTACAATCTTCATCAAACTATGTTGCTAATAACTTATTTATATAAATACAGTAAATATTTTTTTTTTTGATGAAGATGCGTATTAAATAAAATGGAATACAATATCATGGCATTTAGGTCAAAGCATCAAGGAACGCAAGCACGTTTCAATTAACATTCATTATGTATCTATGTGCGAGTGTATCTAGACTCCAAAAAAACATGTTTGACTAATATTTTCAATCCACTTTTACTGATAACAAAATATTTTTAGTTAATTGATAATACATCTAACCACAATATCAGAGAATATGGTGAAATGATGAGAAAAAATATATCCTGCGCTAAAAAAATAAAACTTGACTTATCTAATCTAACTCTGCAAGATCTGCTGAAATTTTAGATGGTGTTATTCCAAAACCACCGTCCTTGGTAGAGAGGGAGAGCAAAATATGGAAGAGAAATTGCCCAATTGCCTTGTGTCTGTATGTGCGACATGAAAATCATTCCCATATATTTGGTAAATATGAATATGAAACTTTTTTTTAAAAAAAAACGTAGCCATTGGCATAATTTATGAAAATTGATGATGATTACACACACAAAAAAAAGATTGATTTGTAAGTTACTGTATCAAGGTCTTGTAATCTCATAGGTCATTTGGTATAATTGATGGCATATCTGCTTGATGTGTTTTTGCAAGTGCAATCATATCACAAAAGCATTGGGATCATGATACACCTGTATTTGAATGAGTTAACCAAGGGACTCGATCATTCTCATCAAGTCTTGCTAAATGAATTGAATGTCCTATTTGTGAACAGAAAGTTGTGATGTAAAAATAGTTAGATCTAAAATGCCTTAACGCTCATTTTCAATGTTCCACCTTCTCATAGCTAGGTGAATAATTTTTTCTAAATTTAAAGTAGATGTCCTCCTAGGAATACACTCCAAGTCGGAAGTAATTTAAGAACTCTTTGAACTTTAGCACTTCCAATCACAAATCAACACCAATCAAACAGAGCACAAAGCAAGCAAGTGGACATTGCTTGAGATGTCCCAATTGGTGGTTTGCTAGTCAAATACTCTGTCATTATGTGATTAATATGGATGTTGTGCGTCACAATGATTCATTTTAATGAAATAAATTGTTGCTGGAAATTGGACCCGGGGGCCGCCGTGAAGCCGGGGAAGGAGGGGCTTCCGCCGCAGGGGCGGCGATCGACGGCGTGCCGACTGGTGGCGTCCTCCTGGAGGGGCTGAGCTCCGCCGCTGGGAGGGTGGTCGACGGTGCGCCGGCTGGTGGCGTCCTCCTGGAGGGGCAGAGCTCCGCCGCCGGGAGGGTGGTCGACGGTGCGCCGGCTGGTGGCGTCCTCCTGGAGGGGCAGAGCTCCGGCTAGGAGGGGTGGTCGACGGTGCGCCGGCTGGTGGCGTCCTCCTGGAGGGGCAGAGCTCCGCCGCTGGAAGGGTGGTCGACGGTGCGCCGGCTGGTGGCGTCCTCCACTGTGGGGTGCGAGTCCTGCAGGAAGAACCGGTGGCCGGGCTCCCCGGCGCCGGTCCTCCGATGCCTAAGTCAGAGGGGGCAAATATGTGGAGAGAGCGGGGAAGAGAGTATGTGGAGAAGACAGAGAGAATATTTGGATAAAATCAAGAGGATCAGTTTCCTCAATTGTCTGTGTTGTTTACTTCTTTCCACCCGGTCTAGGAGGGTTCTCTCCGGCTTCGGGTTTTTCCTCCCCTTTTTGGTCCCCCTTTCCTCTTCTCCCCAGGTTCCCTTTTATAGGAGGATTCGGTTACCTGGGAGGTGACAGTAGGTTTGTCCCGTTCTATAATAATTGGGCACGATTTGGCCCATTAATGGCGTGATGGAGAACGGGACCGGATCAGACCGGAATCAGGGAGTTGTCACGGTCGATCGGACCTGTTGAAGTGGTTGAACCGCCGGTCGTGGTGGGCCTGGGGTCTGTGGATGGTAAGTGCATTTATTACCGAATGAACCGGTGGTCAGGGAGAGCCATAAGCTCTGATGGTTCAGTGATCCGGAGATCGTCTTGGGCCGTGTTCATTAAATGACTGAGTGCATCGGAGACTTGAGGGAGCCTCGTGCATTAATGGCAGGTCGTGCTGAATACCTGCGGAGATCTTATGCCTTGATGGCTTGAAGATAGCGGCAGGTTATAGTGGAGTTGTCAGGTCCCTTAGAGGGTCAAGCGAGAGTTGAATTATTTGGTAAAGGCATCGGCTCGGCAAGGGTGCCGAGCCGAGCTGGTCGCCCAATGGGGCATCCTGTGGCGGGGTTGCTTGAGTACTCCTGGTCGGCGCCTTCTGGGCGAGCACCTCCTAGCCGAGCGCCTCTACTTGGCGCTGTCTCTGGTCGGCGCTTTCTACTTGAGCGCTTCTTTGGTCGGCGTCCGCTGGTCGGCTCTTTCTAGCCGAGCATCCCTACTTGGTTATTTCGGTTGGGCGCCTCTTGGTGCTTTCTCTGGTCGGCGCTCTCTACTTGAGCGCTTCTTTGGTCGGCGCCCGCTGGTCGGCTCTTTCTAGCCGAGCATCCCTACTTGGTTATTTCGGTTGGGCGCCTCTTGGCGCTTTCTCTGGTCGGCGCTCTTTGGCCGAGCGCCTTTCCGGTCGGCGCTCCCTAGCCGAGCGCCTCCGTGGTGATGACTTGGGGTTTTTCCCCCAACATAAATAATGTAAAAGAACTCATTTATAGACGAGACATGTATTGTTGCTATTGTATCTATTTATTTTAAAAAAAAAACACATAACTCTTAGCCAAAAATAAAAAAAAAAACACATAATTTCAATTGGAATAAGCCAATACATCACGTATGATTAGATTATAGCCATTCATCATGCGAGCCTACCTGTCCTATAAAAATGATGACACTTATTAGATGCAAACAGAAAAATATTTAGATTGTCGGGGATTGCACAAAAAATTGAATTTGACACGGATATTGCAAACATATTCAAAAATTTTCACCGTGCATTGATCATATCATGGATCATGACTTTCCACAGGACGCGATCCATCCGTGGCGATGCATAATCAGTCTTATACGGCACCGATGGTCCATGACGTTGATTAGCGTAATGGAGCTCCCCTGTGCATGAAACAAATTAGATCTTCATCATCTGGTCCGGCCGCCGTTGAAAAGTACCACATGAAGGAGGACAATTCCCTCCCGGCAGTCTATGTAGGTGCGTTTTTGGATTTCATTTTTAACATAAGGCCGGATATTATCCTTGCATGAATACAACCATGAGAATCTGAGGACAAGAGGTCCAGAAGGAACAGCACAAATGTAGAAATTCAATCCCCGTCCTCATCGCTGATGTAACGTTCTGCTTGTTTTATACGACGTTCCAAAAATTAACCCAGAGCAATTGTTGGAAGAGGAGTTTATCTTCATCATCATCAACAACAACAACAACAACAAAAAAAAAGAGGTCCCCCAAGTGCTCGACGACTCACGAAAAAAAGAAGTGCGAGATGGACGTCGGGAATCCGATCGAGATGCCGAAGGACTCGACCGCGCATGTGCTGATCTTCCCCTTCCCAGCTCAAGGTCATGTGAACTGCATGCTCAAGCTGGGCGAGCTCCTCACCAAGACCGGCCTCCATGTCACCTTCCTGAACACCGACTACAACCACCACCGCCTCAGCCGCTACTCCGCCGCCTACGCTCTGCTAGCCGAAAGTCCGAGATTCCGCTTCGAGTCCATCCCCGACGGCCTCGCCGATGAGGATCCCCGGTCGGTCCTTCATCTGATGGACCTGGAGGAGTCTTTGAGGGTTCGGTCCGCCGTCTTGTACCGCGAGCTGTTAATCAAACGTGGCCGCAGAGATGATGGAAAATGGCCGCCGGTGACGTGCGTCATAGCGGACGGCATCATGACGTTCGCCGTCGACATCGCGGAAGAGCTGGGAATTCCGGCGATCGCTTTCCGAACGGTCAGCGCGTGCAGCTTCTGGGCATACTTCCGTCTTCCCCAGCTCTTGCAGAGCGGGGAGCTCCCGTTCCCAGGTATGGCTAAATGCTAATAGAACAGATATGGAAGCACCCGGTCGTGTATTCTTCTTAGTTTTCTAAAAGAGGCAGTAAACAACGATTCACTACTCTGGCGTATATAAAACTGGCAGATGAGGCGGACCTGGACGAGCCCGTCCGGAGCGTGCCGGGGATGGAGGCTTTTCTAAGGCGGCGAGATCTTCCGAGCTTCTGTAGACTGGCAGGGGATCGGACGGACCGCACCTTCGAGTTCGTGACAACCGTGACCGCTAACACGAATCGGGCGAGGGCGCTCATTCTCAACGCCTTCGAGTCCCTGGAGGCCACCGCGCTGTCGCACGTGCGCTCTCACTTTCCCGTGACCTTCGCCGTCGGACCGCTTCCCGCGCTGCTGAGATCGTACCGGTCCCGCTGCCCCAGCGACCCGGCGGTACCTCCCGCTTCCTCCATGCCGTCCGCCACTCTGTGGGAAGAGGACCGGACCTGCATGACGTGGCTCGACTCCCAGCCGCACAAGTCTGTGGTCTATGTTAGCTTCGGGAGCCTCACGCTGGTGTCTCAGGAGGCGTTCCTCGAGTTCTGGGTGGGGCTGGTCAACAGCGGGCAGCGGTTTCTATGGGTGGTGAGGCCCGATCTGGTAGGGGAGGAGGGAAGGCGGTGGGAGGAGATGCTACCGGTGACGGAAGAGGTGAAGGTGGGGACAAAGGAGAGGGGTTGCCTTGTCAAGTGGGTCCCGCAGGAGGAGGTGCTGGCGCATCCGGCGGTGGGGTGCTTTCTGACTCACAGTGGATGGAATTCAACTCTGGAGAGCATAGTGGCAGGAGTGCCGATGCTCTGCTGGCCATTCTTTGCGGATCAGCAGATTAACAGCAGGTTCGTCAGCGAGGTGTGGAAGGTGGGGCTGGACATGAAAGACTTGTGCAGTAGGAGCATAGTGGAGAAGATGGTGAGGGAAATGATGGAAGGGCCGAGGGCCGAAGAGTGGAGGAGGTCTGCGAAAGAGATGGCGAAGATGGCAAGGGAGAGCGTGGCTGAAGGCGGTTCTTCCTACACAGACTTTCGAAGGCTGATCTCTCTGATCACGCATGGTGCTTAGAGACAAATTAGGACCATGCAGCCAGGGCTGTGTATCACGAAATCTTACGCAAGTAAGTTGCGCAGGCGCTGTGTATCTCTCCTGTTGCCGCCGGTACCGTACCATACAGATCAGGCTATCAACAGTAGGACGCAAGGAATAATTGCACATCAAAATACCACTTTAGTTGTATGAGATTGACATGTTAATTCAGCATTTCTCCAAGAAAATTGATACCACGCTGTCTTGAAAGCGAGTTTAAGTTTTGTTCTCAACTTTCTCCTTCTAGAGAAGCCGATTAGCGGACCATCCGCATCGAAGAGCCAAACAAACGGAGACCTCGTCTCTATCTCCATCCAATGTATGCAAATCGACACGCTAATTGGAGATTTACTGTTATCATAATTTTAGAATTCACGTGCGCCGCCTATAATTTTTTTCATTAATATAATTTCGTATCAAGTTATATTATTTTTTTATTAACATTATTTTATTAAAATGATTTTAGAGATCACATAATAACTTATATCAATTAATAGTATTTTTCATTGTTAATGTAATCTTATATCAGCCTATATTATTTTTTTTTGTATTAAGTATGTACACAAGTATACATAATATCTGAAATGTATCGGATACAATGAAATAGAGAAATAGAATCTTTTTCTCTCTCTCTTTTCTCTTGTTTTTCTCTTTTGTTATAAATATTGTAACATGGTATCAGAGCCATTGATCACTTAACTTACTGCCATCATCTCTTCTGCCTTTGTTGTGGTCATCGTCGCCATGTCGAGAAGCTTTGAAAACTCTCGTTGCCAATTTATCGATCTCTATTTTCGGATAAATCAACATCCGAAAATTCTCTATTTTTTGGTAGATTCGCAGATCCTCTATTTTCTAATGAATCAATATTGATCTAATTAGTAAATCTATATATCTTCTATTTCTGGTAGATTACTATCCGAAGATTTTTTATTTTTTATGGATCCACAGCTCCTCTTTAGTGATTTTGTTTTTAGTTTCAGATCTTCGGTCATCTCTTCTCATCGTCACTCAGCCCAATTCTCTCTATCTCCAGTTTTATTTGTTGTCTTCAATTCCTTCACCTCCAGTTTGAAGCCAATTGCTCCTCTTTCATTGTGCCTCCGTCTATAAGAATCATTGATCTTCGGTTGCCTTCTCTTTGAGCTCTGTTCTTTTTGCATCTATCATCTTATACATGTCTTCTCGCTGCCGCATCATCAGACAAGTTAATCGACCACATCGACAGACATGTCAGTCAGATATATCAGTTTATTATATTGACTTTTAAGTTCTCGCTGCTATAATAACTCATGTTTTGCCACATCGGGCTCTATGCTGCTACGTCAGCTTTGATCTACCACCTTGTCAGTCTTTTCTAAGTTGTTATGCCAACTCTTAATTTATTACGTCAGCTTCTTAGCTGTTATAATAGTTCGTGTTCTACTACACTAGGCTCTATACTGCCACGTAAGTTTTTGATATACTAGCATGTCAGTCTATGAGTTGCTATGTCAACTTTTAAGATTCTATTTCAGCTCTTCATCTAGTACATTAATTTTTCGATACATTCGTGATTCGGTTTCCAAATTCAAGTTGATACCTATAGTACCATCTTGAGTTTAAAGAGGATGTTAGTATAATCTTAGAGATCACATAATAATCTGCATTACCAATAATATTTTTTTATTAGCATGATTCTGTATCGATTTATATTATTTTTATTGATTAGCATGATTCTGTTATAAAATGATTTTAGAGATGATATAACAATTTATATATGTTAGTAATATTTTTTTATTATTAGTGTAATTCTATATCAGCTTATATTATTTTTTTTAATAATATATATATATATATATTGAGATGTATCAAATAGGATAGGATGGAGAAATAAAATTTTCTGTAATCTCTTAACATTTAGAGTTCGACCTCTTTCGTTGCCCGACCAGAAAACAGTCACGACAATCCAGAAAATCTCATCGGAATTCTCCTTTTAAATGCCCGTATAAAAGTTTCCACGCGGTCATCATCCAGGAAGGTTCCAGGCAGCTTCGCCAGTCAATAGCAAGCAACTGTCTCCCATACCTGTCGTTTTTCCTTGGCCTTTACTATGTCTGCGGTGATACGTGTCATTACCTCAGCCTTGCCCCGAGTCCCTCTCAGGTCACACCTCACACCGCCCACCACAAACCCCAGATGAGATATCGATCATCTCTCTTCTTAATTATATACACATCTCCTCTTCTGTTGGCTGCTGAAGGGGGAGATTGGCAATGGGCAGAGGAGGCGTCATGCAGGATGGGATGGGAGGGACGACTCCTGCAACCATGCCCGGTCATCACGATAAGGGTGGCGACATGGCGATGCACATGACCCTCTTCTGGGGGGAGCGCGTCGAGGTCCTCTTCTCTGGCTGGCCCGGCGACCAAGGCCTCGGCATGTACCTCCTCGCCCTCCTCTGCGTCGTCGCTACCGCCTTCCTCGCCGAATACCTCTCCGACCATCTCTCCCAGGCTGCTCCCACCACCGCCACCGGCAGCAGCCGCCGAATATCCACCGCCTTGCTGCCGACTTTCCTCCATGCCGTCCGGATGGGGCTGCTTTACCTCGTCATGCTCGCCGTCATGTCCTTCAACCTGGGTGTCCTCATCGCCGCCATCGCCGGCCATGCCCTCGGCTTCCTCCTTTCAGCAAGTGGCCTGATCTACAAGCGGGCTCGGCCCGGTAATGGGGAGGCCCCTGGCAACGATGCCACCAAGCGTTAAATTTTAGCTTTCCTTTTTTTTTTTTTCTTTTTCTTTTCCTTTATTATAAATATTCGTTTTTTTTATATCTTCCTCGCAACACATGCTTGCTTGTGAATAGTGGGTGGAGGCTTGAGGGGAGGGCTCTGGTTGTAGCGAACTTTGTTGGAAACTTGAGAGGAGGGCTCTGGTTGCAGCGAACTTTG
The DNA here is from genome assembly GCF_051530095.1 of Phoenix dactylifera. NCBI lineage: Eukaryota > Viridiplantae > Streptophyta > Magnoliopsida > Arecales > Arecaceae > Phoenix > Phoenix dactylifera. Next base: position 268,233 of record NC_143197.1, read on the forward strand.
TTATCTGGCAGAAGCCATCGCACTTCCAGTGCTGAAATCGAGGAATATTCCTGTTTTTGCAGCGTTTCCTTTTATGTTTGGGTCTCAATATGCACGGCCACTTGCTTCAAATTTTCGACATCCCTTAAATCTTGGCTGAAGAAATTGTTGAATGGTTCTCCATAGAGACGTCCGTGCAAACTGAACTGGGACAGCAGAGAGGATGCAACCTTTTCTTTTTCTTCTTTCTTTCTTTCTTTCTTTCTTTCTGAAACGAAAGCATCATATATATATATATATATAACGTGTATGGATATAGCTAAAAAGCCCAAAAAGCAGTACATTACGAAGGACAACTCCATCTCTGCTAATCATAGGTGATTTTTGGAATGGTTAGCTATAAAGGAGGCTATCCTGTTCGCAATTCTATTCGTCTTCCTGAACCGAGGATCGGCTTTCACTCATACATAGTTTATATGTACTCATCTGTCATGGATACAGATGCACTGAGGAGTGAAGACACTTTCATAACCTATCTCTAGACCAATTTACCTATCCTTTTATGGCTGTAATCGGACCACTGTTTGATGCTCATCACTGTGCAGCGCATTTTGGCGAAAGTTGGATACAAAAGCCAGTGAATAGATCATGCAAGCAATGGCTGCTAATCTAATAAGACCAGATTCTGTACCTGGTGTTTTATAAACCACCAGGACCTATGAGACCTAATGGTTTATAAACTAGTTGGTACAGCATCTAGTCTTATAATTTTCTGTTAGATTAGCAACTACTGCTTGCATGGTGGATTTAATAATCCATTAGGAACTCTTTTTTCTCTTTTCTTTTTTCTTTTTTGAGGACAGAGATGTTGACCCATCGGAATTCATGAAAATGTGAACTATTTGCTCGCATACGTATCGATTTGATAGCCTACGGTGCACTGCTTGCGCTGTCAAACAATTGCATTACCATCCACCTGAAGGAAATTTTGTGCAAACCAGGTCACGTCTGGGTCATTACCAAAATTTGAAAATCTAGCCATTGACGTAACAGTATGCTGCGTCTATGTAGTCCGCCAACCGCGAGGAATCTTCTACCAGCTGGCCGTAAATGTTATCAGCTTCAAGAACGCATGCTACTCCTCCATTTGAATTGCTTTCCTCGCTTGCATCTCCATTTTCTGCGTCTCGCGTCTCAACTTCATGTTTTATTTCACCTCGAACTCTTGTCATCCCCTGAATCAGTTCCAACTACTGCATTTTTCCAGGTTTCTTGTCCAATAGGCTTTTGAACTGCTTCCTACCTTTCCTCACTTGTTTTACGAAAAACATTCATGAATAACTAATGCAAACATAAAAATAGCTGCATTATCTGGGTGGGGTTTTACAAAAGCACTGCCAATGCTTATCATCTGAAGGATAATACTTGAATTTCTATTTGCAAATGTTTAATCAACACAATTAGATTGCTACACATTAAACATTAGATGTCTAGTTTTTTTTAATAAAATAAGAAGAAAAAGAAAAGAAACAGAAACGAAAAATAAGCAAAACAAACTAATTCAGAATCTCTCTGAACTCCAGCTCGAGCAGGCCATGCCGCACATCAGTATAAAGATTTGAATGTACTCGGTTTGCATGATGGATCTAGGACCTCCCTTGAAAATTAATGAAAATAACTAAGAGCCAAGTGATATTACATCTATTCTCTGCATCTGGTCGCAGGCTGCCATAGTTAGATGTCATGAATTCTACATGCATCATGAAGAGATAATACGTTAAAATCAAATTATAGAGGAAACATTCAAAATAATGGGGCAGTTTTCATACAAGATTATGTTAGATTCTTTTAGAGACAGCACAATCAGTTGGGAATCGGATAATTTGGCTAATGGAACCATATCTAGGATAAAGTGTAACTTCTATTCTCTTCTTCTATTAGGTTAGATAGGAAATAAAGAAGTTACTTGGATGGATTTACATAGATTATCTTATTCTTGAATTCAAAGATTTGTCCTGCCTCATCACCCTGTGCATGTAAATGAATATATTCCTGAACAACCAGTAAGTATTTTTTTTAAAAAAAGAATCTATGATTATGGCAAAAATTAATTAAAGACTGGCATCAAAATGGTTTAAATTAAATTACTACCGTCAAAAATGTTATAACATGATGGCTATCCATGCAATGAGGTCAGCACGAACAACTTGTAGAAGAGAAAAGCTTGGAACGAATATAAAGTTCTTGACACCGAACAGAGCCTCCATGTCATTGGTTCAGAATGTTGCAATTCACAGGTTATTCTTGAAAAGCAACATATCTTCATAACAAGGGGAGAAAAACACCATAGTGATAGAAGGGCAGTGAAGAACCACCTTTGATATTACATAAAGTAAATGATAAACTAACAAATAGTAGAAAGGTATCCTCTGATTGAGTCATCTAATAGCTTATTTTTCATGCCGATGCATTGGGCTGTACATATGCGAGAAACCAATTAAGCGGCTTTCACTACCAAAGGAAAATTGACCGATCGCTGATATGGTAACAATTCTGTTCAAAAGAAAATAATCAGTAAGATGAAATGCCGAAACATGTAATCAAACAAGTGGAAATGCACATCAGATTTTTCCGAATGGGCCCTCGAATGATCAGGATCATTCCTTGTACGATACTTACCGAGTCATTCGAAGGCCTTTTTGGTTAACCATAACAATGCAAATTATTAAACTTTAAAAAACATTAGGAAATCCCAAATTGCAGTTAGCATTTTTCCTGACTTAGCTTGATGTATTAGTAAAAGATTTTAGAAGTAAAGTACATCGGTCATTCTAATAATTATTCCAAGACAATTGAGGACGGTCCGTGCAATCAAAAAAGTAATATAATGCTCTTTTAAATTTTCAGTAATATACTTTATGCTCACAAAGTTCTTCCAGCTTTTGGCAAAGTGCGGGACAAAATTCAAAGTCTCATTTATTGCTTCAGGACCTCTCCATCTTGAATCGGTTCTCCAACTGGCCAGCTGATCCATTCGGTTCAAAAAAGACTAGCTAAGTTTCTGTTCTTTCCTTTTCTTGCTCCGTGGAGATGCTGCAATCTTTGTTTCATTATTTTGCTTTGTTAACTCTCTCTCATTTCTCTGTATATTCCTTACCTTCTAAGTCTGTTCTAATATCTACTTTCAATTCTTTAATAAAAATTCGGTGGATTACGGCTTCTGTGTAGCCTTAGCCTCCATTTTAATCACACACATGCAAAAAAAATACAGTAACCTTGGATTTTCTTTTCCTGGTATTTGCAAAGAGAACAACAAACCAACCTTCCTAAACAATGTAGCACCGTAAAGATGATGGAGTTATACTTCAATGGATCGCAAAGCTCATCGGGTGTTCCAGAACTCAAACGCTTGCGGCAAGCTGAAGCAAGGCATGCTTAGGTTTTTGTGGTACGACAGGTTATTAGACCATCACACGTCCATGAGTCGATAACCTCATGATATATTTGCACGAATTGTCTTGCTTTCAATTTTGTTTTCCCTTGTCTACCCAAATCTCAATCACAAATCTTAAAACAGCATTCTGAGAAAATAAAAGGCATTTACTAGATTGGCGAAGAAGGGCAGCCTCTGCATGTACATGACTAATTTGCCCTCTGTCAACTTACGTGCAACGCACATTTCAGGTATGGTGTATTCAACAGAGAGAATCGACCAAATGCCGATTCGACAAAAATTTAGCGTCTGCCCGTGAAACAACACACATTGAACGCTTCGCAGGTCTCCGGGGTTGCTTATACTTCCCCTTGCATTGTAGCGCTGCTCCTTCCATTGTTGCGTGGAGTTAGGACAGCCACCGGCAACCCTTCCATCCAATAAATCATAACAGTTTGCTCCGACGAGAAGCGGTCCCAGGAATAGAGTAAGCAAGCCTCCACATAAAACAGGGCCCCACCACAGCAGCAGTTTAAAATCCAGGCCCCACGATAGCTGTATACTTGCAAAGCCAAAGCAACGATCCGAAAACACGGAAAAAACCAAGCAGTTTCCTGAGAGCTTAGTGTTCCAGCTTTTTCTTTGTGCTCCTTTTTCTGTTTTTGTTTTTTTTTGGAGCTTGCTCCCCTGTTCTAAGTGTACTAAAAAAAAAAAAATCCAGCAGGTTCTCCCTGTGCGTTCAGAAACCCAAACAGTTATTCAGTAAACGATCGTCTCCTCCCCATTTATTGCTCAGTTGTTTCTTCGATAGGCACATCTGGAAGTACACATCTTCCGTCTTGAAGCGATGAATAATAGATTCAATACAACTTTTATTAAATTTCATGAAAAAATTCCACAAGACGAAGATGAATTTTTTTTTTTTTGGGCATTCTTTCATTTTAAAATTAGGCTACTGTATTGTTCTAGTTGAAGCCGGCTTGATCCAGGTGCCGTGCAAAAGAGAATACAGGAGGACTCCGTGGAGAGCTGCCCGCATCGTACAAGGCTGCGATTCAGAGTGGAATGTTGTATCAAATAGGGCCGGCCAAACTCTTAGGCGGCTGAGGCGGTCGCCTAAGGCTCCGGCCCAAAAAAAGCCCGCCGCAAGAAAGGCCTCAAAGATAAAACAGAAAGAAAAAAGGCCCCCTTTAATAAGTTTGCTTTAGGCCAACCCACTGCACAGAAGGCCTCAAAGACAAAATAGAAAGAAAAAAAAAACTCCTCTTAGTGTGTTCGCCTTAGGCCCCCAAATGCATTGGGTCGCTCCTAGTATCAAAGGCCTTGGCTCGCGATCTAGAGCTCCACCCTCAAACATGTATCAATCAAAAGCAATTTTTTTTTTTTTTTGGGTACACCGGCAGCTCACACTAATCTCACATGAGCATTGCTTACAAAATCAAAAGCCAAAATGCTTCACAGTTGCAGAGAAACAGGTACACTTGGGGTCCAAATTATCTCTCCAGAGTAATGAGCATCAAAGGAGGTGATCCAGTCAGTAACTTTGTTCGTCTTTCGGAACATATGCACAGTCTGAAAAACGTCACACTCCTGCAGTAAGCATCGGATGTTCTTTAAAATCAGATGGTCGGTGACCCTCGACCCCTCATGTAGAATTTTCTCACCCGCCTCCACTAAGTCTCTCTCTAGGATAATGCATTGGGCCTCCAAAACTCGCCTCGCATAGGAGATACCCTCCCATGTGGCCCTGAGTTCCGCTCGTAGAACATAAGGCTTAAAGATGCACCGCCCCCCTGCCGCAATCAGCCTGGACTCGTGATCCCTAATCACAAAGGCAACACCAACGCCTCCACCAGCGGACAAACTACCATCAAAATTCACTTTGAAATGGCTAGGGGGTGGGGGTTCCCAAGATGTGAGCACATATCTAGACGCTAAAGCAGTGGAAGGAGAGATCTAGATGTTCCTAACCAACTCAGATGAAACAGTCACAGTAGCCTCGGTGACCTCCTTGGCCAAACAGATATCTTTATCTACCACAATCCTCAGAGGGGCGCTCCTACTCTCGAAGTTGTTCCTATCCAGCTATATATGATAAGCCATAAAGGCACCATCAATGCCCCAATTGGCAGAACGTGGAGCCCGAAAGGCCGACCTTAAGTACCGGAGCAAATCCTCAGCAAACTTAGTGAAGCTCGACAGAGAAAAAGAGGCATATCGCTAAACCTAAACAGCCTATGGGCACTGTAATAGAACATGACTAGCTATGAGTGATCTTCGACAGCCAGAGAGATCCAATGCGCAGTGCAGCAGCCAGTCACCAAATCCCATGGCTGTCTAGCTTCGAGGAGGCCCGTGCATGACTGGGTGCGGAGGCCCAGTACGCCGCATTCTGCGCACCACCAAACCATAGCGAAGGGGATGACCAAATTTCACAGTTAGGCCCACAAGCAAAACAAGTTGAGCGTGCAATCTAGAGACTCCACCAACCTGCAGTACGACACCAGATCCAAAAAATCGGGGAACGCGAACCGTTTGATCACATGACGATCATCAATCCCTGTACTGCAGCCGGAACCTCGAAACGTAAACATCCATTTCATAGCCACTATTTTCGGGTTCGCAGGGGAGAACGTGCAGCCAACTCATGAACACCATCATATAAGACAAAACTTTCCATTTTCGCGCGAACTTATCCCTGCTTCCACTGCACGCTTTCCCACACCTACCGATCCCTCTGCCACTGCATTTTTTTTTTTTTAAAACGAATAATTTAAATTAATCAAGTATAAATACATTCGTGGGAAACCACTGCACATCTCTGAGAACAGATACGAAGCAACTTTCGGTCGTCTTTATACCATAATTTTATTATTTAATTAGCTAGAAAAGGAGAAATTGACCGGGTCAAACAACAAAGTGCAACAAACGCGCCGGTCCAAAGGAAACAAAAGGGGCATGCATAAATAAAAGTCGGAACAATAGGCGCCCATCGCCAAAAAAAAACAAGAAGCCCCCGACCCCATGCTCAAGCGACCATCCCCGTCACGTCTTCTCATACAACAATAAAGAAGCACGTTCAGGCTTCAGATACATTTATTATTTTCTTTTGGGAAAACCCCCAGATGGCGCATAAAACCAACCACGCCGGACAGTGTATAGATTCCATTCGGGGGGTTGACCGGCCCATGCTGATGCCGTAGCGCCGTCTCATCCCATGGGCCCTAAAAGCGGGGAAGCACCAAGAACATATGGTGAATTTAATTTTCATGAAGTAATACATAGAAACATTTTTTCCCAAAAATACATAGCTTGATAAAACTTGTAGCAGCCCACACTATCGCATATGATCTTCCTAACTCCATCCTCCAACCAATATACAAAAGAGAGAAATTATAACAAAAGACAAGTTACAAACGAGGCATCTTTGCTTATTCCTCAAGCTCATGTGCTTCTGCAATGAGAGAATTGGGGCAGGCTTGGCGAGCACCAAGGTAAAACTTCAGAGAAGCGGGCGTGTTATTGGATAAGCACCCTTTCCTAATTGTTCTCCAAATTATCCAAAAAAAAACATGACTTATTTCTTCCATCCCTCTTCTGCTTCCATTCCCCACACTGACGCAAAGTACTCGAGATCTGTGACTTCCCAGGACGCACGACCACCACCCCCAAATGCAATAACAATGTTCCAGGACTACTAAAAGCAGCACCAGATGCTGCTCCTCCAAGCTACCTGCTGCAAGAGGTGCCACCATCAGCACGCAAGAGGTCAGTAGTGGCGAGGGTTAGCACGTTCCTTCCTGGGGAGACGTATATCATGGCTCGTGACGGCCGGCGGCGGGGGACGGAAGTCGTTCCGGTTCCGCTGGGAAATGGCAGTGCTGGCCCAGCCAAGAACATCTGCGACAATAGAAGGAGACCGCTATTAGCGAAGAACGGCCCTCTCAAGTCGAAGCACAGTGATTAAAATCTCATAATAATCGCATGAGAATTCCCAGTTTTTTTTGGATAAAAGGTTCTTGCCATGATCAACAACAAAGCCATCCGGAGAGCTTTGCTGGGCTCCCAATTCTTCCATATTCAGGTTCAAAGCCTGAACCACTCTTGCCGGAAGAAGCACAGTCGAGCAAGCTGATCATAACCAATAAATTAGAAATATGTGACCTTAAGCAGACGTTTTACCGACAAATTTATGTGTGATTCCTGATGAAAAGTAAAACATTAATAAAAACATGCCACCAGCCGACAGAAACCACAATCATAAATAATACAAAATTGATGAAGAGGGAAAAAAATATTGAGATTCAACAACACCGATTAAATCTAAAATCCGGAACGGATATATCAATCTAACAATGATTAAACAGGAGATCGACGGTAGTCTCCGTCCTATTGATTGCCGGTGCTATCATACCTGGCTTCTTGCTCGACTCGGTTGGGGTGCCGACTCTCCGAGGCAAGAAAACACCCGTGCCGGTGGACTCCTTTTTAGCGCCGGCACCAGTCAGGAAAACCGCCCTCATCCCAGAACCGTGTTGGGGTTGCTGCCGCGACTTCTGAAGAGGCGGCCACGCCGAAGATGGCAAGCCAAGAGGCCGCCGCTCCCCACCGTAAACCCCACCGCCGCCCCTTGCTCTGCTCTGCCTCCCCCATGCTGCAGAGAGCGGCTGCTTGATTAACTGCTGTTGCTTCAGATGACAGAGCTACAAGAGGATGCAAAAGATGATCAGACAAAAGGTTTTAAACCGAGAACACCAAGGAACAAAACTTTCAAGGAAAAGAGGAGGAAAAAAAAAAAAAAAAACAAGAGGAGAGACGCACGCAAACACACCTGCAACTGCTGCTGGGTGAGAGCTGGAGCGTGGTAATAACCAGTGCCGGGGGCGTTGGAAGCGGCCGAAATCGGGGGAGAAGGCTTCCACAAGATCCCGCCGCCCTGATAGCTGTGATGGTTGCCCTGGTCGTTGAGCCCCCTCATCCGCGTCACCTGCTCCGCCGCGGCGTAGAGCAGATCCCAGGCATCGTCCTGTTGCTGCTCTAACGGAGTCGAAGGCGGCGACACGCGCAGCGACAGGCCGTTGGGGCTCCCCTTCCCGGAAGCGGACCAAGGGCTCAGAGTAGACTGTGGTGAACCGGCCATGACTTCCCGTGCCTGCGCAGCAAATCCAGAAAAGAACTTGATGCGGAACGTCTAATAATATATGTATAGATGTTGGAGGATAGATACCTTTGCGTTGTCAGCTGCAAGTCCTGGCGTATCGTTGGCGTCGTCGTCCTGGAGGAAGGACTGAGCCATCTTTTGGGTTAGCCCGGCCATGTAGTCCTCCTCGTCGCTCTTGGTCTCGGTGGTCGCAGAATCCACCGGAGAGCTCGGATTCGAGTCGGACGCGGGACAAAGGTCGGCGGAGAAGCAAGTCTCCGCAACCTCTGCTTCCGCCTTTCTGGTCCCGACTCCTTCGAGGAAGAAATCGTCGCAGAGGAACTCGGACGGAAGGAAGAACTCAGCGTCCTCCATATCCTCAGCCATATCGGGAAGTAAGCAAGAAAGCTCGGTCGCTGGTCTGGTCGAAGGGCGAGGAGAGATGCTAAAAACAGCAGGGGAGGGGCAGGGTGGGCATGACTCCGCAGTTGCGCAGTTGTGCTGGTGGGAGAAGAAATAATAATAGCCTACACTCGCGGGCTTCCTCTCCTCTGGTTCCCACTCGCCTGGAGTTGGGCCCCTCCCAAAAGGAAAGCAGGGAACAAACCGAGATGCAGGAAAGCAAGGGGGCTTGGTCGCCCCTCTCGCTCTCTTCTTTCTGGAGGCCGAGGAGAGAGAAAAGGAAGGTCGTACCCAAAAGAAGAGGGAAGGAAGGGAAGGTGTCAAATAATTACGAACAAGAAACCGAATAAATGAAGAAAGTTACCTCTGCCTCCGTCTCGGTTCTGCACACTTGCACATTGACCAACCTAACCTGTCCTCCCGTTGAAAAGCATGGCCGTTACTTCCAAAACCTGGCATTTCAGAGATGTTTTGAGTCGCATGGTTAGTAAGACTTTTAGGAACTCGTAAAAACAGCAGGGTTTTTCTCTACTAATGATCGAACAAAGGAAGGCAAAATCAGGGTAAGAATTGGGCCGGTCAACTTTCGCGCTGCTGCATCTGTTTTAGCCTCAGCAGGTGCGATGAGCCCGGCAGCCTTTTTTGTTTTTGATGAGGGGCGAATGTTCCGCAAATACCAACGCGACAGAAAAAGACAAAAATCATGCTGCTCGACCGTCTATTTTCCCTACCGTTGCTTAGACCACCATCTTACTCTTATAACTCATTATATTCAAAGCTTTGCACGACGAATTAGGTGAGGAAAAAAAATTGCAAAAAGAAAAAATCAAGCGAATCTTTTTTTTGTTCGTATTTATTAATAGAGAGGAGACGATAACGTGTACGGAAGAAATTAGAATCCGGTTTCCGGCGCGAAAAGAATCTAAACGCTCCAGATACGGCGCGAGGCAGCCGTCTCCCTCCCTCTCTCTCTCTCTCTCTGTCTCCCCACTGCCAAATTGAGATAAAACCGAAACCGAAATTACCAAATTACCCCCGAGATCCCATTCCATCCCCTCCTGGGCAACCTGGCCGTCCGTTCCAAGTTCCAACCGTCGCGGCATCTGAGATCGCCTCACCGCCTGGTGAGCTCACCACAAACAAACTAACATGAAATCCGGTCAAGTTTGATGGTACATGTATCTCTTTCCGAGGCAGACCAGTCTTCCCTTCGCCGCCGTGGATCATGTGCCTGGACCCTGGATTGCTCGCAAACCGCCTCGTTCTTAGAATCTTGAATCTAGAGGTGACGTGGCAGCTGCGGAGATTCACTCAGGAATCAGGATAACCGTTGCCTGTCGCGATCGTGGTTCTGCCGTTGCTGAGATTTTCCTGACCTTGTCCGCCACGATCGCTTCACGGAAAGGCGCCCGATGCTCGTGGCACTTTAACCAGGCTACCGGTGGCCGACGGCGAGGACCAGGTCCCCGTTTTCCGTGGACGCCACTCTGGCTTATTGAATCCAGTTAAACATCTACCTCAAGCTAAAAACGAAAAATTTAAAATATTTATATAAGAATGAATTATGAACCTTTCTCTAGGGCTAATTCATAATCCATGCACCAAGCAAATAAAAAAAATGTATGGTTTTAATGATAATAGTACATTAAAATACAGGATAAAGCATCTAAATAGTATTAAATTAAAAAATTATTTCGTCGAATACTACCTATACATGTTAAAATATGCATAAATTGATAATTAGTAGGTTTGAATAATCAAAATACAATTTAATATTATTTCATATATTTATTTTTATATTCATTTAATGCGTAGGCTACCTTTTGATTTGTTTTGATATGTTTTGTTATATTAGATGATGCAATGATTATGAAATGGATCTAATCCGAATTTTTTTAAAAAATAATTTTTTCTAAAATAATAAAATTCATCAATTTAAAATTATATCGGTGGTTTGAAAAATGTGTGGATGGATCGTAGGGGCCCGTACTTCGCTGTCTCACAAACGACAGCACGGGTGGAAGTGGGTTAAAGAATTTTTTTTTTTTTTTTGAAAAAGTCCAGGTAAAGGAAAGTTTGTTCTCGTATTAAGAAACTTAAAAATATTCGGTTTCGATTGATGAGGCGAAGATAGTGGAGGGGAGGGCATTTTTGTCCACTGGCCAGCCTACACGGTGGCCATGGCTGTTTCAGCTGGCTCCTACTTCAGATATAAAAAGATATGAAAAATAGTAACAATATAAAAGGCCAACAACTCCACTTGGATTTTTTCCCACCGAAAGTGGTCGCCGAGGCAAAGGGCCGCCGGCCCCCCACTGCAGTTCAAAATTTAAGGAAGACGGATGCGGTTAGATCGATGGAATGGGCGCTGTTGAAATGGAGCCGCAGGCACTTGGTTGCCGATTTCCAGCCAACTTGCGTTTTCTGGACGTGCATGCAATGTGTTTTTCCTGCAGCGAGCCTGCTAGGAAATTTTAGAAGTTGCAAGACACTTGATACCTGGTTCGTGAGATACAAGAGCACCAATCGATCTACACGAAAAGGAAAAGCATTGACCGATAATCTGGAGGATGCTGATGGATCCATACGATAGATGAAGAATGTTTATTTGCATGAAAAAAAGAAAGAAAGAAAAAGGCCGCCAAGTTGCTCTCTAATACTTAAATCATGAAGAGGTGGAGAAACAAAGGAGAAGAGAGATTAAAGAGTGTGTGTCTTGTATAAATTCTTCGGGTCTTAAGCCCTTTATATAGATGAGGAGTTCCAATCTAGCTGGAATTAAATCCTAGAGTCTAGAGTCGAATTAAGAGTTGTCTCTCGGTCTCCCTTCCTTATCTGGATCTCCGCAGGAATTTGAGCAACTGAATAGATCTCCTTGATGCCATGTATCAACTTATCGTTGGGTGACCAGATTTGGGCCATATCAGCACCTAACCTATTTGCCTTGGTGAGTTCTTGAGTGTGCATAACTATGAGATAATCTTTTCTTAACTAATTATAGCATCTGGGTAGTTAAAGACATGTCGGGCAACATGATGGATTCCCTTTTATATTTGGATCCTCTCCACCTTGGAACGGAAGTGGATGTGTCTTGAATGCATCAGAGACCACCCATGTGATATGGATAGCCATGATTATATAAATCAGACCATCGAGTTCGATCTCTGAATATAAGAGAATTCAACTATTTTCTTTTTAGCTCATTGGACGGTCCACCATCCTATCTCATCCATAGAAGAATCATTTATTTTAAACGTCAAGGACGATGACAATTGTTGAAGAATAATATAGTATTGCTCCGAATAGTTTAAGAATTCTTATGGTACTTATATTTTGTTAAGTCAATTTATTTAAAAGCCTAGATTTTTAGATAGAAATATCAAAGCCTACCGAAACTTCCACATTATCACTTATCGATCCATATGTTGTTCTTCGTTATAGGTTTTGTCCCTCGGGCTTTACACGGTGTTAAAGAACAGCGTAAATTATTAAAATTTTCTTGAGATTAAGGATAAATTATACTTACACCTAATAATTTGAAAAATCTACACTTAAATCTATAAAGTTTATTTTTATCTAACATTTTAATTCATAATTTAACAGAACGTTAGTCAAGCCATTAATTTTAGATGAGACCTATATGCTATGTTAGAAAAATTTTAAAATGATTAAAACAATTTTAAGTGAGATAATAGCCGCACAAAGATATACAATGTAAAAGAAATCGGTGAAAATAACAAAGCGTCGGTCCATGGCGGCACCGCCTTTTTGGAGGGGGATCGTGTACAAGGCTGAAGGCCTCTCTCTCTCGCTCACTTTTTTTATAGGATGAAGAAGGAAGGTCTTGAAGCAGGGAAGCGAGGCTTCAGAGCAATGTCCGCTGGCTTCTTCTTCCTATTCTCGATAATGCAGGGCTCTGATTGACCCTTGAGCCTGCTTGAATTATCGCCCGATATCTATCTTCTAAAACCTTTTCGAGTTGGGAGGCAAAGGCAAAACGATAGAAGTTATCACAAAAGCAAGTCAGCTGCGATGCCCACCTTACGAGGCCTCTTTTCGTTTCGGGATTTCTGAGCCCTATCATGATTTCTGCTTTTCTTGCCTTGCATACAATTAGAATGACTGATGAGCTGAGTTGGGTGCATCCTGGTTGCTGCTCTGCATTAGCTTAGAAATTAGCTTGGGAGGTTTGAGACCTGCAAGGGATTCAAAATGTCAACACTTTATATCATCGAGGTCAATAGAGAAAAATACCGTCATATTAGTCTTTGGAGTTCGAACAGTTCAGTTAAGTTTTATTCGGTTAAAATTGTTTTCATCTTGTTCGACCACAAAGGTGGATATTACTTTTTGATTGATGCAGTGCTTCGAAACCACAGTCAATAAATACTTGATTAGGACGTGGTGCAGCATGCGTGATGATCGCGCATGGATGGCAGGTAGATAACTGAAGAATCACCAATCATAATATGCAGCTTGACATTAGTTGGCATCATTCATCATCCTTGAAACATTTATTTTGATATGTCGAACAAAACCTCAAGTCTTCAGGCGCAATAATATGTTATTATGACTATTTCAGATGGCGGACTGGACTTCTAATTAAAACCACAAAGCAGTCTCTTGTGTATTAAAATGATCTTTTTATAATATAAGCGAATTCAGTCAAACACAAAGCGCTTGCTGCACTGAAGCACACTCATCAGATTGACATGTTTACAATGTTCGCAGGCACCTGGGAGCACACTATACATGTATCAAGGCATATTGATTTCATTTAAACGCCTAGCAGTAAGGCTTAAGCAGGAAACCGGAATATACATGACCTCATGGACACGTAAATCCGGAGGCTGCAATTTTTTGCAGCTGGAACACAAGGTGCGATTAGCTTTATGTTTTGGCATGGTGCAAGCTTTTGGTTGCATAGAAAGTAAAACGACCGAGAGCTTTTATCGCAGTTGCACTTAGTTCTATCTGCAATTTTTCCCTGTCCTACGAGATTCCGCTTCTTCTCCTCTACGTTGCTGTCTTATTGGGAGCGAGAGGGAGAAGAGAAGATGCTTTCTTCGCAGCACGGGTAAACATGCGCCTGGACCATCCTTTTTCAACCGAAGAATTCCAATCTCCACCTCCAGATCGAATACTCAGGCCCGCCCAGCCTTTCTCCAGGTTTGCTCTGCCAGGGCTGAGAAATCCTGCCAGGGAGCTCTCGGTCGGTCGTCGTCGAAGTAAACATCTCCCCAATTTGTTTGAAAACCAAATCAAGAGAATTAAAGAAGAAGGTTTTCTTTCATGTGGGGTTGCAACGCGTTAGGTGGAGAGCGATGGAGGCGGCGGTGCACGAAGTCTGGCCAGGATTGGGTGCAGGACGTGTCGCACGGAATCACGGCTAGGAAAGATTCTGGATTCAAATTTTTGAGATTGATGAGTCCGAGCTGTCGTCTTCCGACGTGGAAATCGGCTATTGATTGTTGGGGACCGGGAGAACCTTTGAATCGTCGACCGCGTGCCACCCAGAAGTAGCTCCTGTTTGACTCGACCCGCCTCCCTGATTCCTAGTCCTAATAATAATTAGAAGAAGAAGATCCAATTTGTTTTCTGGTCCGATTATAACAGGGACTATTAGAGAAACGTGAAAGGCATAAACAGTAGTGTCACTCTCTGTAATGGACCAGGACCAGCCAGACCTATCACCAAACCAACCGCTATCATTTACACAAGGTCCGCTGCTGGGTTGAGCGGTGACGAACCAATAATCACAGCACGGACCACCGCTAGATTGCTGTCATATCACCTTGATTGGCACCTTATTAAGCTGGTTGTGGCGTGCGTTTGATCTTCTAGATTTGAAGCACATTGATTACTTGTTTGTGCAGGCTGGATTGCGCGGCGAACGAATCCACCATGAACCGTGCTCGTGTTTTAAATTCCCAAGCTCCAAATGCCGAAAAAAATTCTGCCCTCCAGGGGGTCATGACATTCATCAAATCATCTTCGGGAAAGGTGAGCTCTTACAGTTACTGATTAATTATTTTATTACAGAGTTAGGTGGTAGGTCTTATCTCAGACACCAAATCCAATCCGCCAGGAGGCCAATGGTTTCAATTATTGGAAGATTCTACCACGTCAAACATGAGTTCCTAACAAATTTCCTGGGAACCGCTGGCATACCAAATCCTAGGGAGCGCGACTGCCTTCCCCGGGAAAAATCTAAGATTTTCCTCTCTCTAAAATCAGGAGTGAGAATGATCCCACGATATAGAGCGACTCTTTGTTTCTAAGCTGCAAAGCGCCTCTGGGAACTATGAAGAATGAAAAATATTCCCTTTCACCATATCTCATTCCGCTAATGCTTACAAAAATTGTTCGCTCAAAAATAAGGTGCTCAGAAAGAAAAGCTTACTTCTACCAAAAAAAAAAAAGAAGAAAAAAACAGTTTCCAGCTACAGAATAACCCCTTTTTTTTTCCATTGGACTTCATATATGCTTTGCTATCATCTTACAATGACCGGATAAGAAGATCATATACAAATGATACATGAAAGAAAGAGAAACGACACTTGGAAACAACCCAACTGATCCTGCAAAGAATGACAATAATAAAATGTGGTTATATCAGGAGCTTGGACGAGAGAACTTGTTACCGTCTTTCCCATTTAAGGAGACCTGCACTCGACAACAAAAGCCCCAAAAAATCACATTCTGTCTGCATAACTGATCATTCGAACTCACAGGGGGGTTAGTGAACACATGTGCAGGATCAACTAAGAGTGCACTGTGCATGTTTGCCAGCAAGCCCCCTAGTCAGCTTCATCCCTCAAACTAGGGTAATAGCTTGTTATTTCTAGCTGAATATTGTCTATCATCCTTTTATACCCTGTTGCAGCGAGCAAATTGGGAAACATTTCTAAATGAGCCCCCCGCGAGTCATGCTAATAGATCTTTACACATAAATGCAAACGAAAAGTGAGCTGTATGTATTTTTATACGGTCGATTACAGGCACAAGCTGCCACTTCTAACCTGATCATTAGTTATCTGAAAGATCAATTTAACTGGAAATGGAGCCTATCATATATGCAAGGTTGTCTGCATGTGTTTCTGTGTGCCATTTAAGTCCTAGTCGGTCTTATCGTGCATACATTGGATAAGATTTTGCAGCCATGGTTACAATCACCCTTGAAATACTGTGGCGGGTAGGAAATTTAAGCATGACAAATAACAATTCCGCATTAATCAAACGAATGGTCCAGATAACTCATCTATATACAATCACCAAATAGGAAATCACAGCTTCAAATATTTATGCATGCAATCACAAAGCTCCTAATAACTAAACAACCTACCACAACTGGCAAGTCAAGATGTGAAATGAACAAGCATGCTCACAGATTAGATCATAGAATATGATACAGATAATTTGAAACAAATCTAACATTTCTGATTCTAAGTGCTCAGAAGGTGGTTATTACCAGAAGAATATCCTCATCGGTGCCGAAGGATTTGCGTGCTTCATCGAGGAACTGCATAGGAACACTTTCAGACTTCCTGCAGAATTACAACAACCAATTGAAAACCTGATGAATCATTTTCTGCCCAGAACACAAAAACAGACATAAAAATAGCCCAAGCCGACACTTGTGTAATATACAAGTGCAAGGGAGAAAAAAGATTCTAATCTATAAATGTTAAAAGATTCCAGAGACAAAACTAAGAAAAAACTATATCTGGATGAAAGGTCTGAGAAGACAAAATCTAAAGGAAACTTGGTAAGTATGGAGCAACCTAGGCAAGAGGCATGCAAATTGGATCACTATGAGATTCTGTCATCCATGTCTTTATATAAGGGAGGGTTATGGAACAAAATATAGAAAGACAACATAAGAAAGAACAGTATGGACGAGACCTTTTCTCTACATGTATGGCTATTGCTACGAACAAGAACTGTCCTATTCCATTACAAAAGAATCTAGTGGAGTTGTTCCTCTAAATATAATTCACTGAAGCATTCTGTACAATAGGCTCTCAAGTTGCTGGCACTCACACAGAAGTACAACCTATGAAGAGAACAGATCCATTGACAAATCAAAGAACAGATATCAATTTGCCCAGTTATTATGCCATGAGGATAAGCAGAGCTACCCTGACCAAGGAAAAAAAGCAGAAAAAAATTAGAAAGAAGAAGAATAAGGAAAGAATACCGGTAATTTCATCTTCCCTCAACAACTCCCTTGCAAAGCGATTCTAATGTTGCTATATCCAGAAATGATAAATCTTAATTTCAGGTACAAAACAAGATACTTAAGTCTTTTTTCGGTAATCATAAATCAAATCACATGGACCTAAATGCTGTAAATAACCCCAAAGCACACTTCGTAGATTCGAAAGAGATGCATTCACTTCAGTGTAGATATGCAATTTTAACACAATCATTACCATCACTACCAAGCATTGTTCCAACTATTTGGAATCATTTTATGAATCTTTACAAATCATTTCTATTAAGGGAGACCTTGGGTGTTGTTGCAAGATTTTTTTTATACTTTTTCACAACTTCCATTCATGTTAGTTATTCATTCCAAAAATAGATAATGATATATGTCTAGATGTATATATTGAAGATTGATAGGGACAGAAATGCATAAAGTTCGAATTTAGATCTAGTGATGAATTGTTAGCAATGCTTTCAAAGAGCAGCAAGCGTTGCAGCTACAAGCATACCAGCCACGTTATTAAAAGCTTTAGTATTTAACAGCGGTAGGCAATAAACTTTATGCCCGAGTAGCATAGAGGTGCTATAGCCTTATTTACATACTACATTATGGTTAAGAAAAAGCAAATCATATAAAAGTGAAACTTCCCCTACTTTAGTTCAAATAAAGAAATTTACATTAGAATACCTAGAACTGGCAGGATCTCTTATTTCAAATTCATCAGTATCTGCATCATAACCACATATTATAACATAGTGCCCTGACAAAACCATAAAATTCAGTTAGATCAACTAGTAGGTGATCCACATACAAGGAAAGAAATCAATTTGCAAGAAAGAATTGAAGAAAAAAAGGGATCTTACAATTTCTACAACATGGTAATACATAAAGGGAGCATAGGTCAATTTGATTAAATATTAAATCATCCACATATAGAAGAAGATGGTTCAGTTAAATACTGTTTGATTAGCAAGACCAAACGGGAAAAAGACCTGTTTATTTTGCAAGTGACAAGAGAAACTGGTGTGGTAATATCATAAAACTGAGGTAATCAAGGAACGAAAGTGATGGGATTGAGTTATTTGAGGATAGACAGTTTGCTACTCATGCGTAGAATTATTAACAGGTGCGAACACCCAATCCATGGAAAGTGTTGTGGAGATGGCTCTCAGCTTATTTCAAACCTTCCGTAAACCCAAACCTCACTTCTGAAGTGGAGTTCAACAAGGTTAAGAGGCTATAGAGATGGCTTCTCTATGTGGCTTCATAGCGGAATTAAATCAATTTATGGCTGATTGGAGGCACTTAACCATGAGTCTGACATCAACAGTTTGTTGTTACCAGATATAATCAGCAGGTGATAAAAAGTGATATACATAATGACAAATGTTGGAATTAGCCGACGGACATCATGAACTTAACATAATGGAAAGATAACAAACACCCTCTCCTTACAATGATGGCTGCTTCATTCAACATCTTCTGTTGATTGTTGATCTGCCACTGATAATTGGCCTTGCACAGTGATTTTCATTTTCAACTTCAAAGGAAGCATCTTCCAGCATTTCTGCTTCTTTTTTGATTCATGGATTTTCTCAATATAACATTGTACCTCACTCAAAGTTTTCAAAGAAAACCATAGAGCTATTACTTCTTGGATTTCTAATATGCAAAGAAATCCTTACACATGCATGCCTTGTCAATTAAAGTTTTTAAAAAAATCGCTGCACTAAAATAGCTGGAAAGATAGCCTCACTAAAACAATAATCCCAAGGACTCATCAAAACATTGTGAAAAATGAAAAAAAAACAATGTTTCACAATTCAAAAAAATCAATTTCAGTGTAGGACTTGTCAGAAACTGCAAGCACAAAATAAAAAGCAGTATCCAATTATAAATGAAGGCGAGCACCATAGTAATAAAAACAAACAGGAGAAAATCTTCTCACCCATATAATCGGAGTTTCGACCATACCATTCTGGCACGTGTACATCTTTCAGCCAAGTCCGACTGCATTACCAATATTAGCGTAAACATCAAGCATATTTGTAAAAGAAACAAAAATGATATTTATAGATTTATGCATTCTGCTTAATGCAATAATGCCGATCATTCATGTTTGCTAACTAGAGCCTTGGAGGGAAAGTCTAAAAAAAGTAAAGATACCTAGAAATGACCCCCACCCCACGAACCACCACCAACAACCATCTCTCTCTCTCTCTCTCTCTCTCTCTCTCTCTGCTTTTGTGTTTGGGGGGTAGGGGGCAGGGAGGATGCCCAGGGAACAGTAGTGCTAGGGCCAGGAAAAAAGGCAAAGATATCCAGAATGCAAATTTGATAGTCTACAATATGGTGCTGAGCTAGGCATTTTGATTTCTACAAAAGAAAGAACTTTTTCTTTTATTGACTATATTACAGGAAGAAGCATTGCAAAAAATTCCTTACCGTAACTTCATCTTGTCAACCAAAGCAACAGCAATGCATTGGCCAGATAATATTAGGACAGAAATATCTTTTCCACTGATGGATCTGCACTGTGAAACACTATATATTTGTTAAACTAATACAAGGGACTAACTAATAACTGGTTAACCAACAACTATTCATCTGATAACTTTTTCACCCTTAAAAATAGACCCATCACTGAAACAAGGTAGCAAGCAGTAACGTGAAGAACATATACTTGTATGCTAATCCCAGCTTCAAGTGCTTTTTTAAATAGTCCATCCACTCTTCCTACATCATCTTGCAGTTGCTCCTGCACATGTTCCAAAGTTTAGAGTTATATATTGCTGATAAATCAGAAGATTTTTGTATATATTATTCAAAATATAATAGACATGCATAGAATTGCAATAAAGAAAAGAATATCAGCAATAGAACTGAAAATGATGTGAGATAAGCTTTAAGTGAAGTCAAATATTTGAAGTTTGAAAAAAAAAAATCACAATATCCTTATTTTTCGAGGCAAGTAGTATGAGTCACTCAGTATGCGACTAACACAATAAAATTATATGTATCATAATGAACTGGGCAGTGGCCCAGCACTCGCAACTTTCCTCCTCGTTCCAGGTATGAAACTTTGGAGTTGTTTTCCCAATTAGTTAGATATGCATAATTTCACCAGGTGGATCTTCCCTCCCTCAGCAACCACACCCCCCCCCCCCCCCCAAAAAAAAAAAAAAAAAAAAAAACATGTATCATATTACAAAATTCAGTCATGGCACCAGTTGTCCCAATTGCTTGGAAAATTTAAAGTAAAATATAAAATACGGATAATTGCTTTCACAGCACTCATGACTAGACCCTTTAAAAACCCAATGATCTCAAAGGGTCCACATATTCTTGCCCCATGAAATATCCCAAGAAGTAATAAAAGATTAAATCTGATTGTGCAAAAAATTAAAAAAGCACATACTTAAAACAAAAAACACAGGACATACGTAGAGTATATTTTGAGTTATGTGTGACGAAGAAGATAAAGCAAAGGTTGTCAAAGCACTCATTCAAACCACAATCTTCACTCTATCAGTGTCCGCAAGAATTTGAGCATTCTAACTTCAAATTATCATCATCAGAGTCAATACCGAAGCAACATTATGGAATACATTGAGGATATGATACTCTGAAACATCTGCAGTTAAAAGTGTGCTGTTGATGTACTTAGACAAAGTTGTTAACCACCAGGTTAAATATATATTTATCCTTTAATTTATCCATATGATTTCAAGAAATGTGTTCAGTAATTACAATCTCAATTGCATTCTTGAGTTCAAGGTGAAAGTTTCCAGTTTCAGATCCTCAAGAGGGAGCAGATCGTTTTAGTAAATTATATGACCTCAGATGATGTCTTTTTTTCTAACAAATCACTATATTAACACAACGCAAAGTCTAGAACAGAGGAATAACCATAATTCCCGGTTAGTCATCAAGAAGTGCCATCAGTCTAACTGAAAGGTCCCTGTTGAACTTCAAGAAGTTGACCTAAAAATCAAATGCATAATTACATCTAAGCTTCTACGTTCAAATTATGGCCCTTCCAGCAGGAATTGATCCAAATTACACCACTGAATACTTCCCTGGATAGATAAGTGGAGGGGACATATTTTTCATAAAATCACTCCCAAGAGGTAACAGGATCCAGTGATAAGGATGGTTAAGCATGCTTTTAGGACAACAACATTAGAATCAAAACTAATACCAGATGACGAGGGAAGAAGAAACCCTGCCTCATAGCAAAAATCATCTCCCAAACCACCCAAAACAGGAGGGGGGAAGGGAAAACTTCTTCCCTACAACGACTGGAAAAAAAAGAGCACCAAATATGGTGGAGACGTCAGCAACATGAAGGCAAAAAAACCAAGGTCTCGTAGACAAAAAAAGAAAGACATATTCATGAGGGGGACAACAATCAGGATATATGGAAATGTTACAAAATGATGAAAATAATCAAGCAAGCCTGACTAAAAAGAAAAGAAAAAAGAAAAAAAAGGATCGCACTTCCTTTCCCTACAAATAATAATGAGAAAAATTCAAATAAGCACAAGGAATATAAATCTGTTCATAATAAAATGACTAAGAACTTACCCTGTAGAAGGATTCTGCTGAAAATTCTGGATTTACTCCTAAAGTGACAGTCAAGAAAGAAAAACTAACTGAAAACTTATGCAGCAAGTATGCCAGATCGACAGTCCAAATACTGCAAAAGAGGAGCGAAGACATGAACAATAAACTAAAGAATGACATTCATTTACAAAATGCATCAATAGATAACATAATTAATTAACACATGTCTAGCAAAATCAACATCCATTTTTCTGATAGGAACAACTGATAGTAAGGGACAGGATAAGCATCTAAATAGAAAAACTGCATATTTGCTGTTCTTAAATGAACTATAAGCTTTGGACAAATGTAGCCATAAGCAATGACTGTATTGATTTGGAAATAAAGCATCACATGTTTATGAATTACCTAGATGAAAATTAGAAACTTTGGGAATTTTGAAGTTGTCAAACAGGAAATTTCTAATGTATACTTCTTTTTCAGAAGTCATGGACTCACTCTCTGAACTAATGTACGATCTTTCCCATTTCTTGAGAATAATCTTGTTAAATTGTCACTGAAAATGATACTGTTATTGCTACCAGCAGCTCTTAATAGGAGTTCCCTTAGCAAATATCATTTCATCAAGGATTTAAGAGTCGAGTCTACTACCCAGAGATTGATACAGGGGATCCTTGTATAGTAGCATGTCTCGGTTTTAGTAAACCAGGCCCGGATCATCCCATATCATGCCTAACGTGGCAAATCAAGCACATTATTGCTCGGCACATATTTTTTCCCTTAATATTTTTTTAATCGAGGCATATTGACCCGATACCATCCCCATATCACGTGTACCCTACTGGTCCATGCATAGCCTATACGTCGGTATTTAAATCGTTGCCTTTTATAAATGGGAACAGGGACGAGAAGAGATTCTAAACCACAGGAGCTGCGGAGTGCTAAAAGTCTGTCAAGCAGTCATACCAGCGGAATAGAAAAGAATGTGTATTCCATAAGAAACCAAAATTTCATATTCATTTTTGTGGGTTTTGTATGGGCAGCAGTTAATAATCGAATCGACAAACTAGCTGGAACATCGTTTTAAAGCAAAACAAATTAGACATCTTTTCTTTATCCCGAAGGAGTTGGCACAGATAACACTCACCTTGTCGTACAGCAAAGCTTCTCGAGATCATGAATGTTGTAATGGTCGATTCCCAGAGTCTTTAAAACCATTAAAACACAGGCAAGGCCACAATCCCAATTGAATAGCTGCCGAACATGAGGAACCTAGAAGCCCACGATCATCAGAGCAGGAAATTTAACTAACAGGTAATTGAGAAGTAAAGTAGGTCACCAGAGGAAACTCACATCCACAGAGTGAGAACGACGGTTAAGAGGAATTAGATCTTTAGAACAGAAGAGGCCTCCTTCCTCTTGGCCTCCTCCTTTGATCATCTTCAACAACTTGTCAGCAATGAGGCATAGACGCCACATAAACAATCAGTTCTAAATCAATAATTCCACGACATTATATAATTTGCTGAATGGCCAGACCTCCTCCTCCTCACTTGCGAAAATTCTTCCATTTCCTGCAGAGCTTCCCTTCCCTGAGTCAATTCCTAGGCTTCATGAAATCAACGAAATAATCTTAGTAAAAGAACATGTCATCGATATCAATACAGGAAATCATTCAAGACGCGTTTTTTCGCTTGATCGTGATGGAGAAGGAAGGCCAGGGTCTGGAATCGGTTTAATATTTGTCGAGGGAGATGGGGATCTTTTTCGAGAGGGGGGGAGGGAGACAAGAAAAAGATCTCAATTCTTAGTACTTCGACAAGTCGAGGAGATCACCAGCACCTAGTGTTTATTTGCAGACTATCTGCAATTGATCATGGATCGCGAGTATGCGTTGTCAGAAGAGACGGCAAAGAGGAGAGAGATCGCACGGTTCGTGGGGAAGAAAGACAAAAGAACAGCGGACAACAAAGAACGAAGACCAATAAAAGCGCAAACAGAAAGGGGAAAGGGAGAGATGGAAAGTGCCCCTTTCTTTGTTTCTCTCTTTCTTTCGTTCTTGCCTGAAAGGTATCTGCGGAAACGCGCCCGAGAAATCGAATCGGCAGCAGGTACTGCTGTCAGCGGGGGTTCCAGAATCCGCTCCAAGGCATCTCCCTTCTCTCCTTCTCCGCGCCTATCGGGCGACGAGCTTCTCGTTTCAGAGAGAGCGACCCAGGCTGAGTTAGAGAACCCACGGTAAAAAGAAATAACCAGCCGAAAGATAACCCGACTGATAACGCCCGACAGATGGGAGGCAGTGCGGCCCAAGCCCGCCGACTGGCCGCTGGTGTGGTGCTTGTACGAACTTGAATATGCTACGAAGTACCAACCGACACGTGGGAGGACATGCATGAATATATATTTATTCAAGTGGAAGAAAATTAGATGGAGGATATACATGAATATACAGACTGCTGCTTTTTGGTTTTTTGCGGGTAAAGATAATGTTTTGTTTTCGAATCTAAGTCGATGTGGGCATTGCCCGGCGTTTTTTTCTCTGGAACTCTCCTGTTTAATTAGTATCCTAGGTGGACAAAATATCCAAATATGTATACTTTTTGTAGAAGAGAGGGAATGCTTTTTTTAAAAAAAAAGTGGATATAAAAGGGCTAGGCTAAAGGATTCCCGTGGAATGTTTAAAACAAAAAGTTCGGGAAGAAAATCCGGAGACATGATCGTAAGATTTGTTTTTTTTAATAAATAATTAGATAGAAAGAGTGAGTGTTTTATTTTTTAATTTTTTGGGTGAAGAATGCCGTATAAAAATTACTCTATCAATGGCATTGAATTTTGAAACATAGTCAAATTTTCAAGTTAGGACTAAATATCATCCACCATCTCATAATATTAATTTTGTACAGAGTTATGTCATCTAACTCAGGTAAATAGATTCGTTTTCAAATCAAGTCATAATTCATTGAAATTCTATTTAAAGGTGCTTGAGTTAGATGGGTGGGTATTGATCATGCTGATAGTTTTTAAGGTCAAATAAAGTTAATTTAACAAAGGCTTTAGTTTAGAATTTAATATATATGTAGCGCCACCGCCTTTCTCAAAGCACAAGCTGGAGAGAGATTAATAAAATAAAACAATGGATAAAAGAAATTAAACTACATACGTAAATTCTATGGTCAAGCTTCTAGCGCTTCTCACCAATTAGCATACAAATGGCCTAGCCTGACAACCTTGTAAATTAAATATATATTGCTTGAACTTAAATTATCGAGCTATCCTACCAAATATCTTAGAAATTTTTGGTTTGATTGAAAAACCTATCAATATCCTTTCCTAACAACCATGAAGTTTAGAACATTCATCGCCAATGATTAATAGCAACCTAAGTTGTTTGTTGCTCTTGCCCACACGAACCTTCTCATGTCAATATATAGTCCGAATATTAGGGGTAAGCAAAATGATACCAACTGATTGATAGGATGGTTATTTCCAACGTCATTATGAAATAGTTTGATCGTGCATGTGCATTGCATCCAGGGCCGGCTCGGGCCTTAGGCGACTGAGGCGGTCGCCTAAGGCCCCCAGCTCATGGAAGGCCCCACTCTGCCCATGGACTCGTGGAGATTTTTTTTTTTTTTTTTTTGCCTGCACGGCTGCACAGCTTTGAGCTTTCCCATCTAAAAGCTAGAAGGGTGATGGGCGACGGCTACGCAGCTATAGTGCGTCCCCATCTCCCCGACGACAGACAGCTGAGACAGGCTACGGCCTGGGCGACGGGCATGGCTACGACCTACGACAGCTGAGACAGGCAACGGGCATTTCCTCCCCGGCTCCCCTCTTCTCTCCCCCCTTCTCCACCGGTGCCTTTTTTTTTTTGCTGAACGGCAGACTCGGCTTCTTTAGTTCTCCTCTCCGGCTGTCCCCCCAGTGCTTCTTCACTTCACTTTGCCGTCCTCGGCTCCTCCGACCTCCAGCCTCCGGCTTTGGGCTCCGGCCTCCGGCTCCTCGGCTCCGCTCTAGCCTCTAAACCTCTAAAGGCCCCCGTCCTCCTCGGCTCCTCCTCCAGCTCCAAGAAGGCAAGAACCCGTCGACGGCTTGAGGCTCGACCGCCCCTGCTCCGGACTCTGGAGTCCGGATCTCCTCTCCAACTCTGCTCGCCGTCCTCGGCTCCTCCGACCTCCAACCTCCAGCCTCCGGCCTCCAGCTCCCCGGCTCCGCTCTAGCCTCAACATCTAAAGGCTACTGTCCTCCTCGGCTCCTCCTCCGGCTCCAAGAAGGCAAGAACCCGTCGACGGCTTGAGGCTCGACCGCCCCTGCTCTGGACTCTGGAGTCCGGATCTCCTCTCCAGCTCTCCTCCTCACCGTCCTCGGCTCCTCCGACCTCCGGGCTCCGCCGCTCCGCGGCTCTGGCCTCGTCAGCTCTGCTTCAAAGTCCACGGACCACCGTCCTCCATTAGCATCCCAATTCCCAAGCAGGGCCACAGTGGTGAGCCTATCTATTGACTAATCACTAATGACTATTGAGTCTATTTCACATGTAGTTAAATGTTTTGGGCCGCCCCTGTTACATTGTATTCGTTATTTTATTTGTCAGAGGATTCTTGACTATTTACATGGCTTATCTTATGGAGTTTTTCTCTAAGTTGTTGTTATTGGCTTATTGCATTTAATGTTATACAATAATAGGAAAAGCTAAGGAAATAAATGGCCAACTGATTAATTTTTTGGTCCAATTGATTTTGATTTAGTCAAGTTAGAGACACTACAATTGATTTTTTTTTGGTCCAATTATAGATTGGTTGTGACTTCGGCGGTTTGGCCTCTTCTTGCCGTCGAGTTCGGCACTATTCGGTCTCTTCTCCCCATCAAGTTCGGCACTACTTATCGGGACCTGAGTTTGTTTTTTTTTGACACAATCAAATTTTATCATTTTCAACTTTTTTATATTTTAATTTGTTTGTGGTGTTTTTTTAATTGCTTTGTTTGATAATATTATTTTTAGATTAAAATGTTTAATAGAAAATATGAATATGGGTATGAAAAACTCAAAAAGAAAAGAAAAATCGATAAACTCATTCAATCTCAAAAAGGAGCTCTAGATAGATTGTTGTCATAAACAAGGAAAAAACCACATCAAATTCAACTCAGGAATTAGCAACAGAGCATGCACCCGAAATAGAGTTAGAAAATGATATAAAAAGAATGAAACAAAATGAGATAGACAACTAAATTCATAAATAAAATTTTAAAGTATTTTACACTTATTAAATTTTTTAATCATTTAAAAAAAAAAGGCCTCCCCTAGTGAGTTCGCCTTAGGCCTCCAAATGTTTTGGGCCGCCCCTGATTGCATCAATCCACCTGATACTTTTGCATTTGCTAACCTAATCAATGATTTGCAACAAATCAAATACTGTGGTTGATCTTGATGAAAGATAGACTCCTTCCACCCGATAACTAGAGCATTAAAAAGAAATATTGATAGCTGACTCCAAAGTAAGTGCAGAGACATTGGAGTTCCCAGAGGCAACTCAGGGGCCATGCAAACCAGTTTCCTCGTGGTTGAACATAATCACCCTCTTATCATGGCATATCATTTTTTGTTATTATATTCATATAAAAATAAAAATAGCAAATATTAAAAATGGTTTTTATATATGTCAAATTTATATAGTTACAGGAAGTCACTCAATTTTTGGGAAACTAACTATTTATTTCCAGAAAAGCTAATCATATATATTCTCATATATATTCATATTTTTGTTCGTTTAAAATAATATTTTATAATTATCAATTTTTTATCAACCATTTCAACGTTTTTTCTTCATCACTTTTCTACATTAGCATAACTAAGAAATATGATGCACCTCGTGGCGTGGCATGTAATCACACTTTCAAACAACCATTTGAAATGGACTTGGGTGCGTATATCACAAGGAAGCTGGGAGGAAGCGTCCTATTTCGATTTTGAGACAAGTCCCGAGAGATTATTAAGCAAAAAAATCCCGAGTAGCTCGCCGTACGTGGACCACTTTTTCTCCATATAAATCCCACCCCCTCGTCTCACCGACTCGCCTCCATGCGGCCACGATGTCAAGCCATCTTATCACGATGGTAACAGCGCCGTTTCGGACAACTCTAGTTCAAGGGCATTACAGTCATTTGGAACCCAAGAGCGGCACGGCGGTACCCCACATGGATGCCAATCTCTTTTCTTTCTTTTTCCCCGTGTCCTCCAGCGATTAGTATACGGTGGGAAAGATGCGAGGCTCGTATCCCTGTAGAGTCCCTGACCTTTTCCTTCTCATATCTTCGTCGCCATTGTTGTGTGGCTCTGCACTCCATCCCTAGGAAGCACCAAGAGAGAGGGAAAGAATATGGGAGGAGACAGGAAGATCGGGGTGGCGCTGGACTTCTCCAAGAGCAGCAAGAAAGCGCTGGAATGGGCCATCAACAACCTGCTCCACAAGGGCGACATGCTCGTCGTCCTCCACGTCATGCCCCCCAAGAAGGGCGAGTCCAAGCACGGCCTCTGGGTCAAATCCGGTTCCCGTAAGATCTCCCCTCCACTCCAGGGACTCCGATCCGACTTCTTTTATCCACACCTCTCGCCATTCCTAACCATTTAGCTCATGTTTTAGCTCTGATTCCTCTGGCGGAGTTTAGGGAGCCGGAGGTGACGACGCACTACGATCTGGAAGTCGACATCGAGGCCCTCGACATGCTCGACACTGCTTCCAGACAGAAGGAGGTGCTCCGTTTAATTCCCCCTTTCCCCATCTCATAGTTCAATTTTGAAAAATGTTTGGTGACCATTCTCTCTTCCCCCCCCCTAAATCTGGGGCAAAAAAAAAAAAAAAAAATTCAGGCAACGATCGTGGCGAAGTTGTACTGGGGAGATGCGAGGGAGAAGCTGTGCGAAGCCGTAGAAGATCTGAAGCTGGACTCGCTGGTGATGGGCAGCAGAGGTCTTAGCCAGATCCAGAGGTAATGTGCACTCCTATTTCTGACTCTAATTGTTGCTTACTTATCTCCTGCCAGTTGCCACGCCGCCTTCCCCCAATTTGATGCAATTAGAAATACATAGATCGTGATGTATATAGGACCTGTACGTATAAATATCAAAGCGATCTCAAATTCCTTCCTATACTCATATTTTTAGTTCAAATCCATCAGCTGGCCCACCATGAATTTCGTACATGTCAAATCTGCGATCATCGTCGTCGTCGTCGTCATCTGATGTCCCGCGTCAAAATCGGAAAGTTAAATCCGTCCAGTGTTTCAGACCCACCGGACGGGTAACTTGAAGCCCATTCCCTTCTTCCCTTGATTATTTCATGGTTGTAGACGTCTAAATCCGTCGTAAGAACCAACAAAGATTTGCCCATAGGATGAACTTTTCAAGTTTTTCTTATGCTTGTACCCTTATTTATATGTGGGTTGCATAGGCCCTAATTTAGTTTCATCATGGCGATATGTCGAGCCATGTGTTGGGAAATTACTGATCAATGAATACTATAGATTTCATGGACTGCATTAGCCAAACAATTGATTCATATGAGGGGGTTCTTCACAAGGTTTAGGTAAACTCAACTGCCTCCAGCTGTTCTCGTTTTGTCAAGTGTCTTGGCCAGCGGGCAGATTAACTTGCGGAGTCTTCAATCTCTCTTAGCATAATGTTGGTGCAAAATTTATCACAAGTTGAGCGTAATAAAATTGACATATTTCAAGTTGAGTTTTAGAGTAACCTGGAGGACCTCTTGGAGTCTTGGACTCTTCAAAAAATTTTGTTGCAGGGTGGCATTTATATGTGCTTATATTGTTGTACTTATGTTCTCTTTAAGAGAATTCTTTGTCTGTCCGTCATGTGAGTCCTCCAAGTTTGCATTTGCCAGCTGACCATAGGCTTAAGCACCCTCTAAAACAAAAATTAGTTGGGAAAAAAATCCCTCTAAAACTCCTGTGCTTTGAGTCAGGATCTTCTCAAGTTTAGGTCTGAACTGGAGAGATCCAGCTTGCCAATCATGACCATCTGTGTATTACAGAGATTATAGTAGAAGAGATCATTGGTTGTCATTGTCATTTGTTGCTATCGACCCTCGAAGAGGAGGAAGAGTTGTTGGTTGTAGTCTCAAACACGAACAGGAAGATACTATGATACACCCGTAGCGATCTGGAGCCGAATTTATTTGGAATTTGGGGCAAATAGACAATAAAAACGTAGCTCCTCTGGTTCTCTTCAGGCCCACAAGGGGGTGGACTAGTGTGAAGACAATGGTCTAGGATTCCCAGAAAGACATCTCAAGCCAATTACATTGGTTCAGAAATAGGTGCTTCAACTCATGGTTACAGAAAAGTAAAAAATTATTTGGAAGTTTGGGCAAATTGACAATAACAACATGCCTCCTTTGTTTCTGTTCAAGCCCACGGGAGGTGGACTAGTTTCAAGTTCCATCAAAAATCACGTGGATTGTTGTGAAATTGACAATTTTAGGATCTGAGAGTAGAAAAATAATCAGAATAGAAAATCAAGCGCACACAAGAACACCAAGATTTAAGTGGTTCGGCTTGGGTAGCCTACATCCACTGTCGAGGCCGTCAGGAAGAAATCCACTAACAACAAAAAGAGAGTACAACAGGGTAGTAAGAAATCACTTACAACCCAAAGCCCAAATACACCCGAAGAAAACTCCAACTCCACTCTCAGGAATCCTCTCTGTTCTCTTCTCTGTGTATTATAGCTATCTCTCTCTTCTCTGTTATTCTCCCAAAGATTGAACCCTTAGGTCCTACTTATAGACTTTAGAAGTCCTTTTCAATCTGGGACTAGGAGTTTACTCCTAATACAAATTAGAAGTCATATCTCTACGAGCACTTAGGAGTTCTAATCCTACTAGGATTAGTTGATGAGCTGTTTGGCTAATTTCTAGCCACTCGCTCAACATGGATCCCCAGTGTTGGTTTCATTCCATAATAAAAGTGGAAGCTGGAGAATGTTTGGGAGACAGGGAGTCCTAAATATTAGAAAAAAATTGGTCTGCATGTTTGAAACCAATTCAACTTAAAAGCTTAAACTGCTAGGTCCTAATCATTTATATGAGCTCTTCTATGTCTCACTAATTAGTCCATATAGGACTACACCTTACACATAATCGTCAACAGAAAATCCTCCTCAAGCTGGCTAGGGTTGTTGAAAGTTCATGTCCTGCAATGTACGAGGCATTAACTCTTGAGTCTGATATTCTTGAACTTGACTTCAGTACCTCTCATCAAACACATTATGCGAACAATGCCACAAACCCTTGGACAAATCTCTCGTTGCTTCAATTGAAACACCAAGAAATTATTCTATACTGCAAAATTTAGTAGAACACATCTGAATGTTTACGCTTGAAGTTTGGGTCTTTAGTGGAATGAAGATGTCCATTATCAGGCACCTGATATCTTTTCTAAGCGAAACTTGCAAAAATTCGGAGCTACTCTAAATTTCAATCCAAGCCAACTTATGGCATTACGAGGGAAGTGGTTGGAATGAAGATTTTTCAAGCAATGAAAATTTAGTTGCACTAACCCTGGCTGAAAAACTTATCATATCATTATTCTGAAATATTTGAATTTCATCTATAATGAAATTAATAGTCCCCATCATATTCTGATTTTCTCTTGCTTTTTTCTTGTTCCTTGTTTTTGGAATATTTGCAGGATTCTGTTGGGCAGTGTGACAAACTATATATTATCAAATGCAGCATGCCCTGTGACCATTGTCAAGGATTCAAACTCCAAACATTGATACATGTTCTGCATGGAAAAACTCAAGCACCAGAAATTCAAGGAGTGAAAGTTCTTCTATTGCTAAGAGACAGGAATTTAGTAATGCTTATAGACTTGGAATAATGTGGAATGTAAAATGAACTTGCAGAACTTGAAGCATAGATTGCCTTTAATTCACGTTGGCCTTTCAGCTTTGTGTAAGAATTGTGGTAATAAATCGTGAGTGATGTTTAGTTCATTGTCATCCCGTGTACATCTTTTATCTGCTCTCCATATTTTCAGCAGTCTGTCAGATCTGGAATGAGTTCCGACGTTTCATTTGTTTAATCTGCTCGAGAAAGGAATGCTTGCGTTTCTTCTCGTCTCTTGATACATATGTGAAGTAGCTGGTAGGCTTTATTGATCAGTCAGAAGCAGCTTGGTGCTCAATAGATGAAAGCGTCGATCACGATGCCGATCCATCTGTACTTCAGAAGCGGCCTGGAATGTATTAAATGGGAAGTTGGTCTTTAATTGTATGGCTTTCTAGTTTCATCCTCTCAAATGTGAATTGTGAGAGCTTCTGCTGGCGTGTGTGTAGTTTCATAGGAATCCAAATAGCATCTTTGGGTTAATTTTTTTGAGTGAGGTTTTGGGTCCTTATAAAAGTTATCTTGATAACGTGCTATGTGGACCTTTCATGAGGTGTGGGCAGTTTAAAATCTTAATTGTTTGTTTATAAGGATGCCCAAAACATGTGAAGAGCGATCGATGGTGCTTTTGCAGTTGTAGCGAGCAGTCCTTGGTGGAAACTGGAATAACAGGTCTGCTTTCCCTTTCTCCTCGCGTCTTAAAATTCGGTTCGACCTCTCCCCTCTCGAATTGGGCTGGGCCGACATTCTATACCTGCACTGATCGAGTTGAGGCACCCGTGGGCTGCCCATACTATACTTGCCAGATGTTTGGCACGCTTAACATTATCTGATGGTCGGCTTAAGAGTAGCAGCGTTTGCATCACCAAATCAAACGTCTGGATGGACATCTCCCTCCATGCATTCAAATAAGATCCTCCGCCATATATATAATTTATGAAGAAAGAACGTCAATTGGTGGGAGCGTAGCGATATTCCTCAGTTGATTGATTTCATTGATCGATTGACGACTGCTTTCGCTGTAACTTGCGGATTTATTATAGACTAAGAAAGAATAATCAAAGTATTCTAAAATGAAGGAGCAACCGAAGACGAGACATCTATACTAGAACCAACGGAGAGAATACTACTCGGAGAGAATACTACTCTGAGGGCAACCCACTTATCGCCACCAAGGTGGTAGCCTAGTGGTACTGGGCAGAAATTCTAACCTTAAGGTCCCAAGTTCGAATCGCTGCGGCGACGATTAAATTGTGGACCGAAGCTCACTACTTTGGCCACTGCTTGGACTTGAGGTATAGGACCGCTCTTGAACCGCTAGTAGCCGGAGTGGTGCCGGGTGTGACGTACTCACACTTGGGACTCGAGCCAGAGCCCAGAGGGGTAGCTGAGCCGGGCCCATGGGTGGGGAGGGTATGAGTAAAATCGGTCGGGGTGCCCAACACACGGCCATTTCTGCCCGCATCGAACATTCTCCTGGCGGGGCGGGGGCCCAGTGGGGGCTGCTACGCGGGGTTGGGCTTGTCCCTTCCTCCCCCCTACCCCTTTTCCTTTAGCAAAAAAAAAAAAAAAAAAAAGGGCAACCCACTTATCCAGGATAAGTTTTGATGGTTATGATTTGATAGATCTCGACAAGGCGGAAACTCAATGGTTAATCGGCGTCGCGTAAATCTCACCCACCGTTCTAGAATCGGCCGTCTCCACCCCACTGTTTAGAGTGACGCTTTTTATTTTTCTTGCTTTCTTTTTTGGGTGTCTTTTGCTGCTCTGCCCAACGCCGCTTTACTCTGCGCGGAAGATTCGACCCGGTCCCCTTTCCTCTTCCACCGTCTCGTCGCCCCCTTTGTCGAGATGGACGACGGCGAAATATACGAATACGACGACCAGCGGCCGCGGAGCCCCGGATCCGACGGCGGCGGAGGGACGAGCATCCACATCACGGCGCTGGACGGCATCATCAACGTGAACTCCCTCTTTACGCTGGCCGTCTTCGTGGGCCTCGCCTGGAACCCATCCGACCTCTCCGCCGGCAGCCTCGCCTCCGGCGACTGCGTCGCGGGGAAGCGGGTGGCGCAGGACCTGGTCTCCTTCCACGTCTTCGCCTTCGCCTCCTTCCTCTTCTCCAGCCTCGTCGCTCTCTGCCTCAAGCAGGCCATCCGCCTCGTCCACCCGCCCGGCAGCTCCCGGGCCGCGCGCGTCAACAGGGCGCTGCTTCGCGCCGGCATCCTCGCCTCCGCCGTCGGCTCCGTCTTCGGATGCGGCTTTCTCATGCTCGCCCTCGTCAACGTCGTCCAGGTCAAGCTCGGGCGGCTCGGGTGCGGCGGCTCCGCTTCCGCTGGGGCCATCGCGCCCCTCGTCACCCTCGTCCCCGCCGCCATGCTCATCTACACCGCCATCGTCTTTTACGCCTTCACTCGCTAGTCGGTCGCCATGATCGGTCTCAACCGCCCACCCATCAACCATTTCCATGGTTAGGGTTAGGGTTAGGTCTCTCTGTGAATTAGTCTTCTCCGAGTTTCCGACCTGTTTATTTTTTCCTTCCTCTTTTGTGTGTGGAGATCTTGATTTGAAAATACCGACTTTGTGAATAACTGTTTTAATCTTTCATGAATTTATTTGCTTGCTTATATGATGAACTTTAAGATTGATTTCGTATCTTTTTGTACAGAATTTTATTTGGAAATAGTGATTTTTTTTTGTTAATTTTCAAAAGCGCTTTGATTAGTCGGTGTGAGTTGTTCGTGCATACTTCATTGCATAACTAAGAAAAGAGTGCATTGATGGAAGTAACCCATCAGATCTATGGGAAGTGGGGACACGGATATCTGTTGTACAAGGCTTATTTTGACCGTCAAACATTGAAGAAAGTTTAGAAAGTAGTTGCTCCTCATGAATTCCTATCCGAAACTGCCCAAGAGCCAGCATTTCCACTTGGGGAACAATTGGCAAGTCAAATGGAAGATTCTGCCTCCAGTTTCAACAGTGTAAGATGAATTCATGTTCTTCATTTAGAGATCTAATTTATTTTTAAATATTCTTTCGTCATTTGATTCCTTGCTTTGTAGTCTTCAACAATGGCAAAGAATCAATTCGACATCTCCTTCAGTTTCCACTACCTCCATAATTCCATTACCTCATATTTGCTTCCTCTTTGCTCCGATCCATTTTTGTGCTCTGCTTTCTGCGATCATGCCCACCATGTAACTACAAGCAATCACGTTGGGAGATTAGAATATACGTGATCCCAGAAGAATGGGTTCACCCATAATTGCTAATGGTTTGGACGAAAATATCTACGAATGGAGATCGGGAAGAAGGTCGGGGTGCTCGACAATGCAAGTTTAGTTGTAGGAACGGCAGGATGTTGGTGAAGGATAGAGGACAATCCTCTGATGCTTGAAGCACTGAAGCAAGTCTCCACAGAAAGAAAGCAAGAGTTTCAGAAGACATTTATGTCTTGGTTGCTGGAGATGGACTGAGGGTTTATAGATATGAGGAGCTCGGACCAAATTTACTTGTTCTGGGTTCTCTGGAGCAACAACAATTGGCAAGGTTTTACAACTTGATGGATGATGTTTTCATAAATCCGAGTCTCAGAGCAACAGGCCACAGGGTTTGTATCATGCACTATAGAAGCAATGCTTTCTGGTGTTACGGCCACAGAATTTGCCAGCATTACCAGCACTCTTATTGTGGGGCCAGATATCAGCTACGCATTTTCGCAAACAGTTCGTTTGCTTGAGGACTCTTTCCGCAGGATTCTGGACATGGAAAAAGAGTACTCACGGAGGAAGGTGAGGTCGGCTGAAACAGAGCAACGTGGCTCTGCGAGAAAGATGGCAGCTGCTTGTGAAAGGCTTGTGCTCTGCGTTTCTAGAGAAGCTAATGTAAAGGCTAACAATGATTACTGAAAAGGCCTATTTCCATGGGATTGAAGTGGGTGAAGCTGTTCTATCCATTTTGGTGGGTGTTAGTGCCACCATAAACAAACTGTAATTGATGTAGCGCTGCATCCATTAAAGTCATATAGACTATGTGGCTGCGGCACTCCTATTTCCATGAATATAGTCTTCTTGGAGCTTCTCCAGCAATATATATACCTGTGGAAAGGTTTATAGTCTGCGCACGGAAGAGATGGAAGTTACAATGAATCACTTCTGCCTCCTCGGATTTTTTGTGGTTGCAAGTATCGCGGGATCGGAGAGTGCTAATGGAGCTGGGGGATGTGGGGATGTTCGTGTTCATAGAGTTGCCCTTCGGATGGCTCTGAGTGCAGCAGCATCACGAGATGCACAGGCCGGAGTTTCAGATAGGTGCTGCTCAGAAGTGAAGAAGCTAGGCCAGAACCCAAGCTGCCTTTGTGCTGTCAAACGCTGATAGCTGCTGGTTGTGATGTTGTATCTCCTCCTGGTTTAAATAAGATGATAGACATGCTGTTCCATGTTGCATGTGCTGTATGAACATAAAAAAAAAAAAAAAAAAAAAATTTAGTGGTTTGTTGTGTTGAATATAATCGTGGATCCTGGTCTGTTCATAAAGGTTTTCAGCAGATTGTCGAGTCGCGCTTTAGACTGCCTAATATGCTATATACAGCTGATTTCTATATCAATTGGTGAATTTGGTAGTTGGGAGATGATTTGCAGGGCTTTATCCTAATCGATTCAAATTGTAAACTGACTGCTTGTTTATGTTTGTATGGTGCCTCCTCCTCCTCCTCCTCGTTATATAGGTGCGAGGGACTTAAATAGTTGTGCAAACTGAGAGGTACTGTTTAAAAGTAGTTGCATCTGATTTCTCGACGAATTACTCGCTCCGTTTTCACCCATGTAAATCTTGCTAGATTGTTTGCAGCGAAATATTGCTAGGAAGAATTTATCCAAATCAATCCATTCATTCTTTTTTCTTTCTTTTTTGGGAGCATGGTTCCTTTTGCTTT
Source organism: Phoenix dactylifera (assembly GCF_051530095.1). Lineage (NCBI taxonomy): Eukaryota > Viridiplantae > Streptophyta > Magnoliopsida > Arecales > Arecaceae > Phoenix > Phoenix dactylifera. Next base: position 304,800 of record NC_143197.1, read on the forward strand.
AGAAATTAGAGTTACATCTAAATGCACGGGTATCGTAAACTAAAGAGGGGCATCTAGTTGTGCAAACTGCAAATTACTGCTTAATAAGGTAGTTGATTCATGTGATCTTGCCAGATTGTTTGCAGTACGATTTTCTTGGGAAGAATTTATCCAAATCAATCCAATGACTAACTTCCTTGAGTTCTTGATATTCTACAAGTCCGTGCGTTTACCCGAAGAAGACGAAAAGAAAAAGAAAGAACGTCCATGCTGCAGCTTGCACCAGAATTCAGGATCGTATGCACAAAGTTGGCCATTTCCTCTGGTGTTTTAAATTGTTGGTTCCCTAATGGTGACCTTAGCTTTAATTATTGAGGTGCTTACGTCTCCGCGCATCACACTGTCAAGATGGTATGAGCGGAGAATTCCCAAACAAGCGTGTATCTCTTCCTCCCTGCTTTTTTTATAAAGAAAAGTTAGGCATGATACTTAATTTTGCTTAAATTCAGAATGTTGTATGCCTTTTCGAGATCCAACTTGATACACATATAACCGATCTTTACGTTCGACCATTTTGCAAAAGCACCATATGGATAATGAAATCAGGCAACTTTTACTCGCCTTCCGTCAAACCCTGTTCCAAGGACATAGTCCTCTGCTGAGATATTGTTAAGAGGTTGACATGGATGCTCGCTATTTTTGTCACCGCTGTTGAGTTTGAAAGAAAAAATAAATAAATAACTTGGAGAGAAAAAGAGGAACAATCTGCTTATGACATCTTCTTAGTATTGAATCCAAAGTAATCCAAGTTCAACGACAGTGGTACCATCTGTATCTTTTTTCCCTGTTATATTCCATGATGGTCAAAAACCAGATGAGAGCTAGATCTATCCTACACAACTAGGAGGTGAGCTGGGGGAAGCATATTTCATTAATCTATCCTACACAACTAATCCGTTGTTTGAATGTGGCTTTACGACCTCCATCTTGGTTCCTGTCAGGGTTGGTGGATTTGAGCCATCCGTTCAAAGAGCTTGTAAATCAACCTCCCAGACCTGGATTAATCAATCAACGCTCTGTCCATACGACAGTTGAATAAATCTGCCATATTACCAGAGACTCTGGTAAAATCCAGTCTTTTTTAAGTATCTTTTTAACATCTGTCGTGTGACATCAGATATTTGAAGATGTTCGACACAAGATTGATATAAGATATATTCCAACGGGGACAACTTTGACTAGGCAAGGAATCAAATGGCGAAGTTAATTTGCTGGTAGCTCATGCTTTTGCGGATCTAAAACAAATCAAATATGTTTTATTTCCATTTTCTTGGATTCAGACTCCAAAATCTGAATACATATTTAAAAATGGGTTAATGTTTATCATATTTAATATGTAGAACATGCTTGAGATATTATTAGCACAAGTTGTAATGATTGAGTTCAGGTTTAAACTAATTTTGGATATTATTAGCCTTTTATTGATCCACTATTAGTTCATTAAATGAAAGCTACAAATTGTCTAGAATAAAGACTCACGAGGCTCAAGCTGTCTGCAAAAGTCCTTCTACCACTGAACCTAATACCTAACAAAACCTCGACCTAATGACACTAAAAGGTTGGGTTCACATTGCTAGACAGGCAGAATAAACTTATGGACCTTCATCCGTTTCCAATATCAATGACATTTGTTGTCTTTTTTAAAGTTGATTTGATCTGCAACACTAATTCCACTGCATGTTGCTGCGTCTGTTACTTTCTCTTCTTTTTTAAAAAATAATACTTTCATATATATATATATTTTGATTTCATCCCAGCTAAATGTAGTCAATCAAAGCATTCATACTCCTAACGAGCACCAATCTCTTACCTAACCCACCTACCTTCATTAAAAAAAAAAAAAAGAAAGCAAACCCACAGTTTGAGACCACCATGAAGCTCGATATAATTATATTATTTCACATTTCCGCTCATTGTCAACTTTAGAATATCGGTTAGGAACATAGAGTTAAAACTCTGGGCCAGGCCTTAAGCACTAGCTGGCAATTGGATCAGATCGGGTCATGAAACAATCCTACCCATTTGCAGCCCTATACTAGATGGATCCCATATCCTAGAGAGCATGGATCCATTGTGGTGCATAGGCTGCACCATGAAATGTTATACCACATCCAATAACCATGACTGGAAGATGAACAGCAATGGTTGTCCATCTTGTGATGGTGACCATCAAGCATGGCACAGCAAGCACTCTGCGGTGCAGTCCACACACCATATAAGATCCTGGATGGCAGGCGGAGAAACAGGTGCTCGCTTCTCTGCGAGCACCTGAAATCAGCACAGAGGCTGTTTGCTGTATGGGAAGCGCACCTATCAAAATTCCACAGAAGCTTCCGCCGCGGCCGATGAAATGGACCGCAGGAAATCGGCAGGAAACGAGTTACGAAATTTCCATGCAGCTGCCGGCTCACAAGGCGGTCCCCTCACCAGAAGAAGCTTCGGCCACTCCTTGGGAGACCTGAACCAAGTGTAAACGCGAGGCGCGCTGGGCGCACCCGATCTAGAAGCCCAACGAACAACCACCGATTCAAAAGATGGCAATGAGAGACGCCCATCCCCATCATCCAATCTATTCAATCCCAGAAAACTAGATATATAGACGCTCCTTCTTCCAATGAACCCTTGCCCTGCGTCATTCTCTCCCGTACTTCTAGAAACAGATCGAATGTCTGCCTCACGGGAAAAAAAGAGGTACTTGAAAATTCTGCAAGAATACGAAAGATTTCAAATTAATCTACCTTCTTCGAGAAAAAAAGAACGCGTCTAAGAGGACCTAGACCTCGAACGTCTGCGACTATATAATACTATAAGAAGCCGCTGCAGTTGCAAGCTCCCTGGCTACACCGGAGGCATGGAGTCGCAAAGAGCTTCCCTCTTCTTCTTGCTGCTCTTGGTTTGCGTCCAGGTTCACATCTCTAGGGGTGCAGAAGCCAGGCCACTTCCCTCTGCCAAACAAGAACGTAAGCGGTTTCCTAGAGAATTATAATTAAGAGGAATTATTTCGTGTGTTTGTGTGCTATGTATGTGAAGGGTTTTAGTCTGAGTACCTGATTGGTTTTTGAATTATGGCATGGCTCAGGATATGTCCAAGTATTGGAGTCACTGGGCCTGAACTGCAGGTGCTGCGACGGAGCAGGAGGCGAGTGCAGGAGCACCTGGGATTCCACTTGTGCTAAATTGGATTGCCATCCCTGGAAATTCTAGTGTTCCTGGCATCACAAGTTTGATGATTTCTTCAGCTTGTACACATCACTTTCGAAGAGACTGTAATTAAAAGCACCAAATAACACTGCAAATCATACTTCTAGTGAAAAAAAAAAAGCAGAATAAACGAGCATCGAGTAGATTGCATGTAGACAGAGAAGAAAACTTTGTGAATGCCAACACAAGTTCTCTAGAATTGATCTGTATCACGACTAATCTTTTATCATGCCTCTACTTATGCAGATCATGAAAACTATAGAATTGAGGGTACGATTGAAGAAAACCCAATAGTCCTAAATGGTCATTGAGTTTTCGTTAAAAGTTTGCAGATTACAATTTTCTGATGATTGGGAAAAGGTCTATATATGAGCCTATTCATAACTCAAAAAAATTGTTGTCTCATTGCCTAGCACCAACTCATTTATGATTTGCCGGTTGATTTTGCTAGCCATATCGCTCGACGTCCAACGAGCAGAATTAGGTACGAAACGAAGGAAAGGTACGTACCTGGTTTCCAGCTGACATAATCTACGGATCCTTTCTATTTTTCATGGCATGAGATGACCCAGTATCTATCTAATCAGAGAAATAATCCCTAGGAGAGGATTCTACGAAGGAAGCTGATATGATGCCAACCCCACTTGCAATAGCATCCCCCCCGCCCCCCCCCCCCCCCCCCAAAAAAAAAAAACCTTTTTTTTTCGGTGGAGACTTGCAACGGCATCATCGAATACAGCTAAGAGAAGCAACTCAGCCAGAAGCAAGAGTTAAAGAATATATGAATAATAAATATGCGATCAGCTGATTTTTCTTTTCTTTTCTTTTTTTTCTTGAAAGTATGCCACCGATCTTAAAACAAGCTAATTGAAACAAATGACATACCAAAGAGCAACTTTATGATCCAAGGGAATTGGATCACTACGTAGTCAACTAATAATACAGTCCCAGGAGGAATATATAGATCAATGAAATGCTTTTGTGTGTGTGCGCGCGCGTGTTTGTTTGTGGGGGCCCTGGGGGGGCAATACAAGGTTAAAAAAATACATTAGAAGTACGCATAGTTTATGTTAAGAAGGGGTCTTATAGCATGGACGCAGAGGCCGTCACTCTCTCTCTCTCTTCTACCATGGGAATAAGCCAATCCGAAAACCCAGCAACCTGAAAGAGGGAGGGAAAAAGAGGATTTAAAGGGATCGGGAGTTGGATATGCATGGTTTCTCCTTGCCGACTCACATACGACATTCTTTTCGAAATATACTATGAATCTATGATACCATCAATGATAAACCGATCGATAAATCCCGTCTGAGAAACAAAGCGGAGGCAACAGCGGATCAGATATCCTCGTTGATCCCGTGGAGTCGAGGTGACAAGCCATGAGACGCCACAGCTGAGTGATAGATTTTACCGAACACTTTCGGGGCAATTGGGACGGAACCAAATAGTCGAGCAGGAGACGAATGGCGATTTTATGCATATGATCATCCCTTTTTTATTTTTTTTTTCATTTTCGGATCTTTCATTTCCCCGGCGTTCCCTCAATGGTCGGCTACTGGACACGCGAAGTGGGAAGACCAGCCTCTCTGTCCCACAAGCAAAAGATACCCACCACCAATCCTCCCACAACGTCAAAGGAGGCCGGTGCGGGAACTGAAATAAATTACTAAAATAAAGATTATGTTGACATCACTTTCATTTTATATTTTTTGATAAAATATATTTTCCATTTTATTTCTCAAATTTTAAAATATAAATATAATAAATTATTTTATAAATACAAATATAATTATGATTGTCAAGATGAGGACAATAAAAATAATAGAAATTTAATAGTTGTAATAGTAGGAAGGTGATAGAGATGGCAGCCGTAGCGGTTATGGCAAGAATAATGGTTGTGTTGACATAAACAATAGTGGAGACAATGATAATGACAGTGATGGAGATTGAATTGATAATGACTGCAATAATAGTAATGATCGTAGCGAAGTTAATAGTGGCTACATTGAAGGCGGTGTTAATAGTGATTATAAAAAAAATAGAGCTATCTGTTTTTTTTAAAATAGTGAAAGTAAATATATTTTACTTTCATTTTTTATAAATAATAAAAATAAATTTTTTTAAAAAAATGAAACTGATGGTACCAAACATTTTTTCTTTTTTTGTTTCTTTCGATATCTATAATTCTATTTTTAAAAATAAAAAAAAGAAAGTAACCAAAAATGCTAAACAACTCTAAACTACCGTAGTTGGGAGACATCTGCAGATACTCTGCTATGTTAATACGTTTTATATACAGATTATAACTATTAATTAAAGACCCCTCTCGCCTGCATAAATCACTATTGTAAGTTAAGATCGTGCGTTAAAATTATGACAACTTGATCACAACCGAATAAAATATAAGCAGTAACAAAAAAGCGAGAGGAGGAGTTGGGCGAACTATTGCCCCGGCGGCAGCACTCGCAGGTCGGATTTGATTATGGATGATTTTCGGTTTGCCCCACGCCCAGCTTAACACATATAATTCGAGACAAGGAGTTGGTTAATAGTCAGATTCGTCATACACGCCGCCAACCCGATCTACAATAAGCCATCCATTTCAGCTACAGATTAGCATCAACAATATGCCACTTGCTTCCCGCTTTAAGCATGGCCTTGTTCAACTTTACTTTTTCCTCTCTTTTTTTCTGGTTTAGAAAAATCATGGCCAAGTTAAATTACTCTGGACTCCATATTAAGGTAACTCAATTCCCGGAAACTCTCCCTAAATTTGATACGATGATGGCAATCAGAACACAATTGTCACAGATCTAAGGATGAAGATAAATGAATGGAGGACCGGCAACTATGGTCCCTGGTAATCCTGAAATTTGCTTGTGCCATTAACAACAATATCATCATCACTCAAAGCCAATCTGCATGAGATTCATTTTGGGAAAAAAAAAAACCGACGATGGAACTCAGTTCATCTAAGAGAGTTAAGCATGTCTTCTGCAATGTAGACCTGTTAGAACACAACCGTGTCTAGCATGGTTCCCAGAGTCTGAACTATGTTTGATGACATCAAGTTCGAGACATGCTCTTCCAAATGCTTCTTTGCATCTTGCCTTCCAACATTTGCAATCGCCAGCTTCTCTGGTGGCAGCTCATCTTCCTCCTGAACTGCTTTGTTATACTTGATGGCCAAATTCAGCATTTCCTGCTCATACACCCCACATCAGACAGATCATTAGAAAATGCTGCAGTTGAATCACAAATTCTCAGTTAGCAAACCAGAATTGAAAGATTTTGCAGCAACATTAGGCAATTCTCTATCATGGTATGACATCGGATAAGAAAACAAAGAAACAATAACAAGCTGAATATCTAGGTAACAATACCTGCACAGTCTGCTCGTTAGTTTTGGAATGAGCATCGAACTTCCGCAAAGTCAATCCATCAGTCCACTTCTTTTTGTGCAGGTTTAGTAGCATCTTTTCTTCAAGCTCATTTTTTCGATAATTTATGGCTATAGAGTAGTAATGCCGATTCAACCCATGGATAAGTGCCTAGCAAATGAAAACCATTAAAAAGGATTAATTTGAAAGATAATAGAATAAATGTTACCTAGTGGCCACTTTAATGTGGATCACCACAAAATGGGAGAAACATCAATGATCAATTGGACTGTTTGTGACAAAAAAAGTAGAAGTTAACAAGATATCAGGTAAACATGGGAACCATGTTTCTCAAGATTTACCTTTGCATCCTGATTAATTATGCCCTTAAATTAACAAGCAGCCTCTGATTAAGTTGGCTGAGGAAAACATTAATCCTTCCATAAAGCGATTTATTAATATAAATGGAGTACAACATGATCCGTACACATAATAAAGTAAATAAAAAAAACTATCTCCATCGATTAGGGTTTCAAACTCAAAACACTTCATGACAAGGTTCAAAGTTGAACCTGTTAATGAATAGGCTGCTTTTCAGAATTCACTAATTTCTCTTGAAACAAGTCTTCTCATATCATGCATGATCAATCAGTGATTAGAACACAAACATTAAACTACACATAATATGCTTCTTTGGATCCAAATGTAGTTTAGTAAAATTAAAAATAGAGATGAAAGTAAAAGGAAAAATTAGGATCATGAAGTTTCCAGGACTAACCATTTTCGGAATTTAGGATCGATTATTCATATGAGAGAGGAGGCTAAGAAAGATACTATTCGTAAGGTTAAAGCAAGTTGGATAA